>NC_041393.1:569198379-569205874 GCF_002162155.2 Triticum dicoccoides | reverse complement strand
CCTCCCCCCCGTCCCCTCCACTCCATTCGCTCCGCCAAAGCCGCCCTTCCCGCTGCGCCGATACGTCGGCGCCACGGTTCGTCGAGGGGACGCATGGTGATCCTCTGCTCCCACTGTACGCTCTCGTAGACTGCCGTCCTCTAGCCGCGCCGCCACCTCTAGCTACGTTCTTGTGGAGGTGCACGGCGGTCAGCACCGCCACCGCTGGCGATGTTTGTGTGGAGACGTACGGCGGTCAGCTTCTCCCACGGTACACGCATTCTAGACTGAGGCCCCGTTCATGTCGGTGTAGCGCTGAATGTTAGCTGATAGACACGGTTAATCTCACTATTTGCCGAAGTAGTTTACTGTCAATATGCTCTGCTTAAGAAGCTTCCTTGCCCTGTTCTGCACTCAATCTGCTTAGCTGAGATGGCATGCCAAGGCCGATTAGTTGCTAAAATATCCTGCCATATATTTATTGTGACGTAGATTGCCATGGTCTAGTAGCCAATCTGTTAGGTGAAATAGCTCTACACCGTTTTATACTCGATCTTTGTTGCTGCGATGGCCTTCGATAGTTCGATGGCTGTGTGCTCGGCCTCATTGACTGCTGAAACAGCCTGCCATAATTTAGCACTCAAATCTGTTTGCTGAATTAGCTTTACATATACTTTGTTACTTAGATATGCTCGTCCAAATATCTTGCCATAGCTTTAGACATCGACCTAGGTATTTTTTTTCTGGACTTCATAAAAAAGCATATATGTTTTTCCTATAATATCTAGTATAAGAACTAATTTGTATGTCTAACATATGGACATGACTTGGATAGCTTCTGCTCGAAGATTCTCCGCTGCATATGTCGAGGGGGTTGAAAACTTCATGAACTTTATTAGAGCTGAGTACGGTGGTCCGAAATCAGATGTGCTCTGCCCGTGTAGCAGTTGTATGAATTCAGTTACAAGACCCCAGTCAACTATGCAAAATCATCTACACTTGTATGGGATGTCGGTCACATATACTAGGTGGGTTCATCATGGTGAAGCTGTGAACGTCAATGTTATTGACTACGTGGAAGCAACAGATCACCATCTTGATCTGCCTGATGCTCAGGTGGAAGAGGAGGAGGAGGTGGTGGTGGCGGAGCCAATGAGTGTGACCAACATTGAAACAATGCTACGAAATGCTCATGCATTCCGTGAACTTTCACCTGCAGAAGAAAAACGGTGGGACTGCATGTTGGAACAATGCAACGTTGCTGTCACCCTAGGAAATAAGCCGTCAGTATTCTCAACTATGGTCACCTTTCTTCAGGTGAAGACATCTGAGCGGATGACCAACAAATCATTTGATGCGCTATTGGCTGCTTTCCGCAAATCTTTCCCAGATGCGTCTGAGCTGCCACACACCTACAGTAAAATGAAAAATTTCCTTCGTGCAGTTGGAATTGGATATGATATGATCCATGTTTGTAAGAATAATTGTGTTTTGTTCCAGAAGGATTATGCCAACTTAAGTGAATGCCCGAAATGCAAATCATCAAGATGGAAAGATGGCGATGCCGTGAAGAGGATTCCTCATAACGTTCTGAGACATTTTCCAATTACACCAAGATTGCAGAGGTTGTTTCATGATGCTGAAACAAGAGAGGATGTACTATGGCATTCTAGGAATGAGGAGTACAGGGATCAGAATGTAATGAGCCATCCATCTCATGGTAGTGAGTGGAAAAGCTTCAATGATAAACACAAAAAGTTTGCTGCTGACCCGAGAATCATTAGCCTTGGATTAGCTTCAGATGGATTTAACCCATTTGGCCACCAGAGCGCCACATATAGCATGTGGCCAGTGCTTGTTATCCCTTACAACATGCCTCCAAATGTCTGCACCAAAGAATCAAACTACATGATGGCCTTGCTCATCCCAGGTCCAAAAAGTCCTGGAAAGGATTTTTATTTGTTCATGGAGCCTCTTGTGGAGGAACTTCAACAACTATGGAAGGGTGTTCTCACTCGAGGCCTATATAGGAGCCCACCAGCTGATTTCTTTCTGCGTGCTGTTATAATTTGGTGCATCCATGATTATCCAGCTTTGGGCACTATGTCAGGGCGAATGACACATGGTTACAATGCATGTGTTCGTTGTGACAGGAATCCGCTGTCATATGCAATACGTAGCATGATCTGTTACATTGGACACCACCGTTTCCTTGCCAAGGATAAGCTGCATCCTAGAAAATACCGAAGACATGTGTTCAATGCAAAGCATGAAAACCGTGATGCGCCAAAGAGGCTCACCGCCGATGAGTTGCAAGTGGAATTAGAGAAGGTCAGGCATATTACACCAGGAAACCATCCTGGTAATGGTAGCGGGAAAAGGAAGCGTTGAAGGGCAGAAGAGAGATTATTGTTTACCCGCAGGTCCACTTTGTGGGACTTGGAGTATTGGAAAGATTTGGATCTGCGGCATAATCTTGATGTGATGCACATCGAGAAAAATATATGTGACAACATTATCGGCACACTTCTTAATATTGAAGGCAAGATGAAAGATACCTTAAAATCTAGGATTGATTTGACACACCTGGGTATGAAAAAGGATTTGCAGGTGCAAGATGAAGGTAAACCACGGGATATGGCACCAGCTGTGTACGTCTTGGACAAGGTAAAAAGAAAAGAATTCTGCGAGGTCCTGTCACGTGTGAGATTCCCACATGGATTTGCTTCCAACCCTAAAAGGAGAGTCAGTGCAGATGGAAACAAGGTACAAGGGTTGAAAACTCATGACTGCCACATCCTACTTAAAAGGGTTTTACCTGTTATCCTTAGAGGATTGGGCCACCCTGACTTATACAAAGCAGTTGCAGAGTTGGGACAATTCTTCAGGGAACTCTGCAGTAGAAATATCAGGATAGATGCTGTGGAGCGTCTTAGAGACAAGATACCAACTATCCTATGCGACCTTGAGAAGATATATCCTCCAGCCTTCTTTGATGTGATGGTGCATTTGGCTGTTCATCTACCTGATGAGGCACTACTTAGAGGTCCAGTACAGTATGGCTGGATGTACCCTATTGAAAGGCGGATAGGCACTTTCAAGGGCTATGTTAGGAACAGAGCTAGACCCGAGGGTTACATTGCAGAGGCCTACATTTCTATAGAAGCATTGACACTCTGCTCAAAATACATTGAAACGTCTGATCAGCTTAGCAAAGATATGGGTGAAGACAATCCCGGGCTCAATGTTTTCGATTATTCTGTTTGAGTTACAGGGAAGAGTCGACAAGAGGACAAACCTAAAGATTTGGACAAAATGGTTTGGTATGTGTTGAATAACTGTCCTGAGATACTACCTTATATCAAGTAAGTGCAGTACTGTAGCTTATACATCATAATCTACTAAACTTGCAGCACATTCTTATATATTTAGATGTTTGACGCGATCACTATGTTTTGCAGCATCTACAAAGAGGAGTTACTGCCGCAAAATCCAAGAAACATTGACAAACTGGTTATGGCAGGATTTGCGAAATGGTTCAAGAACCATGTAAGCTTCTGAAGTGCACTGTCAATTTTTTTAATATATTGAGTACATAAGATGATCAGCTTGTCTATTCTCTAACCATAGGTTAAGAAGATGCGGGAGGATGGGCAGGCAGTTGATGATGCCCTTTACTCACTAGCAATGGGTCCTGATACTCGGGTAAGACATTATGAATCTTGCGTTGTTGGAGATGTGCATTACAACACCCTTGCACGAGACGAAGGCATGAAGACACAAAACAGTGCCATCATGAGCACAAATACGTATGGCAAAGAGACAACTGAAATGTATGCTAACATAACAGACATTGTTCAGTTCCAGTATATCACCAGTTTCGAGGATCATCGGTGTGTGGTTCTGTTGTGCTATCATTGGTATAACCTGTTTTCCAGGATCGTAAAACCCAGAGCTGATGATTATTTCAAATCCATCAATGTCAAGGCAGCGTACTAGACCAACGAGCCTTTTATTCTGGCAAATCAAGCAACACATATATTTTTCTTGGAAGACACATTTGCACATAGCGATGACTGGAGAGTATTGCAATGGTTTGAGCAGAGCAATTCGTTTAATGAAGTTGCACAACAAGATGATGCTTACACTGCTCCTGATGTACAAGATAACATAGATGTTCCTAATATCTTTGAGAACCATCACGTCAATGATGCCAACGAAAAGATTGCCTGTCGTGCTAGGACATACAAGAGTTGATCAAGAAGAAGCCAACGTTCGAGGATGTTGAGGACGAAGAAGAAGATGACACCGTGGGGAATTATGGTTCAGACTGATACACATGGCGAAGATGTTGACACTGCTGCTGCGGATGATGATTACATTGCTTTTATTGCATTTGCCTGTCAGAAGACGTTTTTTATCTACTATGTGAAATTGTGTTTGCTATGACAACTGAAACCTGATGAACATGTTGTTTAGTATTTTGCTGCGAGAACATCACTTGTTATGTATGCTGATTTGTGTTTGGTGATTTTATGACAACTAAAACATGATGTGTTGTTTAGTTGTACTCATATTTGGCAGTGAAACTTGGATTTGATGACATAGTTTGTTGTTGGACTGCAATTTGCTCGACGTCTTCGAATGAGAACAAAGCTGACCCGACAGGGCTTCTGCTATTTATTTATTTATGAGCAAAAGGGGATACCCCCTGATTTCCGTTAATAGAAATCATTAGATGTTCACAACACTACGCCCAGCCTACTACACAGGTTTCATTCATTACTAGTTTCAGCAAAGTGCTCATGTCGTAGCCACTGAATACATCACGAGTGCTACATACACTACAAATAAAGAGACAATCATCCTACAGAGCACATCAATTTTGCCCATTATCTTCACAAGCTCTTTCATCTCCTCATTGCTGTCAAGGCCGTTCAACAGCTATTGCTTGGCCATGATCAGAGGAACTGCATCTTTAACCTTTTTCTCTGCATCTTCCTCTTCTGCCGTTCCTTCAGTTACTTGTCCAACACCCCAACCTGCTGGTATTGGGATTCCTCGGCTAACCAAATAATCAGCATAGTTGCATCCCCCCACATCAGCAACTTCCCAGAAATACAAATCACACGAATCTTCCCTTTTCTGCACGAATCAAATTGGAAGATCATCAACCAAACTATTAAAAAATTAGCAACTAAATGCAGCAGAACAACATTTAAACATATTATTACCCCATGATTCGGGCATTTGTAGAAGACTCGGCCAGGGTTGAGGATTGTGATTGAGATGCGACGGATGATTCTTCGTGATTTACAGCAGTGGCACCACACCAACGGCAGCGGATTGTGATGAGCAATCGGCTGCTATGCGCGTGCCGGCGGAGGTGTGATGAGACCCATAGGCGATGGTACGGGTGGAGACTTGGCACATATCTGGTTGTTGCCTGTTGAAGAGCAGGTGGACGAGCAGCCAGCGGACATGGTTGGTGCGGCCAGAGCTTCTGATGCTAGGTAGAGTAAGTAGAGAAGAGGAGAAGCGAACGTTGGATATGTCAGTTTCATTACTTGGAGAGTAGAATAGCACCATATATAGTCATAGTCTAGGTCTAGATTTGAACAAGCTACAGGAGCACATCTCTCTTTTTTCTAAAACTCGGCAACGTCTCTTTACTGGTACACTAGCTTGTTCTGTATGCCTTCCCAAGTCTTTGATTTTCTTTCCCTTTTTTTGCGAGGAAGGAAGGAGGACAAAATTGAGAGTTCCTGGGATTCGAACTCAAGACCTCTCAGTTCAAAACCAAGGGTGCTAGTCACTTATGTGGCGAACGTTCCCTATGAGGAGGACGGCAGACGAACGCATTTTGCTCGCAGTTTTCTTCCTATATATAAAAAAGTATGCTACTTGGTGTCCACTCAGTCAACAAACGATTGTGCCAACCTTGACCATTGGATTGACATTCAACGTCTGTCGCGTTTCTTCAGTCTCTTCTTCCTCGAGCCGCCAAAGCCAAACCAGCGCCGGCGGGACCACCTGATCCCGCCTCTCACGGCTGGTTGTGATCTTCCCCGGCTCGTGTTCGTTCCCATCCGAGGCCTCACCATCGTCCTCCGCCTTGGTTCGCTTGCCGCGGTGCCGCCCTCCGGTGTTGTCAACATGGTCAACAACAGAGAGGAATAAGGAGATGACTGTACATGGTGAGGATGACAGTAGGGACATAGTAGCACGTGCAGTAATTTTGTTTTTTCGGGACGGACAAGGGTATCAACTGGGTTGCGCAGGACCCGTGGCCCGTCTAGCCCAGGCTTTTATTTCATATGTTTAGCACATGACCAACCCAGTTTGTTTTTTTCCATTCTAAAAAATGGCTAGCCAGCTATTTTCTTTTTTGCAGAATAACCAACATAGGCCTACTTGCTTTTCTACGCCCTGCTGGGACGGAAATCTTTCAAGACGAGGAGGGATGCATTTTGCCTAGAAAATGGGCTATAAGTAATAAGAAATGGGCTATAAGTAATAAGAAATGGGCTATAAGTAATAATAAATGGGCTGTAAAATGAAAAAAATACAGCAAACAGGCAATTAGTTCCAAAATACTGTTTTCTTTTGGATTTTGATATTTTAAATTTCATTGTTTTTGTGCGGGTAAAATTTCATTGAATTTAAATTAAGGTATATTTAGATTTAAAATTAATTTGAATCTGGCTAGAAATTTTGGGCTGTATGCTGTTTGGGACAGATTTGGAGGCTGACTTGTGGGTCTACTAGGTTGATATGTACTTTGACTTTGTCAACTTAGTCCACGAATGATTCTAGCAGCAGTGACCGTTGGATGTTAATCCAACGGCCGTGCTGCTTCTACAATATGAACGATTCTAGCTCCTGTGACCGTACGATGTCCATCCAATGGCCGTAGTGCTTCTTCAACCTCTAGTCTTCTTGCTCCAGCCGCCCAAAGCAGCGCCGGTCGTGCCGCATGCTCCTGCCTCTCGTGGCCGGCTGTGCTGCTGCGGAGGCCTCACCGCCCCTACTATTCCCATCGCTGGCCAAGCCCTGCGGCAATGGCAGCCTCACACCGGAGCCGAACCAGTGAACCCTCATACTCCTCTCCGCGTGGGCTTCCACTGCCGCGTCTTCCCCGGCTCCGTGTCATCCCCTTCCTAGGCCTCGCCGTCGTCCACCGCCGTGGTGCTCTCGGCTCGGCCTGGTCAACGTGGTCAAGGGACGACTTCCATCGGACGTGGACTGTACATGGAGAGGCTGACAGCTGGGTCCACAGCCGCAGCAAGGAAGTGCCTCCTTATTACGTGGAAAATAATGATTCCTCCACCTGACAGCTGGGACCCACCGGACGGGCCACTGTATTTCGTGAAAAAAACGTTTCCCCCTGACTGCTGGGACCCACTAGCAACATCTTCGCACACAAGGAAGTGCGTCCGGGCAGAAAAAAACGATTCGCCCCCCTGACTGCTAGGACCCACCAGCTACATCTTCCGACGCAAGGAAGTGCGTCCGG
>NC_041393.1:569195443-569198052 GCF_002162155.2 Triticum dicoccoides | reverse complement strand
GCATCCGGGCAAAAAAAAAAGATTCGCCCCCCTGACTGCTGGGACCCACCAGCTACATCTTCTTACGTAAGGAAGTGCTCCGAGCAAAACAAATGATTCGCCCCCCTGACTGCTGGGACCCACGAGCTACATCTTCACACGCAAGGAAGTGCGTCCGAAAAAACGATTCGCCCCCCTGACTGCTGGGACCCACCAGCTACATCTTCGCACACAAGGAAGTGCCTAACAGTCGAGACCCACCTGGTCGAAGCATACGTAGCGCTATCATTCTGGTCGCGAACGTGTACGTACATATATACTAGTCGATGTAGAGGCGCGCACGTGTCGTAGTAGAGGCGTGCACATAGCATGTACACATACGTACAACGACCAGGGTGCAAGAAAGAAAATACGGCCAGAGTGAAAGAAACAACCCGATATTCAATAACAAGGTAACCCATTTCCTGAAGGTCGCTGAGAGCATCATCAATGAGCTTAACTCTTGGAGAATCGCTGGATTCAGAGGAGCTCAATGGACTGGCGCAGGATAACATTCTTTCCTCCTTCCATGTGCATATTTGTATAGCTTTTACTTCTCCCTCTGGCTCTCAGCCGTTCTGTAAATCTTGAATTGTATCTCTTGGGGTGACTCATCCTATCTTAATGAATGAAATCAACACAATGCTATTTTTCGTCAAAAAAGAAAATACGGCCATGTACGTACATACGGGCAGGGTCTCGAATGCCTACTCACGCATATGTACGGCCAGGGCTCGTGTACATGGCTGGCTCGGAACGGAGAAACAATGTCATCGTCGTGTTCATGGGGAGCCAACCGGCTGGGTCGGAATGGAATGCGTCGTCGTGTTCATCGGGAGGGCTTGGATCGAACAGGCGATGGAAACGAGGCCTGGCGTACCGCAGAACGGAGGAAGCAGCCTTGTGTTGGACCGACCACGGTCGAAACAGGGGTCCTATTGATCGGGAGGGGTGTGGCATACCGCAAAACGGAAGAAACGGACCTCCAACGGTCGAAACGGGGGTCCTGTTGATTGGGAGAGGTGTGGCGTACCGCAAAACGGACGAAACGGACTTGTGTTGGAGCACTATGGTCGAAACGGGGGTCCTGTTCATCGGGAGGGGTGTGGCGTACCGCAAAACGGGACTCCATGGGATACTGTTCATATCGACCGTCGACCTCCTCCAGACTCCGCGGGCTACTGTTCATCCACCATCGACCTCCTCCATCCTCCACCTGTGACTGTTCATCCACGGGCTCCTGTTCATCCAGCCTCCACCGCGCGCTACTCCACCGGCTACTGTTCAACCACCCCTCTCCATGGGCTCCTCTTCAACCACCCCTCCACGGGCTACTGTTAATCCACCCCTCCACCGTCTACTATTCTTCCAGCCCTCCACGGGGTCATCCTGTTCATCCAGCCCTCCACGGGGTCCTGTTCATCCAGCCCCAACCGGCTCGATCGATCAGGGTCTTGTTCATCCAGAGGCAACGCCACGGGTCCTGTTCATCCACACCCACCACTCATTGTTCATCCAAACCCCCCGCAACACTCACTGTTCATCCAGAAAGGCAGCATCGATCGGCTTCAGTTAGCAGCAGTAGCGAAGGAATCGATCGCTCGGGTTCAGTAACGCGTAGCCTGCAGTGCAATCGCTCGGGTTCAGTTAGAGCCCAACGCCTCGCTCGGGTTCAGTTAGAGCCAACGCCGCGCACACACGCGCGTACGTGTATGAGAGAAACGCGCATCGCTCGGCCCCCGACCTCCCACCATAACCGGGAACTCCCCAAAATTTTCCTCCCCCTCGCTTCTACCATGGTTTTTTCCGTCATGGACGGCCCAAAGAATGTCATGCAGCTGCGTCTCTGGCCCGCCCAGGATGAAAAGACCATTTTCTATCATGATTTTTTGTCACAGAAGTAGGAGCCCACCACATCTATGATGATACTGGGTTTTGTCACAATTATCGTCATAGAAGTGTCATATGTATGACAGAAAAAAATTTCGTTCAGCCCAAAATGTCACAGATGTGTCTTTTTTTTGTAGTGCTACCCAGATGTTGATGCTGTAGGGCTTGAGGCTGTTCAGCCAAGTGCGCATCATGTCCTGAAGCATGAGGGGGGCATACTTCACGGCAACGTGCTTGTTGCCATTTGCAATGCTGACTGCGGTGGAGTAGTCAACCAGCCAGTATTCCGGCTTCACCAGGCCGTTGTATTTGGGTGTGTCTCTTGGGAGCGAGAACCCTTTGGGGAAGGGCTCGTCGCAAATGCGGGGGCCAAAACAAGGCGGACCAATCGCATCTTATTCTTCTAGTGCGAGGGATCATGCCAGGCGGTCGATCCGATGGCGGGCATCGTTTCTCCGATTCCTTGATGGCGGCCCAGCCGGCCCTGAGCATCGGTTGCTCAACAGGCGGCAGGGAGGCATACCTCTCCCTGCGGGGTAGAGGGGGAGGCAGACAATCGTCCCACCTCTCCACAGCTCGCAAGCGGCCATCTTGGTCGCGCTCGATTGTGAGGCGCGTCCGACTGCGGCTAGCAGCCGACTCTCTGTCTCTTCGGTCGCAGGCGCCGCCTGCTGTCAGCGTCCGAGAAGTCACACCTTGCT
>NC_041393.1:569184166-569195164 GCF_002162155.2 Triticum dicoccoides | reverse complement strand
GGCTTCTTGCTGCACGGTCGTGGCGTCGATGAACTGCTGAAGGCGCTCCGTCATGTAGCATCGCTCGTTGCTATCCAGGTTTTCTAGCTCGTCTGCTGCTGCCTGGGCAGCATGCAGGTTCTCGATGGGCGTGGCGTAGACTAGGTGGTCGGCCCCCAGCATGCTGACAATGGTCGCGTTGCGCTGTTTGACAACGCCCACGCGGCTAGGCCCGCCAGCAGTCGGCATGCCATAGACGGCACAATCAACCTCGCGTTGATAGGGCTCGGTGAGGCGTCTCATAGTGGCTAGCTTCTTGCCGCTCTTGATGAGTGCGAGGCGGCGGGCTTCCAGCGTCTCGGCGCCGGTGTCGCTTGCGATGGGTGCAGACAGGTCCCGCATCATCGCCTGCAGCGGGTCATGGGCGTCCGTGCCGGATGCTCCGCCGTGGCTAATGACGAGCACCTCAGTGATGGTGCGGCCGCCATTGTCGGCACGAGGGAGCGGGTAGTCGATGACCACCATGTTGGCGGGGAAGGCGTCGAGGGATGCCATGTCGGAGTCGACAAGCATCGGGTCGGTGGAACCGATCGACTCCAAGTCAGAGGCGGGCTCGTTGGCGATGTCAAGCTTGCCAAGGAGGTCGATGAGGCAGCTCTCGGAGCTGGCTGCGCCCGCGCCTGCGTGGGCTCGTTGGACAGGCGGATCTCGCCGATGAGATCAGCGAGGCAGCTCACCGTGCAGGCATCTTCGATGCCATGCAGCACGTCAGTGCAAACGCCATCGGGCGTGCCGGGCTGGCTGCGCTCGCCAGGGAGGAACAAGGTTCCCGTCCAAAGCAGGTCTCCGGACGATGGTGCACCTAGCCCCTCGGTGGGCGCCAAATGTTGGGTGGTTGGTGTGACATATGCCAAAGGATGCCTAATCATAGTGGGAGCTAGTAAAACATCGCCGGTACCTAGAAATGGGATAAGGCGTAAACATGCACGCTGACGCATGTGACCCAAGTTTGGGGCTCTCCTAGGAGATAACACCCCTAGTCCTGCTCTGTGGGGTCTCCGCATGATCACTAGATCGACAAGTGGCTACAAGCTTGGTCCTTGAGCTTTTCGTCTAGAGGAGGAAGAAGGGCAAGACTAGCTCTACTCCTCTCTCTATGCGTGTGTGTAATGTCTAAGAGCTGAACCCTTTGCATGGGTGCCCTAGGGGTTTATATAGGCCTACCCCCCAGGGGTACAATGGTAATCTGGCCGGGTGTAGGCCCGGGCCGTCAGTGTCTATGGTTGTCGTCTTCTCCACCGACTGCCGGGGCCCGCCACCTGGTGGGTCCCGCCGGCTGTCGGGCTCTCGGTCGATAGGTAGGGCCCGCCGCCTGTGGGCCCTATCGGCTGCTCATCATTGTAGCCCTACCGTGGATGGCGAGGGCTTGGTCAGGGAGGGCATGGCTACAGTACCACTGCCTGGTGGGCGTTCACTGTAGCCCCGCCGCATCTTATCTGGTTAATGGCGCACAAATTTCTAGGGAAGGGGAGGGTCGGCTGTTGGGAGCTGGCCGCCCCCTATGCCGACTGGTATGTGCATGCCACCTTCTGGTATCTCACAAACAAGTGGGGCCTGCCGCCTGCGGGCCATACCGACAGCCCGTCATGGGAGCATGGCTGCTCTGCCATGGATGATGTCATGGGCAGGGTGGCAACAGTGCCACACCAGGCTAGGGATGGCCGCCCGGTACGCTGCACTGTGGCCACGCCCGCTCCGGGATTCAGGGGTGGCAGGCTGCATTGTAGCCATGGCCCCTCTCATCGCTGTTTCGTGGGTGCAAACTTTGACGGTGCAAGGGTGGGCCGCCTGCTAGGAGTCGGCGGCTCTAGTGGCCGCCTGCTAGAAGTCGGCCCATGCTGGAGCTGCTCATTGGGTCTTGCCGCCTTCCTGCAGCCAGCCGCTTGGACCAGCCGACCACAATAAGGCGGTCCTTTGTCTTTGATCCTTGAGGGGCGCAGCTGGCCCTGATGTCTTGAAACGTCATGGGGAGCTGATAAAGCTACCCATGGTCATTTACTCCAACACGGTGGTGGAGACCAGCGGCGGGAGGTTGCTGGCGATGAGAGGATGATCCGGAGACCCGAGTCGGCAGAGCAGGACACGTGCGGGCGAAAAGGTTTTGGAGTAATTTCCAAAATTTGACCCGTCAGTATATATATCTTGACCGTGTCAATGTGACCGAGTGGAACAACTCGGTGGCACTGAGATGCGGAATCACAAGCGGTTACTGCAACTCGGTGTGACTGAATAGTTCTAATCGGTTGCACCGAGATTGAAAACCTCGATCAACTCAGTGAACTCGGTATGACCAAAATGGATGAATCGGTCAGACCAAAATGCACAGAGAGGTTTTGGAAGTTTAAGTCTATGACGAATCGGTGACTCCAAGTGCTCCTCACCTAGAGGGTTTGAATCTGACTTGTTCAAACTTTGTGATGTAGCAAGAATTGAGTTTGAGACGAGAAAAGCATAGATAGCTAGAGGAAGTTTTAGGCATTCTTGTCCATCCATTTGGCAAAAGAAGAAGAGCCAAACAATCAAAGCAACAAATGGATGTCCTCGAATGAGAAAAGTATGCAATCAACATGCTCACACAATAAAATGGCAAATGAAATATGTTGCAAATCATGCACAATCACTCTAGCATCTATCAAGCAATTGGCGATGACTAGGTCATCTATATATGAGTATATTGACTTAGGAGTCAAATAAGAACATTTGATCATAGGTCATACTCATCGTTTAAGCACAAGTGGGGTTACCACTTTTACATAAAGCATTGTTGTGTTCACACCATTAGAGTTGCTTTAGCCCAATTCTTAGAGTAAAGCTCCCCCTAGATGTGATATCCCCCCTAAGAGGGATGAACTAACCTTCGCTTTTGTCAATGATGACTTCATGTATATGTTGAAGATGTGGATGCTCATTGTTGATGTAGATCATTTGGAGCAATCCATTGGAGTGAGTTGCACTTTCAATACCTACATGGGTTAGTCCCACAAGGAACAAACAAGGATATCCATAGACATAGAGTGAAGCACACACATCATGATGTCCATGAAAGTATTAGATTACCTTGTCCCTTGTCTTACCAACAAGAGGGTTTGTGACTCCTTGAACTAGTGCAAGATATGGAAGTTGTTTGCACTTGTCCTTGCCAAAATGTATATGAGTGAAGAATGTTGGCGGAGTCACCCTCAAGAACTCTCTAGTTCTTCTTCTTCGGGATCCACCACATCTTGATGGGAATCCTTGGGGTTGTAGATGTACTCGATGAAGTAGAACTTGATGTAGTCTTGGGAACCCACACTACAGGAATCTGCAACTTTGCCCTCCGCCACGGCTAATGGCAAAGGCACACATAGCGGATGACAAAGAACTTTCCTGTCAGCCAACAGACAACAACACGTCCGACTGAACAGGCTACAACATAGGCTTCTTTGCCGTCTGCTGGCGGACGACAAAGATGCAAAGGTCATTGCTGTTCGCCAGCAGACGGCAAAGAGCCTGGACGGCACACGTGCCAGCTTAGATCCGTTAAGGGGTTAACGACGTGCTTTGCCGTCTACTGGCGGATGTCAAAGAACATTGATTGTTTGTCGTCCGCCAGCGGACGGCATAACATTGCCACGTGGCAGCACCTGGGGGGATGGCCTATTTGGTAACTTCGCCGTCAGCTGGCTGACGTCAAAAATTCAACGGCTTTGCCGTCAGCTGGCGGACGGCAAAGCTACTAAATAGCCAGCCTCACACACACACACATATGAAAATACTTTTGACAAGCATACCAACACATATACATAGCAAATCATATCCCTGCCATATGGATATGATCATCCAACACATATACATAGCAAATGGTTTCATCCAACACATATACATAGCCAACATATCCAACAACAAGCATATAATGGTTTCATCCATCCATACATATATAGGTAGCAAGCTTCCTCATCTAAATCAAATCAAAACAAGATGGAAGCATAAAGAGAAGAGTAGACTCCACCAATGCAAGCTTCCTCATCTAAAGCAAATCTGCAAACTAGGAAAGAAGCAAGTGAGAAGAAGAAGAAGAAGACTAGCTAGAAAAAGAAGAAGAAGAAGAAGAAGAGGAAGAAAAGGAAGAAAAGGAAGAAGAAGAAGATTTTTTTCTTCTCTTTCTTTTTCTCCTCTCCTATTTTTTATCTTCTTCTTCTTCTTCTTCTTCTTCTTCTTCTTCTTCTAACTAAGGTAGGTAAAAATGCCATTTTTTTGCTAAGCTAGGTAAAAAAATGCTAAGTGTAGGTCATTTTAGAGCTAAGCGGTCATTTTGGAGCTTACTAAGGTTATTATGTCATTTTCGAGGAAAGTAAGGTAAGTCTATATCATTTTGGAGGTAACAAAACTTATCATGACATTTTTGAGGAAAGAAAGCTAAGTATAGCTCATTTTGTCTAACTTAGGTAGTTATGCCATTTAGGAGGAAAGTAGCTAAGTATGCATTTGTTAAGCAAAACACTAGAGAAAACTTACCATCATCACAAAAAATGCGATGAAGATCACAATTAAGGTAACAATTGATCCAACGGCATAATGATACCAAGCCTCATTATCAATGGCATATTTTCTAATCTTGTTAATCTTCAAGCGCATTGCATTCATCTTCAAGCGCATTGCATTCATCTTCACCTTGTGATCATCAACCACATCGGCAACATACAACTCCAATGTCATCTTCCGTTCTTCAATTCTTTTAATTTTTTCTTTCAAATACTCATTTTCTTTTTCAACTAAATTTAACTTCTTGACAAGAGGGTCGGTTGCAAATTCCGGTTCACATACCACCTAGATTAAAATATCTCTATGTCAACTTGATGTCCATAATTTTCATAAATGCGAAATGCAACAAATAGTTATAAAAGAGGATTTACCACATCAGAATTTATAGCAGGCGAGGACCGACAGGGACGAATATCAAGACCATGACACTATGTATAACAAACAATCATAGAAAGTAAGAAAATTATACAAGTAACTATGTAAATCATACAAGTAACTATATAAATCAAGTACAACATAAAAAAATTTAATACCTAGTAATAATATGGTTCAATAAATACTTCGGGATCAATAAATGCATCATCATCATCACTATCAGTAATGACGTGCTCATCATCATCATTAATAAATGCATCATCATGTGGAAGGCCACCTCTACGTAATCTGTCAAGCATTGACAGGTCATCCACAACAGTAACCTCACTTCAGGCTCTTCTTGTTCTGGCTGAGGGGTGAAGTCCGGTTCACTATCGCTGTCTACTTCAATGTTCTGGGGTGAAGTAGAGAGGTTCTTGAAACATTTTTTTGGAAAGACGCGTTTCTTGGAAGAATTCTCCTTCATATGTGTCTGGGTTAATGTGAGGTTCATAATTATCTTCATTGGGGGAGGTAGTCTAACACGTGGCGGCACTTCATAAACGACACCCCAACCTTTGAGATTAGGATCACTTTGACAGGCCCACGGTAGATAGAAAATTTGGTTTGCCTATTGAGCCATAATATAGACATCGGGAACATCCAAATGGGTGCTTTGATTGATTTACACTAGCCCTATATGTTCATGAGTCCTTCTAATCTCCTTCAGCTGGAACTAATAACATTTGAAGAGTACGACGTTTGGTGGGTTTGCACCATAGAATTGAAGTTCATAAATTGCTTCAACTCTTCCATAATACTCGGTATCTCCTTCGCCGATAGCAAAGACACAACAATTTGTAGACTTTCGGTCGACCATAGATAGCTCTTTGCCATAGGTACGAAAGTGATACCCATTGATGTTGTATTTGTCAATGAACGGACCTTATAGTCAAAACGATTAGCGACTTGTCTCAATTCGGCGTCCATAAGCTCTAAATTAGCCTACAAGTTTAATACAAAAGGGATTGTTCCATTAGCCACAAATTAGACGAAGAGATGAACTGGTCTAATGGAAATTACCATTTGTTTGAAACAAGAGATGAAACCGGGATAGCCTCCTCCATGCTTTGCCAGAAGCTCATACTCTTCGACGGAATCCTTTTGGATCACTGCTCCATAAGAGAATTTGGCGACATATCGACTGTATCAAATTTATCCGGGAATAAGAGCACTTCAAAGGAATTAGAAGTTGAGAAACAATGTACCGAGAGCTTACTCGAGGTACGGCTGCACTTCTGTTAGGTTGTTGAAGATATACAACGAAATCGTCTAACATTCTTAGAAATCCAACATTAAGGAATTAGAAGCACCGGCTGGTGCCAGATCCCCTTTGAATAGACTGAGGTTGGATCGACCCTTTTTAGGGTCGCCAGCATTATACCGAGGCTTCGGATTATGCAAATGACAATTTTTGGCTTCGTAGTGTGTTTTCACGAAGTTTTCCACCTCCTCAGAAACGAATGCCTCAGCCATCGATGCTTCAATTCTATGTTTATTTTTACATTTTTCTCGAAGCGTCTTCTGCATCCTCTCAACTGCGTAGCACCAACTATTCTGCGTAGGCCCCCCAATCCTGCCTCGGTTGGGAGATGCAAAATCAAGTGCTGCATTGGATTAAAGAAGCCTGGCAGAAATATCTTCTCTAACTTGCAGATCAACTCCGGTGCCAACTCTTCCATTTCTTATACCAGGCCAAGCGATAGTTCTTTAGCACAAAGAACACAGAAGAAATAGCTCATCTCTGCCAGTACTAGCCATTCATCCTTAGGGATGAATCAACGCAATATCACCGGCATTACCCGCTCAATCCATATGTGCCAATCATGACTCTTGAGACCAAATATCTTCAATTTTTCAAGACTCGCTCCCCTCTTTAGATTCGATGCATACCCGTCGGGGAACATCAACTGCATTTTCACCCACAAGATAATTTCCCTCATAGCTGGGCTTCCAAGATTGAACCATGCCTTTGGCTTTGTCCAGTTCTTCTTTCCTTTTGGTGGTTGCATGTTTTGTAACGGTCTATGACATAGCGCCTCCTGATCGACTCTTGCCTTAGGATTATCCTTTGACTTCCCATCTATGCCAAACAATGTACCAAAAAGTGCCTCGGCGATATTGTTCTCAGTGTGCATCATATCAATGTTATGTGGGAAAAGGAGGTCTTTGAAGTAAGGCAGATCCCACAAGCATGTCTTGTGAGTCCAGGCGTGTTGTGAATTATACCCCTTGAAATACCCTGGGCACTCTGGATCTAGCTCGAGAGTGTTTAACTGATCCAGGATCTCTTGGCCTGTTAACGGAGGTGGTGCAAATTCTTTCACAACTCTACCTTTGATGAAGTTATGCTTCTCTTTCTTGAACTTATGGCGAGGATGCAGGAACGGTCTATGCATGTCGAAGCAAGAAAACTTGCGACCAGCCTCAAGCCAACAAAACTGAAGAGCTCCCTTGCATGTGGGGCACAAGAACATTCCATGCACACACCAGCCAACGAATAGCGCATACGCCGGCAAGTCATGTGTTGAGTACATGTACCACACACGCATTATAAAGTTAAGGCGTCGTATGTCTTGAACACATTATCCCAGGCTTCTTGCAATTCATCCTTCATCGACTACATGTACACATTCATATTCTTCCCCAGATAGTTCGGCCCTGGAATTATCAACGTCAGGAAAATGTTCTTTCTTTGCATAATCTGTCCGGGGGGGATGGAGATTGAGTGGAATGAAAAATACGGGCCAACAACTATATTGGGTTGGCATCAGACCAAACACACTGAACCCATCTGTTCTGATGGCGACTCGAGGATGCCTCGGATCTGCCGCTTTGTCATCATGTAATGCATCGAAGCATGCACATGTAATGCATTGAAGCGCTTCCACGGTTCACCGTCTGATGTGTGCACCATCATCAGCTTCCCATCTGCATCTAGTTGGGTTCTTTTGCCCGTTTTGTGCCATCTCATATGTCTTGCCGTCTCTTCGACCATGAAAAGACGTTGAAGTCTTCGTACGATTGACATATACCGAAAAACATTAACCGTGATTTTGGTCTACGTATTCTCACCCATACCATTGTCTACCACAACATACCTGGATGACTTGCAAATGGGACAATAGTTCAAGTCCGCATACTGAAGCCTAAATAAGGCACATCCATTCTCACAGGCATGTATCTTCTCATAGGGCATCTTAAAGAGCACAGAGGATTTTGTCTGACTAGTACAGGTTTGCAGGTAGCATTCTTTTCCCAAGTTGAATTGAGCCTTTAGAGCCATTATTTGTGAGACGGCATCCAGCTGGCAACGCTCAGTGTGCTCGTGGAGAGGACGTTTTGAAGACTCCAACGTTTCGTTGAAGGCCTTTGCAGATTCCTCCATCTCATCATCCGAGTCCCGAGCATCATCAAAGTCTTGCACCATGTCTTGCATCCCGGTACCATGCTCGTCGGTGCGACGATGAAGCACCTCAGCTCTGGCGCGTTGGCCAGACTCGCCATCAAATGTCCACACCATATAATCTGGCATAAAACCCCTCTTCTGCAAGTCTTTGCCTGTTTCATCCTCTGCCCTCTAGTGCCAATTGTTGCACCCTACACAAGGGCACCAGGTTGTCCTCTGGCCATTCGCAAATGCGGTTCTCAAAAACCCCTAGGTTTTTGTTAACCATTCAACTATCATGTTTCTTTGACTAGTGTGGCCGGTGTACGTCCACGCACGATCACTCATCTTGCCTAGCTACTCGACACATAAGATACACACACACACACATACACACACACACACATATATATATATATATAAATTAATCAGCACGTATATATTCATTAGTTAATGGAGTTTGTCACTTTTATTACGTCCATGCAACCTAGATGCTAATAGGTAAAGATAGGTCCTAATCCCACCCGAGTATGTGTAGATTGGGTTCGTTTTCCCATGCTCTGCTCTGTCCGATGCAAAATTTCGGCAGCAGCTCCCCATTGTTCTCCTGATACACGTCTCGGCAATAAGCAGAGAGGATGTGTACCCGGAGAACAACAGGGAGGCACTGACGAAATTCTGCATCGGATCCGGAGCAGAGCATATGGGAAAACGAACCCAATCTACACATACTCGGGCTGTCCATGGATAATGTTGGACAACTTGAAAGAATCACGGTTATAAATATGCAAATGCATGCATATTTATAGATGTAACCCTTTCGAACGAGAGACACATAGTGTTCACGCATACTGATGATTGAAGACACCTATAGCTAGCAAGTTTCATCGGCATGAAGACCGGAACAGAGCAAATCAAGGGGGGAGGAGATGTCAAACATAGGGTGGAGCTCGTCGAATGCTAGACCCTCGCAGCGACGAAAAAACTACACATTTAAATTGAAACATCAGTTTCATAGCAATACTATTTTTTCCGTCAACCTAACTAAATATTTACAACAGGACGAGCGGGTTAGGGGTTCCTCAGCGTCGATAGAACCCTAAATAGCAAGTATCATGGGTGCAAGATACATGAGGCGCTCGATGTTGAACACTAGATCCATGTCCCACAAGTGACCCTGGCGCCCGTCGTCCCGCAACAATAGTTCTGGTGGCCGATGATGGTCGAACAGCTTAGCAAATTTGTCTGGCACCCTTTGCAATGAGGATTAATGCCAAGTTTTGAAAGTTCAACAACCAAACCGAGTTGAGTCAGTTTGGGTGTTTCAAGTTTCAACACTTAGCTTTCAATTGTCATCTCAGAGGCTGCCAGACAAATTCACGATGGTGTTCGACCGCCATCGACGCCGATCACTGTTGCTGCGGATGCGGGACCCCTGTGTCACTTGTGGGACGTGGATGTAGTATTTGACATTGCTACCTCTTGAGCTTGCGTTGGTTTTCCCTTGAAGAGGAAAGGGTGATGCAATATGATGGAAAAGAGACCCGGGGCCATAGGTTTCACTAGTGGCTTCTCTCGAGATAGCATGCATTACAGTGGGTGAACAAATTACTGCCGAGCAATTGATTGAAAAGCGCATAATTATGATGACATCTAAGGCAATGATCATGAACATAGGCATCACATCCGTGTCAAGCATACTGACTCCTCGATGCATCTACTACTAATACTCCACACCTCGACCGCTATCCAGCATGCATCTAGAGCATTAAGTTCATAAGAACGGAGTAACACATTAAGCAAGATGCCATGATGTAGAGGGATAAACTCAAGAAATATGATATAAAGCCCATCATTTTATCCTCGATGGCAACAATACAATATGTGCCTTGCTTCCCCTACTGTCACTGGGAAAGGACACCGCAAGATTGAACCCAAAGCTAAGCACTTCTCCCATGGCAAGTGAGGGAGTCCTGGATTAGGGGGTGTCCGGATGACCGGACTATGACCTTTGGCCGGACTCCCAGACTATGAAGATACAAGATTGAAGACTTCGTCCCGTGTCCGGATGGGACTTTCCTTGGCGTGGAAGGCAAGCTTGGTGATACGAATATGTAGATCTCCTCCCATTATAACCGACTCTGTGTAACCCTAGCCCTCTCCATTGTCTATATAAACCAGAGGGTTTTAGTCCGTAGGAGGAACAACAATCATACCATAGGCTAGCTTCTAGCACTACTAGGAAAAGGGCTATAGATAGGATTGATACTAATGGCGCACTAGGTAAGCAGTGCGCCACTACTATATACTAATGGCGCACCGGTTGTTGATGCGCCATTAGTGTGGAAGACACTAATGGTGCACTGTACTCTCGGTGCACCACTAGTACTAATTTTTTTTCCATTTTTCCATACATACTAATGGCGCATCATGTCGAAGTGCGCCATTACTAGTTCTAACTAGTAATGGCGCACCTGGCAGGCAGTGCGCCATTAGTATATATATATATATATATATATATATATATATATATATATATATATATATACTTTTTTGCAAAACTACTAATGGCGCACCGTTTCACAGTGCGCCATTACAAGTTTAAACTACTAATGGCGCACTTTTCCATAGTGCGC
>NC_041393.1:569150613-569183885 GCF_002162155.2 Triticum dicoccoides | reverse complement strand
TTACTTTTCTGCAAAACTACTAATGGCGCACCACCTGCAGGTGCGCCATTAGTAACCAGGGTTACTAATGGCGCATTTGCTGGTGGTGCGCCATTAGTAACCTGGGACCCCAACAAGATATTTTGGACAGCCACATACCTATCCACTCACTTTCCCCACTTCATTCCCTCCACCTCCTTCTCCAAGCTTTCGGCTGCCTCCTCCTCCTCACCTCATTTCCACCATAGATTCATCAAAATTAAGTGGTGAAATTACCTTTTTTTGATAGGTAAGTAAGGGTAAAGCTATCTTCATGATGTAGATCTCCTTTTTTTTCTCGCTAGCTCGCTCCAACAACGTGCACATGCACTTTTTGTGGCCTAGCTAGATCTATGTATGTTTGTGGTGTTGCATGTGTTTGTGGTGTTGCATATATGTTTGTGTTTGCAGGTACTGGTATTTGAAATGCGATAGTTGCCAATATTTTGCCGGAATGTTGATTCATTTCCATTTCGGCGAGAATTTTGGCACTATGCATTCTTTTTGGTCCTATTTTTAGGGAAGGTCATGCCAAATTTTTTCTTGGTTCTAAAATATCGTTTTGCTCTACCCCGCAGGCCACCATGGTCCGCACGATGACCGAAGGCATCGTGAATAGGTTTTTGAGCTCTACGAAGGCCGAGATGCTTCAAAAGAACGAGACGGAGATAAGATGTCCGTGTCGAAGATGCAAGCTGCAGAGCCTTATTGCGGACCCGGATTCCGGGCAGGTGCGTGACCACCTGCTCTTGCGTGGTTTCATGGATGGCTATTGGTGGCAAGGTGATGAAGATGACTATGAAGTCATCCATGTGGGCCGGGCAAGAAATGAGGAAGGGCAACAAGACAAGTACCACTGCGGCGAGGGCGGGCAAGAAGACAAAGAATCTCCAGGACATGATCACGGCGGTGATGCTGTACACAGTCATCATGTAGAAAGATGTCGTACATGATGATGAGGAAGATCAAGACGAAGGGCATGATCATGAAGATGAAGATGCCGGAGCATACGACGATGGAGGCTGGGTGCAGGACCCTCATATTCAAGAGCTGCTTCTCAAGCAGACGGATAACGCAAGAGCTACCGTCCGAGAGAAAGCCAAGCTGGATCAACTGGAGATAGACGCGGTTACTCCATTGTATGAAGGATGCAGGCCCGAGGATACCCGCCTGAAAGTAACGCTCATGGCTCTGGAGATGAAGGTAAAACACAAAATGACCGACGCATGCTTCGACGAGAACATGTCATTCTGGCACGAACGTCTTCCCAAGGGGAACAAGTGCCCGACCAGTTTCGAGGAGGCGAAGAAAATCGTGTGTCCTATGGATTTACCGCACCTGAAATACCATGTGTGCATGAACAATTGCATCATTTATCAGGACGAGCACGCGGAGTCTACCATATGTCCGGTGTGCGGCATCACTCGATTCAAGAAGAGGAAGAAAGCTCGTCGAAAATCGGTGTGGTACTTTCCGATCACTCCTCATCTGCAGCGGTATTTCACGGACCCTAAGGTAGCAAAGCTCCTGCGTTGGCACGTGGATAGGGAGGAGAAGAAGCGGGAAGATGACGGAAATGATCCGGAGATAAAGAAAAAATACAAGATGCTGAGTCACCCTAAGGATGCGAGCCAGTGGCAAGCATTGAACTTCGAATACCCAGAATTTGGGAAGGATCCAAGGAACATCGTGCTGGGCGCGAGCACCGATGGAGTCAATCCGTTTGGTAGCCATAGAAGCACACATAGCACCTGGCCTGTGTTTGTGTGGATGTACAACCTTCCCCCCCTAGTTGTGCATGAAGAGGAAGTACATTAACATGAGTATGCTAATTGAAGGGCCGAAACAACCAAGGAACGACATCAATCTGTATCTGGGGCTACTGAAGGAGGAGCTAGACACGCTGTGGAAAACGCCAGCCAATACGTGGGACGCTGCAGAGAAAGAATATTTCCCTATGAGAGCCGCACTACTCACGACGGTGCACGACTATCTCAGTTACGGATATCTCGCGGGGCAGGTAGTCCACGGATTTTCTGGATACGTAAGGTGCATGGATGACACAACGTATCGCCAGCTAGATAGAGATCCCGGGTCTTCGAAAACTGTGTTCATGGGACATCGAAGGTGGCTTCGCGATGATGACCCGTGGAGGAAACACAAGGATCTGTTCGATGGTGAAACCGAACCCCGAAAACGCCCGTGTACGAGGAGCGGCGAGGAAATAGACGAGCTGTTGAAAAATTGGAAAGACTGCCCACTGCTGGGAAAGAAGCAAAAGGCGCCAGAGCCAGGAAAGAAGCGAAAGGCGCCAGAGCCGCTGCTGAAGGTATGGAAAACAAGGTCTGTTTTCTGGGAGTTACCTTACTGGAAGATCCACCGTGTGCCTCACAGCCTTGATGTTATGCATATCACGAAGAACGTGTGTGAGAGTCTGCTTGGTACCCTGCTCAACATGCCAGAGAGGACCAAAGATGGGCCGAAAGCAAGGGCAGACTTGAAATCAATGGGCATCAGGCAGGAGCTTCACGCTAATGATGATGATGATGATGATGATGATGATGAGGCGAAGCAGGACATAGAAAGTCGTCGCAAAGGCAAAAAGGCCAAGAAGACCGGAAATGACTACCCTCCCGCGTGCTTCACTATAAGTCAGGAGGAGATCGAGTAGTTTTTCACCTGCCTCCTAGGAGTAAAACTTCCTTACGGTTACACGGGGAAGATAAGCAGATACCTAGACCCAACGAAGCAGAAGTTCAACGGGATGAAGTCTCATGACTGTCACGTGCTGATGATGCAGATACTTCCAGTTGCAATCCGTGGGATCATGGACGCGCACGTCCGTGAAATGCTATTTGGCCTATGCAACTTTTTCGACGTCATCTCTCGGAAGTCCATTGGCATGAGGCAACTCAGAAGGCTACAGGAAGAGATCATGGTGATACTATGCAAGCTTGAGATGTACTTCCCGCCCGCATTCTTCGACGCTATGGTGCATCTGCTGGTCCATATCGTGGAGGATATCATCCAACTCGGGCTGACGTTCCTTCATAGCATGATGCCATTTGAAAGGATGAATGGTGTCATCAAAGGATACGTTCGAAACATGTCATGTCCAGAGGGAAGTATAGCCAGGGGCTTTCTGACCGAAGAATGCATCTCCTACTGCACAAATTAACTAGGCATCGAGAACCCCGTTGGTCTGCCCGTCAACCGGCACCTCGGCAGGCTCACTGGATGGGGTCACCGTGAGGGTCGCCGCGAAATGCATGTCGACTTCGAGGGTCGACTCGCCGACTTTGCAAGAGCAAACCTCGTCGCGCTACAACACATAGACGTGGTCGATCCTTGGGTGGTAGAGCACAAAACCTTTATTGAGACGACGTACAATGACCGAGGCCAACAGAGGACGAACGTAGATATAATCAAAGAGCACAACTCATGTTTCATGCGTTGGTTCAAGCAGAAGCTTCTGTCGTACCCTTTACATGAGGATTCTTCCACGGAAGAACAACTCATATTCACCTTGTCACAGGGCACCGAGCACAACCTGATGACCTATGAGGCGTACGATATCAACGGCTACACATTCTACACCGAGAACAAGGACATGAAGAGCGATGGTTATCAGAACTCTGGGGTAACGATGGAATCCTACACCGGCAACGACAAGGACAGATACTATGGAAGGATCGAGGAGATCTGGGAGCTCAGCTACGCTGGAGAGAAGGTCCCGATGTTCCATGTCAGATGGGCCAAGAGCGTCCTAAAAGAAGACCGGTATTTCACCACCATGGTTATACCCAAACCGTAACTCCAAGATAGACTACACAAATGTCAAGAAAGTTCTTGATGATGTTCTCCCCGGCTACGCCAAATCTGGAGGCACCTTCACCAGGGCAGTTCGTAAGTACGGCAAGCATACCTTCTCACACAATACGAATTTCTGCTGCGTCAAGCAGCCGCCTCGCGGTCATAAGGATGCCTACTATGCCCTCCATCACATGCGGGCGATCGTAAGGGACCATCATCAACTTCTGCTACCAGATAGTCTCAAAGATTGGGCCGCGAGGTTGTCGGCAACCCAGGACGCGGACCTCAGACAAGAATTCTTTCGCATCCAGTCAGAGTTTGCGGACATCATCCATCAAGATGTCCTTCATACCTCGGGGCAGTTCTACCTCAGATATCAACCGTCCAACAATGAGATATATGGAACGCTACAAATGCAGGGTGACAACGACCGCGATTTCATGACCATCACGACAGACGACGGCTTCATCCACGCTCCTGTCCGATGAGTCGAGTCGAAAGTAGTGATGTGTAGTTCTGAAACATTGATTGGCTCATGTTGTAATTAAAATTTAATGAATTCGTATGTCTCTTTGGTTTGGACAGTCATTCAACTTAGATGTAATCGATGTTATTTATTAGTAGGATCATGAATCGTGCTATTAATGTCTTGCTTTTCTCTTCCGATCCTTTTGTTGCATACTTACATATTGCTTATGTATTGTCTGTTGTCTGTTGTTTGGCTTGTGCATAGAGATGTCGTCGTATGTCGTGTACAAGGGTAAGGTTCCCGGAGTCTACGACGACTGGGAGGAGTGTCGGAGACAGGTTCACCGTTTCAGCGGTAACGGTTAAAAAGGGTACACCACTAGGGCGGAGGCCGAATCTAGATACGCCCGCTATCTAGCGAGAGAGAGGAGGGAGCGTTGGAGGAACCGGATGAAGACCAGTTTGATCGCGATGATGCTCATCGTGATGACCGCAGCTCTATTTTATGTGATGGTAGTTTAGATGATCGATATCAACTTGTAATGTGAAGACAAACTCGATACTCGCGGTCATGAGACTTGTAATGTTTTATCTTTGTTCGATCTTTTGAATTCGGAGACTAATATGATGAATTGTATTCGGAGACTAATCTTCTATAGTATTCGATGAATCTGCTGTTGCTGTGTGCTGCTGTCTATATTCTGTCCAATAATATATTTTGTAACCTATGCAAAAATTAGAAAAGCAAAAAAAACAAATATTCATACTAATGGCGCATCAAGGCAGAGTGCGCCATTAGTATTCCAAAGGATACTAATGGCGCATCAAGGCAGAGTGCGCCATTAGTATTTACATATGGCCCCCCGGGAGGCATACTAATGGCGCATGGTGTTACATACTAATGGCGCACCAGGGTTGCGCCATTAGTAAAAAATTCTAGTGGCGTGCTACTAATGGCGCACCGGTAGTGCGCCATTAGTAGGCAAAACCGGTGCGCCATTAGTAGGCCTTTTCCTAGTAGTGTAGGGTTTAGCCTCTCTGATCGTAGATCTACTCTTGTACTAACCATATCATCAATATTAATCAAGCAGGAGTAGGGTTTTACCTCCATCGAGAGGGCCCGAACCTGGGTAAAAACATCATGTCCCCTATCTCCTGTTACCATCCGCCTAGACGCACAGTTCGGGACCCCCTACCCGAGATCCGCCGGTTTTGACACCGACATTGGTGCTTTCATTGAGAGTTCCTATGTGTCGTCATCTTTAGGCCCGATGGCTCCTCCGATCATCAACAACGACGCGGTCCAGGGTGAGACTTTTCTCCCTAGACAGAACTTCGTATTTGGCGGCTTTGCACTGCGGGCCAATTCGCTTGGCCATATGGAGCATATCAAAAGCTACGCCCCTGGCCATCAGGTCAGATTTGGAAGCTTGAACTACACGGCCGACATCCGCGGAGACTTGATCTTCGATGGATTCGAAACACGGCCGGGCGCGCCGCACTGTCGCGATGGGCATGATCTAGCTCTGCCGCGGAACAGTGCCCGGGAGGCCGCCCCGGTGTCCGCTCCGACCCTTAGTTCGGAGCCGACTGCGCCAATCAAGGACGGATGGCTAGACACCGCCTCGGGGGCTGCAACCTCTAGCTGAACACCAGTCTTGTCCTTTGCGAAGCTCGCGATTCCAAGGTGTCGGACTCCTCTCTGGACTCCGAACCTTCCCCGCCCCTACCGATCGAATCCGATTGGGCGCCGATCATGGAGTTTGCCGCCACGGACATCTTTCAGCATTCGCCCTTCGGCGACATTCTGAATTCACTAAAGTCTCTCTCCTTATCAGGAGAGCCCTGGCCGGACTATGGTCAGCAAGGATGGGATGCGGACAACGAAGAAATTCAAAACCCACCCACCGCCCACTTAATAGCCACTGTCGATGATTTAACCGACATGCTCGATTTCGACTCTGAAGACATCGACGGTATGGACGACGATGCAGGAGACGACCAAGACCCAGCGCCTCTAGGGTACTGGAAGGCCACCTCGTCATACGACATATACATGGTGGACACCCCAAAAGAAGGGAATGGCGATGGAACAACGGAGGACGACCCCTCCAAGAAGCAGCCTAAGCGCCGGCATCAGCGGCGCCGCTCTAAATCCCGCCAAAGCAAAAACGGTGATTCCGGCACGGGAGATAATAACACCCCGGACAGTTCCGAAGACAACCCCCTCGAGCAGGATTCAGCATAGGAGGATGGAGAAGCCAGCCCTCATGAGAGAGCGGCAGACAGGGAGGTCGAGGATGATAATTACATGCCTCCCTCCTAAGATGAGGCAAGTCTCGAAGACGACGAATTTGTCGTGCCTGAGGATCCCGTCGAACAAGAGCGTTTCAAACGCAGGCTTATGGCCATGAAAAGCAGCCTCAAGAAAAAACAACAGCAGCTTAGAGCTGACCAAGACTTGCTAGCCGACCGATGGACTGAAGTCCTTTCGGCCGAAGAGTATGAACTCGAACGCCCCTCCAAGAGCTACCCAAAGTGCAGGCTGCTACCCTGATTAGAGGAGGAAGCACCTAAACCTACATCACCAGCATAGGACGCGGCCGACCGGCCACCTCATGGCCGCGACAGAGAGGCCTCTCGGCCATCGATTCAAGCCGCACCCCGGCGCCGCTATACCAAGGCACGGGGAAATGCGCCGGACCTGCAAGACATATTGGAGGACAAGGCAAGGCAAACAAGATCGATCTATGGATCGCGTGGGCGCCCCCCGGCACGTGGTGATAACCGTCATGCCGAACATGGCAAATACGACCAGGCCGAACACAGCAGACAAAGCTCATTTGAGCTACGTCGTGATATAGCCCAGTACAGAGGCGCCGCACACCCACTATGCTTCATAGATGAAGTAATGGATCATCAAGTCCCCGAGGGTTTTAAACCCATAAACATCGAATCATACGATGGCACAACACATCCGGCGGTATGGATCGAGGATTATCTCCTTCATATCCACATGGCCCGCGGTGATGATCTACACGCTATCAAATACCTCCCACTCAAGCTTAAAGGACTAGCTCGGCATTGGCTTAACAGCTTGCCAGCAGAGTCAATTGGTTGCTGGGAGGACCTAGAAGCCGCATTCCTTGACAACTTCCAGGGCACCTATGTGCGACCACCAGACGCCGATGACCTCAGCCACATCATTCAGCAGCCAGAGGAATCGGCCAGACAATTCTGGACACGGTTCTTAACCAAGAAAAATCAAATAGTCGACTGTCCGGACGCAGAGGCCCTTGCAACCTTCAAACATAACATCCGTGACGAATGGCTTGCACGGCACCTAAGACAGGAAAAGCCGAAATCCATGGCAGCCCTCACAACACTCATGACCCGCTTTTGCGCGGGAGAAGACAGATGGCTAGATCGTAGTAATAACATGACCAAGAGCGCTGGTAATTTGGATACCAAGGACAACAATGGCAGGTCACGTCGCAACAAACACAAGTGCCGCATTAACGGCGACAATGCGGAGGATACGGCAGTTAATGTCGGATTCCGAGGCTCCAAACCCGGTCAGCAGAAAAATCCATTCAAAAGAAGTACTCCGGGCCCGTCCAATTTGGACCGAATACTCGATCGCTTGTGCCAGATACACGGCACCCCCGAAAAACCAGCCATTCATACCAACAGGGACTGTTGGGTGTTCAAGCAGGCAGGCAAGTTAAGCGCCGAAAACAGAGACAAGGGGCTGCATAGCGATGACGAGGAGGAGCCACGGCCGCCGAACAATAGGGGACAGAAGGTCTTTCCCCCACAAGTGCGGAGGGTGAACATGATATACGCAACCCACATCCCAAAAAGGGAATGGAAGCGTGCATTCAGGGACGTATATGCGTTGGAGCCAGTCGCCCCAAAGTTCAACCCATGGTCCTCCTGCCCGATCACCTTTGATCGAAGGGACCACCCCACTAGCATCCGCCACGGCGGATTCGCCGCATTGGTTCTAGACCCAATCATTGACGGATTTCACCTCACTAGAGTCCTTATGGACGGCAGCAGTAGCCTGAACCTGCTTTATCAAGATACAGTGCGAAAAATGGGCATAGATCCCTCAAGGATTAAACCCACAAAGAAGACCTTTAAAGGCGTCATACCAGGTGTGGAGGCCAACTATACAGGCTCAGTTGCACTAGAAGTGGTGTTTGGATCCCCGGATAATTTCCGAAGCGAGGAGTTAATCTTCGACATAGTCCTGTTCCGCAGTGGCTATCACGCCCTGCTCGTACGAACCGCATTTGCAAAGTTCAATGCGGTGCCACACTACGCATACCTCAAGCTCAAGATGCCAGGCCCTCAAGGAGTCATTACGGTCAATGGAAACACCGAACTCTCTCTCCGAACAGAGGAGCATACGGCGGCCCTAGCGGCAGAAGTACAAAGTAGCCTCTCAAGGCAATTCTCCAATCCGACTATTACACGTCCGGACACCGTCAAGCGCGCCCGGAGTAACCTACAACAAGACTGCCTGGCACGTTCCATGCAAGAGTAGCAGTGCGGCCCCAACCCCAGCCCTCGTGAAATTGCGAAACCAGTGCTACCCGTACATAATTACGCTCTAGAAATACCATGGGCATAAGGGGAGGGGCACAACCACGACACGCCCAAAATGCGGCTCAACCGCACTAGGGGCTCCCGATTTTGTCATTTCTTTTTTCTTACTTTCAGGACTCCATTCTCCGGAAGGCCTGTCTGGCAGTACAATCGCCGAACACACGATGCAACAACCAGGGAGGCAGCAAGCTACGTCGAATGTCCAGGTGGTCTCTTTAACGAGCTAAATACCTGTCTTAAATAAAGTCCCGCAGCTTGCCCCTGGAGGGGGACATGTCAAATAATCCCATCTCTTGCTTATCGCACTATTTGTATCGTTCTGCTTTCACAACAGCCCTTTAATAAACAATACATAGATCTTGTCTATCCTTGCATTCATTTTTTTTGTAAGTATGTTCAGTTATAACATTATGCAATCGTACACTTTGGTACGGCCAATACGCCAGGGGCTTAAGTACCCCAGAATATGGTGTGAGAAAACCGAACACTCTCACGAGTGCGGCACCCCGAACTTATAGCATTATATGCATCGGCTCCGAATCATGTCTTGGGTCAATAGTTGGGTTTTGCCCGGCTCCCATGTTTTGGTACCTTACGTTCCGTTATATCGGCTAAGGTAGCACTAGGAGGACTACAGAGATTGTGCCCCAGTTGAGCTAGGTTGAGCACCTCAGTAGAGAAAGCTAAAACTGATCGTCATGATAGGGCGAGAGCCGGTCGCTGTTCGAGAGTTTTTTGAGTCCCTAAAAACTTATGCCGCTTAGAGCGAAGAGCTGGATTTGTCCGGCCTAGGCGTGGATAGCGCCCCGAACTCGGTCTTCCGAATACTAGGGGCTTCGCGAAATTTAAAATTATAGAATTCTATGGCTAAGTGAGAGTGATAAAGCATTATAGTCAGATTGCCTTGTTCGTTGTGCTGAGCGCCTCCCTCGAAGGACCCAAAATGGGAACAAGAGCGCTCAGGTTTATCCCGAACATCCCAGCACTCGTGGCATGGGGGTAGAAGCCGACGACTTGCATCTCTCATATTCAATAAATGGCCGCACAAAAGGTAATATTTTAAATACAACAAGCGTTGCTTAGCGCATATGAACAAGTTTTTAGCGCACAGGATAAACACGAGCGAGTTTACTCAAAAATTACATTCCTGGTACATTCATTCGCCACAAGGAGGGCACCCTTCAGGACGCCCTCATAATACATTTTGGGCCTGCAATGCTCCTTCCCCTCCGGTGGCCCATCTGTCACCAGCTTCTCAGCATCCAGCTTGCCCCAGTGCACTTTAGCACGGGCAAGGGCCCTACGGGCGCCTTCAATGCATACGGAGCGCTTGATGACTTCAAGCCGTGGACAAGCATCCACCAGCCGCCTCACCAGTCCAAAGTAGCTCCCAGGAAGGACCTCCCTAGGCCACAGCCGGCCTATAAGGCCCTTTATGGCCTGTTCGGCTACCTTATGGAGCTCGACTAGCTGCTTCAGCTGGTATCTCAAGGGCACCGGGTGTCCGGCCTCAGCATACTGGTACCAGAACACTTTCTCCGTCGAGCTCCCTTCTTCGGCTCGGTAGAATGCGGCGGTGTCGGACACACTGTGGGGCAGATCTGCGAATGCTCCTGGAGAGCTCCGGACTCGGGTAAGTAACAAGTAATTCACTTTCACGTGCTTGCTTTGCATAAAGAATTCCTTACCCGCTGCTATCTTCTTCATCGCCTCAATTTCCTGGAGGGCTTTTTGGGCTTTGGCCTTGGCGGATTTGGCGCTCTCAAGGGCCGAGGCAAGCTCGGACTCTCGAGTCTTTGAGTCAAGCTCCAATCTCTCGTGTTTCCTCACAAGAGCATGGAGCTCTTGCCGCACTTCCTCCGCCCGCGCCTCCTGCTTTTCTCGCTCGGTGCACTCCGCGGCCACATTGTCTTCGGCCTTGGACAACGATTCCTTCAGGGTCGCCACCTCGTTGTGCCCCTGTAACATTCACGTTGGTCCTGTCATTATTTGCAACCAGGTATTTTTATATACTTAAATAAGGTACTACTTACCTTCCTTGTCCTTGAGCTGCTTCTTGGCAAGGCCAAGCTCGTTCTCGGACCGCTCGAGGCTCTGCTTCAATGCATCGACCTCCGCAGTCAGTGCGGCAGAGGTCAGCAGCGCAACCTGCATTCCCATATTGACATATTTATGTTAGACACCTGCGTATATCTTTTCAGATCCTCAGTCCGGCTTTTCTTTACCAACACCGAACTAAGCATCAGGGGCTACTGTCTATGCGGTATATTTTTACATGTCTTAAATACACACCTCAAAGTCTGTTAGAAGGCTGGCACAGGCTTCTGTCAGCCCGCTCTTGGCGGACTGAACCTTCTGGATCACCACACTCATAATAGTGCGGTGCTCCTCGTCGATGGAGGTGCCGTTAAGCACCTCCAGCAAATTATCCGGTGCCTTCGGTTGGACGGAGGTCACCGGCGTCGTAGGCTTGCCCTTCTTACGAAGGGGCCGCCTGCCGGACTCCGGAACCACTGAAGGTTCCGATGCAATGTCTGACCCAGGGCCGGACTTAGATCCCTCTAGGGTTTTATCCCCTTTGCGCCTAGAGTCCGGAAGCTCGCCTTGCGGCGCCTCCGGGGCTACCTCCTCCTGGCCTGGCCCCTTCTGGGACTCCACCTCGGCATCGTCCGTGGGGCGAGGGGAGGTAGCAGTCGGAAGTGAAAGACTATTCACATCCGACGAATCCAGGGATCCGCTCGATGAAGCGTCGAGCTGGGCCTTGGGCGGACTGCATGATTATGTTCGGTGTTAGAAGATACTGTGCACTAAAGGAACGCCATGAGTTATTCTGGTGTCTGAATACTTACGATGTTGCTAGGGACTTGGCCCTGGATGGCCAATCCTCTCCGCCGTCTTCGGCATCGGTAGCGTAGTCCGGAAGAAGGGTCTTCCCCTTCTTGGACCCTCCGGTCTCCCCAGTTGGGGTGGCCTTCCTTTTCTTTCCTCCCCCCATTGGAGGGGGAGAGGCTTCTTGTTCCTCCTCCTCGTCTTAGGAGGAGGAGGGCGCTTCGGGGTCGTCGGGCGATGAGTTCGACACCACCAGGCGCCGGGAGCTCCTTCGAGTTCCCGTGGCCTTCTTCTTGGCCTTCTTCTCTGGCACCACGTGAGGTGCCGGGACCAGCAGCTTCGCCAAGCGGGCATCTGCTGGGCCTTCAGGCAAAGGGGCCAGACAGTCGATCTGTCCGGACTTCTTCTGCCAGTCTTGTTAAAGGAATGGGAGCTTAGATCCCGCATAGAGTCAAACTATGAAAAACAAGTACCCTATAATGGGTAAACTAAGCTTACCGCGCTGGCTTGGCACTTCGCGCAGAATCCGCGATCCTCGGTAGTAGGAGGGTGAACCTCGGAGCTCTTAAAAAGCACCTTCCAGGCATCTTCGTGTGTTGTGTCGAAGAGCCTGGACAAAGTTTGGTGCTGGGTCGGGTCGAATTCCCACAAATTAAAAGCCCGTCGTTGACACGGGAGGATCCGACGGAAGAGCATGACCTGGACTACGATGACAAGTTTAACCTTCCTGTCAATCAGGTCTTTGACGCAGGTTTGGAATCCGGTCAGCTCTGCCGAATTACCCCATGATAGGCCCATCTCTTTCCATGAGGTGAGCCGCGTGGGGATGCCAGATCGGAATTCGGGGGCCGCTGCCCATTCAGGGTCGCGCGGCTCGGTGATGTAGAACCACCCCGATTTCCACCCTTTGATGGTTTCCACAAAGGAACCCCCGAGCCATGTGACGTTGGCCATCTTGCCCACCATGGCGCCTACGCACTCCGCCTGCTGGCCACCCACTACCTTCGGCTTGACATTGAAGATCTTCAACCATAAGCCGAAGTGGGGCTTGATGCGGAGGAAGACCTCGCACACGATGATAAACGGAGAGATGTTGAGGATGAAGTTTGGGGCCAAATCGTGGAAATCCAGGCCATAGTAGAACATGAGCCCTCGGACAAATCGTGGAAGCCTAGTCCGCGAAGGAAATGGGGGAGGAACACTACCCTCTCATGGGGCCTGGGGGTGGGGATGAGCTGCCCCTCATCTGGGAGCTGGTGCGCAATGTCGTTTGACAAGTATCCGGCCTTCCTCAACTTTTTGATGTGCCTCTCCATAACGAAGGAGGCCATCCACCTGCCTCCCGCTCCGGACATGGCTGGAGAAGGTTGAGGTGGGAAGTGCGGACTTGGGCGCTGGAGCTCGAGTGCGCGGAGATGGATAAGCAAAGGAGGAAGAAGGCGTAGATGGAAAGAGTGGATCCTTATCCCCTTATATGGGAGGACGAAACTATGTACCGCCACCAGCCTAGTAAAACTCGCTTATCTCCCAAGCGCCGTGATTAATGGAGCGATTGGGTTACCCACGCCCGTATTGATGAGAATCCCGGAATAAGGGGACACGATCTCTGCTTTGACAAGACATGCCAAGGAAACCGCCTCGCTAAACGCGCTAAGGTGGGGCGTAAAACGATTCGAATAAAGGCTTGGCCATGGCATCATGTCATGCTGCGGAATACGTCAGCAGATTAGATTTGCACAAATATTATTCTCTCTACGGTGGTATGTGGAACTTATTTTGCAGAGCCGGACACTATCCTTGTGTTCAACATCTTCTATGAAGTATTCGGAGGAGGAACCCGCCTTGCAATGTCGAAGACAATTTGCACGCCGGACTCGTCGTCATTGAAGCCTGGTTCAGGGGCTACTGAGGGAGTCCTGGATTAGGGGGTGTCCGGATGACCGGACTATGACCTTTGGCCGGACTCCCGGACTATGAAGATACAAGATTGAAGACTTCGTCCCATGTCCGGATGGGACTTTCCTTGGCATGGAAGGCAAGCTTGGCGATACGGATATGTAGATCTCCTCCCATTGTAACCGACTCTGTGTAACCCTAGCCCTCTCCGGTTTCTATATAAACCGGAGGGTTTTAGTCCGTAGGACGAACAACAATCATACCATAGGCTAGCTTCTAGGGTTTAGCCTCTCTGATCTCGTGGTAGATCTACTCTTGTACTACCCATATCATCAATATTAATAAAGCAGGAGTAGGGTTTTACCTCCATCGAGAGGGCCTGAACCCGGGTAAAAATATCGTGTCCCTTGTCTCCTGTTACTATCCGCCTAGACGCACAGTTTGGGACCCCCTACCTGAGATCCGCCGGTTTTGACACCGACATCAAGTGATACGTCCATTTTGCATCATGCTTTTATATCGATATTTATTGCATTATGGGTTGTTATTACACATTATGTCACAATACTTATGGCTATTATCTCTTATTTTACAAGGTTTAACATAAAGAGGGAGAATGCCGGCAGCTGGGATTCTGGGCTGGAAAAGGAGCAAATAGTCGAAACCTATTCTGCACAACTCCAAAAGTCCTGAAAATCCACGAAAGTCATTTTTGGAATTAATAAGAATTATTGAGCGAAAGAAGTACTAGAGGGGGCCCACACCCTGGCCACGACGGTGGGGGGTGTGCCCACCCCTACTGGGCGGGCTCTCCGGTGGCCCTCCGGTGCCCCTCTTCTGCTATATGAAGTCTTTTACCCTGGAAAAAAATCATCAGCAAGCTTACAGGACGAAACTCTGCCGCCACGAGGCGGAACCTTGGCGGAACCAATCTAGGGCTCCGGCGGTGCTGTTCTGCCGGGGAAACTTCCCTCTGGGAGGGGGAAATCATCACGATCGTCATCACCAACGATCCTCTCATCGGGAGGGGGTCAATCTCCATCAACATCTTCACCAGCACCATCTCCTCTCAAACCCTAGTTCATCTCTTGTATCCAATCTTTGTACCCAAACCTCAGATTGGTACCTGTGGGTTGCTAGTAGTGTTGATTACTCCTTGTAGTTGATGCTAGTTGGTTTATCCAGTGGAAGATCATTTGTTCAGATCCTTAATGCATATTAATACCCTTCTGATCATGAACATGAATATGCTTTGTGAGTAGTTACGTTTGTTCCTGAGGACATGGGTGAAGTCTTGCTATTAGTAGTCATGTGAATTTAGTATTCGTTCGATGTTTTGATGAGATGTATGTTGTCTCTCCTCTAGTGGTGCTATGTGAACGTCGACTACATGACACTTCACCATTATTTGGGCCTAGAGGAAGGCATTGGGAAGTAATAAGTATATGATGGGTTGCTAGAGTGACAGAAGCTTAAACCCTAGTTTATGTGTTGCTTCGTAAGGGGCTGATTTGGATCCACTAGTTTCATGTTATGGTTAGGTTTACCTTAATACTTCTTTTGTAGTTGCAGATGCTTGCAATAGGGGTTAATCATAAGTGGGATGCTTGTCCAAGAAAGGGAAGCACCCAAGCACCGGTCCACCCACATATCAAATTATCAAAGTAACAAACGCGAATCATATGAACATGATGAAAACTAGCCTGACGATAATTCCCATGTGTCCTCGGGAGCGCTTTTCTCATTATAAGAAATTGTCCAGGCTTGTCCTTTGCTACAAAAAGGATTGGGCCACCTTGCTGCACCTTATTTACTTTTATTGCTCGTTACCCGTTACAAATTATCTTATAACAAAACTATCTGTTACCTACAGTTTTAGTGCTTGCAGAGAATACCTTACTAAAAACCGCTTGTCATTTCCTTCTGCTCCTCATTGGGTTCGACACTCTTACTTATCGAAAGGACTATGATAGATCCCCTATAATTGTGGGTCATCAAGACTCTTTTCTGGCTCCATTGCCGGGGAGAGAAGCGCCTTTGGTGAGTGGAACTTGGTAAGGAAACATTTATATAGTGTGCTAAAATTTCCTGTCACTTGTTACTATGGAAACTAATCCTTTGAGGGGCTTGTTCGGGGCATCTTCGCCCCGACCAATAGAGCAAAGAGTTGCTCCTCAACGCACTGAACCTACTAAAAATGTTTACTTTGAAATTCCTTCGGGTATGATAGAGAAACTGCTAGCTAATCCCTTTGCAGGAGATGGAACATTGCATCTCGATTTACACCTTATCTATGTGGATGAAGTTTGTGGATTATTTAAGCTTGCAGGTATACCCGATGATGTTGTTAAGAGGAAGATCTTCCCTTTATCTTTGAAGGGAGATGCATTGACATGGTATAGGCTATGTGATGATACGGGATCTTGGGACTATAAACGATTGAAGCTGGAATTTCACCAGAAGTTTTATCCTATGCATCTTGTTCATCGTGATCGTAATTATATATATAATTTTTTGCCTCGCGAAGGAGAAAGCATCGCTCAAGCTTGGGGGAGGCTTAAGTCAATGTTATATTCATTCCCCAACCATGAGTTCTCAAGAGAAATGATTATTCAAAAAATTTATGCTCGGCTTTCTGTCAATGATCGCACCATGCTCGATACTTCTTGTGTTGGTTCTTATATGCTGAAGACTATTCAATTCAAGTGGGATTTATTGGGAAGAATTAAATGCAACTCTGAAGATTGGGTTTTCGATGACGGTAAGGAGTTAGGTATGACACCTAAGTTTGATTGTGTTTAGTCTTTTATGGATACCAATGCTTTTCGTGGATTTAGCACTAAATATGGACTTGACTCTGAGATAGTAGCTTCTTTCTGTGAATCATTTGCTACTCACATTGATCTCCCTAAGGAGAAGTGGTTTAAATATAATCCTCCCACTGAAGTAAAAGTAGTTGCACCTGTTACAGTTGAAGAAAATAATATCACTTATAATGATCCTATTGTTCCTACTACTTATGTTGAGAAACCACCTTTCCCTGTTAGGATAAAGGATCATGTTAAAGCTTCAACTGTGGTTCATAAGAGTAATACTAGAACTTATACACCTCCTGAGCAAGTTAAAGTTGAACCTAGTATTGCTAATGTTAAAGATCTCTTAGCTGATAATATTGATGGGCATGTTATTTACTTCTGCGAGGAAGCTGCTAATATTGCTATACCCGATGCAAAGATACATAAACCTGTTGTAGGCATGGCTGTTATCTCTGTTAAAATAGGAGATCATTTTTATCATGGCTTATGTGATATGGGTTCTAGTGCTAGTGCAATACCTATTTCCTTATACAAAGAAATTATGCATGATATTGCACCCGCTGAGTTAGAAGATACTGATATTACAATTAAGCTTGCCAATAGAGATACTATTTCACCAATTAGGATCGTTAGAGATGTTGAAGTCTTGTGTCAGAAAGTTAAATATCCTGCTGATTTTCTTGTTCGTGGTTCCCCACAAGATAGCTTTTGTCTCATTATATCTGGTAGACCCTTCTTGAATACTATGAATGCTAGGATTGATTGTGAAAAGGATGTTGTTACAATTGGCTTGGGGGATATGAAACATGAGTTTAATTTTGCTAAATTTCGTAGACAACCCCATGATAAAGAATTGCCTAGTAAGGATGAAATAATTGGTCTTGCTTCTATTGCCATACCTCCTACTGGTCCGTTAGAACAATATTTGCTAGACCATGAAAATGATATGTTTATGAATGAAAGAAGAGAGATAGATGAAGCATTCTTTAAACTGGGTCCTATTTTGAAACACAACTTACCTGTTGAAATCCTAGGGGATCCTCCTCCACCCAAGGGCGATCCCGTGTTTGAGCATAAACCCTTACCTGATAATCTTAAATATGCTTATCTTGATGAAAAGAAGATATATCATGTTATTATTAGTGCTAACCTTTCAGTGCAGGAAGAGGAAAGATTATTGAAAACTCTGAAGAAGCATCGTGCTGCTATTGGATATACTCTTGATGATCTTAAGGGCACTATTCCCACTCTATGCCAACACAAAATTAAATTGGACGAAGACGCCAAACCAGTTAGAGATCATCAACGACGGTTAAATCCTAAGATGAAAGAAGTGGTAAGAAAGGAAATACTAAAGCTCCTCGAGGCAGGTATAATTTATCTTGTTGCTGATAGTCAGTGGGTAAGTCCTGTCCATTGTGTCCCTAAGAAGGGAGGTATTACTGTCGTTCCTAATGATAAAGATGAATTGATTCCGCAAAGAATTATCATAGGTTATAGGATGGTAATTGATTACCGCAAATTAAATAAAGCTACTAAGAAAGATCATTACCCCTTACCTTTTATTGATCAAATGCTAGAAAGACTATCCAAACATACACATTTTTGCTTTCTAGATGGTTATTCTGGTTTCTCTCAAATACCTGTGTCAACGGACAATCAAGCAAAGACTACTTTTACTTGCCCTTTCGGTACTTTTGCTTATAGACGTATGCCTTTTGTTTTATGTAATGCACCTGCTACCTTTCAAAGATGCATGATGGCTATATTCTCTGACTTTTGTGAAAAGATTTGTGAGGTATTCATGGATGATTTCTCCGTTTATGGATCCTCTTTTGATGATTGCTTGAGCAACATTCATCAAGTTTTGCAGAGATGCGAAGACACTAGTCTCGTCTTGAATTGGGAGAAGTGCCACTTTATGGTTAATGAAGGCATTGTCTTGGGGTATAAGATTTCTGAAAGAGGTATTGAAGTTGATAAAGCTAAAGTTGATGCTATGGAAAGGAAGCTGTGTCCCAAGGACATTAAAGGTATACGAAGTTTCCTTGGTCATGCCGGTTTTTATAGGAGGTTCATTGAGGACTTTTCTGAAATCTCTAGGCCTCTGACTAATCTATTGCAAAAAGATATTCCTTTTGTCTTCGATGATGATTGTGTAGAAGCATTTGAAATACTTAAGAAAGCTTTGATTTGTGCACCTATTGTTCAGCCACCTGATTGGAATTTACCCTTTGAAATTATGTGTGATGCTAGTGACTATGTTGTAGGTGCTGTTCTAGGGCAAAGAGTTGATAAGAAATTAAATGTTATTCAATATGCTAGTAAGACTCTAAACACTGATCAGAGAAATTATGCTACTATCGAAAAAGAATTCTTAGCAGTTGTATTTGCATGTGATAAGTTTAGACCTTATATTGTTGATTCTAAAGTAACTATTCACACTGATCATGGTCCTGTTAAATATCTTATAGAAGAAAAGTAACACAAAACTAACTCCAAAACATTTGTTGCTTGGGCTCCCGCGACTAGGCGGGCGCTAGGGTTTCCCCCGCTCCCCTCCCACCGCCGCCGACCCTCCCGCCGCCACCGGCCGTCGGCCTCGCCCCCCGCCTCCGCCCCCCTTCCGCCCTACCCTTCCTCTGTCTAGGACGCCTCGCGCCACCTCCCCGGGAGGTGGCCGGGGCGGAGCTCGCGCCCCTCGCCCGCAGGTACCCTCCTCCCCTGTCTCCCCCCGCCGCTGTTGGCGGGCGCCCCCGGCGCTCGCCCGGGTGGTACCGGTGGTGGCGGGCCCTCCAGTCCCCGTGCGCATGTGCTCCCTTCCCGGGGCAGGGAGGCGGCGGCGGTGCAGCCCGGCTTGGCTGCGGCCCTGCGACGGCGGCCGGCGGCAGGCATGATGACGGCGCCGCTCCTTGGCGGCGGGACGGCGTGGCAGTGCTGGGTGGCCGTCGACGCGCCCCTGACCCAGATCTGGGCCCGACGGGACCCATCTGGGCCCTAGCGGGCCGGCCGCCCGGCGTGGTCTCATTTTATGCGCCACGGTGAGGAGGAGGAGCGACTCGTACATGGGGCGTCGGCGCCGACGGCGTGCCGGCAGCATCGCGAAGGCAGGAGCTTTACGGGCCCACGAGGGCTCGGCCGGGCCTGTGGGCCTACGGGCCTGGTGTGCTCCTGCTATTGCGTCCGGACGGCTACCATCGCTGACGGTGGAGGTGAGGCCCTCCCGCGTGCCGATGGTGATGATGCCCTAGTCCCGGCTCTGATTCTTCGTTGTGCTGTCCTCACTTCGCCGTGTCGTGGTGAGACGGCATGGAGGCCTCATGACCGCGTTGGCGCAGGGTGGTGGTTGGTTTGGTGGCGAGATCCGGAGCGCCCGAGGTGCGGGTTGGGATCGGGGGAAACCCCTATCGGCGTGGCCGACTCCGGCGCGGTGGCGCCTGTGGGTGCCACCTGACCTTCTGGGAGGGCGTCGGGGGCTACCCTTCCTCTCGCCTCATCGTGTACCGGTGGAAACCCTTGGCAGCAACGTCGTCATCGTCGCGTTCCTTCTTGGAGGTGTTGATTGGTGCCGGCGCTTCGGAGTCTTGGAGCCTAGTGGATGAGCCCAGTGGGCGCAGCAATTGCGAGGCTAATTCGTTTTTGTTGATCCGCCGCTGTCGGCATTTGTTTCTTTTGCTCTTTCTCTATTGTTTCTTTTGGGCGTGACTGTGCTGCTTCCGCCCCAACACCTATCCCTGTATGGTTCAGTTGGTTGCTTTGTATACAAAGCGGGGGGAAACCCTTTTCGGTAATATCTTATGGAAAATAAAGATGCTAAACCTAGACTTATTAGATGGGTTCTCCTACTACAAGAATTTGATTTGCATATTATTGATAGAGAGGGAGCTGAGAACCCCGTTGCAGACAACTTGTCTAGGTTAGAGAATGTTCTTGATGACCCACTACCAATAGATGATAGCTTTCCTGATGAACAATTAGGTGTCATAAATGCTTCTTGTACTACTCCATGGTATGCTGATTATGCTAATTACATTGTTGCTAAATTTATACCACCTAGTTTCACATACCAGCAAAAGAAAAAGTTCTTTTATGATTTAAGACATTACTTCTGGGATGACCCACACCTTTATAAAGAAGGAGTAGATGGTGTTATTAGACGTTGTGTACCCGAGCATCAACAGGAACAGATCCTATGCAAGTGTCACTCCGAACCATCTGGAGGACACCATGATGGAGACAGAACTGCACATAAGGTATTGCAATCCGGTTTTTATTGGCCTACTCTCTTCAGAGATGCTCGTAAGTTTGTCTTGTCTTGTGATGAATGTCAGAGAATTGGTAATATTAGTAGATGTCAAGAAATGCCTATGAATTATTCTCTTGTTATTGAACCATTTGATGTTTGGGGCTTCGATTATATGGGACCTTTTCCTGCCTCTAATGGTTATACACATATCTTATTTGCTGTTGATTATGTTACTAAGTGGGTAGAAGCTAATCCAACTAGTAGTGCTGATCATAACACCTCTATTAAGATGCTTAAAGAAGTTATTTTTCTGAGGTTTGGAGTCCCTAGATACTTAATGACTGATGGTAGTTCACATTTTATTCATGTTGCTTTCCGTAAAATGCTTGCTAAGTATGATGTTAATCATAGAATTGCATCTCCATACCACCCACAGTCTATTGGTCAAGTAGAATTGAGTAATAGGGAGCTCAAATTAATTTTGCAAAAGACTGTTAATAGATCTAGAAAGAATTGGTCCAAGAAACTTGATGATGCATTATGGGCCTATAGAACTGCATATAAGAACCCTATGGGTATGTCTCTGTATAAGATGGTTTATGGAAAAGCATGTCACTTACCTCTCGAACTTGAACATAAGGCATATTGGGCCATTAAAGGGCTCAACTATGATTTCAAACTTAACAGTGAGAAGAGGTTATTTGACATTAGCTCACTTGATGAATGGAGAACCCAAGCCTATGAGAATGCCAAGCTGTTTAAAGAAAAAGTTAAAAGATGGCATGACAAAAGGATACAAAAGCGTGAGTTTAACGTAGGTGATTATGTGTTGCTATTCAACTCTCGTTTAAGATTTTTTGCAGGAAAACTTCTCTCTAAATGGGAAGGCCCTTACGTTATCGAGGAGGTCTATCGTTCTGGTGCCATAAAAATCAACAACTTCAAAGGCACAAGTCCGAGGGTGGTGAACGGTCAAAGAGTCAAACATTATATCTCAGGTAATCCTATAAATGTTGAAACTAATATTATTGAAACCGTGACCCCGGAGGAATAGATAAGAGACACTTTCCAGAATGTTTCAGACTCCGAAAAGGAATAGGTATGCGGTACGGTAAGTAAACCGACTCCAAAAAAATTCTAATTGCAATTTTTCTCCGTTTTGGAATATTTAAGAAAATAGGAAAATAAGAAGTAGTCCGAGAAGGACATGAGGCCTCCACGAGGGTGGAGGGTGCGCCCACCCCTACTAGGTGCGCCCCCTGCCTCGTGGGCACCTCGTGTGCTCTCCGGACTCCGTTTTCATGAACGATACTTTTCTTGGTCGGTAAAAATTCATTATATAATATCCCGAAGGTTTTGACCACTGTATCACGCAAATATCTTCTGTTTTCATTTCGAGCTGTTTTTCTGACAGATTTTGAGCACCATGACGTCTCCAAGCGCTCCCAAGGACAAGTTTTTCGAGAGGGTTATCAACCCCTATCTCGCGGAGGTGCTGCATCACCCTCAAACCATTGAGATGCATGAGGGGGTGCTGCACATCCGCGATGTGGAGGGACCAAGGAGTACCGGAAGAGTGGAGACAAAGCTCGAAGCGGTTGAACAAAAAGTTTCAAGTGCCAAGGGATGGTGGAGCGCGGACTTAACGCCAACCAGATGATGATTGCGGAATTCACCAACAACCACAAGCTGGACGCCAAGAACATTGGGGAGGCCATACTCAAGCTTCATGAGAAAATCGAGCACCTCCAAGCCCAGATCTATGACCTGCAAAACCAAAATTGTGAGTATGAATATAGATTCAAAAGGATGAGTTTGGCTGCAGATTTGAGGATCCTGGAGAGTCGATCATCCTTATGATGGTGAGCCTATGCCTTGGAAGACGGATGAAAAGCCTACATCATGAACAACTCCTTCTTCACCACCTCCAAGGACATGATCACATGGGTATGGGCACTCCCCTTGGCAACTGCCAAGCTTGGGGGAGGTGTCCCGGTATCGTATCACCATCACACTCCTATCTTTACCGTTTTACTTAGTTCGATCCCTTTAGTATTATCTTGATCTAGTAGAATAAAGTTTTGGTATGAATTGGTTTTGAGTTTTGCTTTGTGATCCCTCTATGTAATCAAGTCCGTGAGCTATATATAATAAAGATTAGTGTTGAGTCAAGGGCTTTGCTATCTTGCTATGATCTTGAGTGCATAAAAGAACAAAAAGAATAAAAGAGTTCATATTGATCTTATGGATAGTAATGACGTCACACATAGAGGGTATGAGTCATAAAAGTTGTTGAGAGTTGACAAACATAGTTTTGGTCATCGTTGCAATTAATAGGAAGTAATAAAGAAAGAGAGGTTTTCACATATAAATATACTATCTTGGACATCTTCCATAATTGTGAGCACTCATTAAAGTATGACATGCTAAAGAGTTGATGTTGGACAAGGAAGACAACGTAATGGTTTATGTTTTCTCACATCTCAGTTAAAGTATATTGTCATGGATCGTCCAACATGTTGAGCTTGCCTTTCCCCCTCATGCTAGCCAAATTCCTTGCACCAAGTAGAGATACTACTTGTGCTTACAAATATCCTTAAACCCAGTTTTGCGATGAGAGTCCACCAAACCTACCCATGGATTGAGTAAGATCCTTCAAGTAAGGTGTCATGTTGCAAGCAATAACAATTGCTCTCTAAATATGTATGACTTATTAGTGTGGAGAAAATAAGCTTTATACGATCGTGTGATATGAAAGTAATAAAAGCGACAGACTGCATAATAAAGGTTCATATCACAAGTGGCAATATAAAGTGACGTTCTTTTGCATTAAGATTTTGTGCATCCAGCCCTAAAAGCACATGACAACCTCTGCTTCCCTCTGTGAGGGGCCTATCTTTTACTTTACGTCATTTACTTTATGCAAGAGTCAAGGTGATCTTTACCTTTCCCTTTTACATTTTATCCTTTGGAAAGCACCTGGTGTTGGAAAGATTCTGATATATATATCCAATTGGATGTAAGTTAGCATGAACTATTATTGTTGACATTACCCTTTGAGGTAAAATGTTGGGAGGCAACACAATAAGCCCCTATCTTTCTCTGTGTCCGATTAAAACTTCATAACCATAAGTATTGCGTGAGTGTTAGCAATTGTGGAAGACTAAATGATAGTTGAGTATGTGGACTTGTTGAAAAGCTCTATTCTTGACTCTTTCCGATGTTATGATAAATTGCAATTGCTTTAATGACTGAGGTTATAGTTTGTTAGTTCTCAATAAAGTTTCTGAACCATACTTGACATTGTGAATAGATTGTTACTTGAGCATAAGAAATCATATGACAAAATATATATATGTTGCTGTAATAAGAATGATCATGATGCCCTCATGTCCATATTTTATTTTTATTAACACCTCTATCTCTAAACATGTGGACATATTTTTTGATTTAGCCTTCCGCTTGAGGACAAGCGAGGCCTAAGCTTGGGAGAGTTGATACGTCCATTTTGCATCATGCTTTTATATCAATATTTATTGCATTATGGGCTGTTATTACACGTTATGTCACAATACTTATGGCTATTCTCTCTTATTTTACAAGGTTTAACAAAAGGAGGGAGAATGCCGGCAGCTGTGATTCTAGGCTGGAAAAGGAGCAAATGTTGGAAACATATTCTGCACAGCTCCAAAAGTCTTGAAACTCCACGAAAGTCATTTTTGGAATTAATAAGAATTATTGAGCGAAAGAAGTACCAGAGGGGCCCACATCCTGGCCATGAGGGTGGTGGCCGCGCCCACCCCTACTGGGTGCGCCCTCCCTGCCTCGTGGGCCCCCTGGTGGCCCTCCGGTGCCCCTCTTCTGCTATATGAAGTCTTTTACCCTGGAAAAAAAATCATAAGCAAGATCACGGGATGAAACTCCGCCGCCAGGAGGAGGAACCTTGGCGGAACCAGTCTAGGCTCCAGTGGAGCTGTTCTGCCGGGGAAACTTCCCTCTGGGAGGGGGAAATCATCATCATCGTCATCACCAACGATCCTCTCATCGGGAGGGGGTCAATCTCCATCAACATCTTCACCAGCACCATTTCCTCTCAAACCCTAGTTCATCTCTTGTATCCAATCTTTGTACCCAAACCTCAGATTGGTACCTATGGGTTGCTAGTAGTGTTGAGTACTCCTTGTAGTTGATGCTAGTTGGTTTATTCGGTGGAAGATCATTTGTTCAGATCCTTAATGCATATTAATACCCTTCTGATCATGAACATGAATATGCTTTGTGAGTAGTTACGTTTGTTCCTGAGGACATGGGTGAAGTCTTGCTATTAGTAGTCATGTGAATTTGGTATTCATTCGATATTTTGATGAGATGTATGTTGTCTCTCCTCTAGTGGTGTTATGTGAACGTCGACTACATGACACTTCACCATTATTTGGGCCTAGAGGAAGGCATTGGGAAGTAATAGGTACATGATGGGTTGCTAGAGTGACAGAAGCTTAAACCCTAGTTTATGCGTTGCTTCGTAAGGGGCTGATTTGGATCCACTAGTTTCATGCTATGGTTAGGTTTACCTTAATACTTCTTTTGTAGTTGCGGATGCTTGCAATAGGGGTTAATCATAAGTGGGATGCTTGTCCAAGAAAGGGCATTACCCAAGCACCGGTCCACACACATATCAAATTATCAAAGTAACGAACGCGAATCATATGAACGTGATGAAAACTAGCTTGACGATAATTCCCATGTGTCCTCAGGAGCGCTTTTCTCATTATAAGAAATTTTCCAGGATTGTCCTTTGCTACAAAAAGGATTGGGCACCTTGATGCACTTTATTTACTTTTATTGCTTGTTACCCGTTACAAACTATCTTATCACAAAACTATATGTTACCTACAATTTCAGTGCTTGCAAAGAATACCTTACTGAAAACCGCTTGTCATTTCCTTCTGCTCCTCATTGGGTTCAACACTCTTACTTATCGAAAGGACTACGATAGATCCACTATACTTGTGGGTCATCAGCAAGAAAGATCAATCTAGTAGGCCAAACTAAACCGATAATTCAAAGAGACTTGCAATGGTATCAAATCATGCATATAAGAATTCAGAGAAGAACCAAATAATATTCATAGATAATCTTGATCATAAATCCACAATTCATCGGATCTCGGCAAACACACCACAAAATAATATTACATTGAATAGATCTCCAAGAACATCGAGGAGAACTTTGTATTGAGAATCAAAGAGAGAGAAGAAACCATCTAGCTAATAACTATGGACCCGAAGGTCTGTGGTAAACTACTCACGCTTCATGGGAGAAGTAATGGTGTTGATGTAGAAGGCCTCTATGATCGATTCCCCCTCCGGCAGATCACCATAAAAGGCCCCAAGATGGGATCCCACGGGTACAGAAGGTTCCAGGGTGGAAAAGTGATTTTGTGGCTCCCCCCGATGTTTTTAGTGTATAAGAGTATATATAGGCGAAAGAACTAGCTCGGTGGAGCTACAAGGGGCCCACGAGGGTGGGGGTGTGCCTACCCCCTAGGCGCGCCCTCCTTCCTCGTGGACGGCTCGTTGCATCTCTGACTTCAACTCCAAGTCTTCTGGTTTGCTTTCAGTCCAAGAAAGATCATCGCGAAGGTTTCATTCCGTTTGGACTCAGTTTGGTATTCCTTTTCTCCAAAACTCTAGAATAGACAGTGGGCCCTCGGTTAATAGGTTAGTCCCTAAAATAATATAAAAGAGCATATTAAAGCCCATTAAACATCCAAAATAGGTAATATAATAGCATGGAACAATAAAAAATTATAGATATGTTGTAGATGTATCGAGCATCCCCAAGCTTAATCCATGCTTGTCCTCGAGTAGGTAAATGATAGAATCAGAATTTTTTATGTGGAATGCTACCTAACATATTTTTCAATGTAATTTTCTTTATTGTGGCATGAATGTTTAGATCCGAAAGATTCAAGACAAAATTTTAATATTGACATGAAAACAATAATACTTCAAGCATACTAACAAAGCAATCATCTCTTCTCAAAATAACATGGCCAAAGAAAGCTATCCCTACAAAATCATGTAGTCAGGTTATGCTCTATCTTCATCACACAAAGTATTTGATCATGCACAACCCCGATGATAAGCCAAGCAATTGTTTCATACTTTTGATGTTCTCAAACTTTTTCAATCTTCACGCAATACATGAGCGTGAGCCATGCACATAGAACTATAGGTGGAATAGAATGGTCGTTGTGGAGAAGACAAAAAGGGAGAAGATAGTCTCACATAACCCAGGCATATCAATGGGCTATGGAGATGCCCATCAATAGATATCAATGTGAGTGAGTAGGGATTGCCATGCAACGGATGCACTAGAGATATAAGTGTATGAAAGCTCAAAAAGAAACTAAGTGTGTGTGCATCCAACTTGCTTGCTCACGAAGACCTAGGGCACTTTGAGGAAGCCCATCATTGGAATATACAAGCCAAGTTCTATAATGAAAAATTCCCACTAGTATATGAAAGTGACAAAATAGGAGACTCTCTATCATGAAGATCATGGTGCTACTTTGAAGCACAAGTGTGGAAAAAGGATAGTAGCATTGCCCCTTCTCTCTTTTTCTCTCATTTTTATTTGGGCCTTTTCTCTTTTTTTATGGCCTCTTTTTTATTTTTTATTTTTATTTTCCGTCCGGAGTCTCATCCCGACTTGTGGGGGAATCATAGTCTCCATGATCCTTTCCTCACTGGGACAATGCTCTAATAATGATGATCATCACACTTTTATTTACTTACAACTCGTTACTTAGAACAAATATGACTCTATATGAATGCCTCTGGCGGTGTACCGGGATGTGCAATGAATCAAGAGTGACATGTATGAAAGAATTATGAACGGTGGTTTTGCCACAAATACGATGTCAACTACATGATCATGCAAGGCAATTTGACAATGATGGAGCGTGTCATAATAAATGGAACGGTGGAAAGTTGCATGGCAATATATCTCAGAATGGCTATGAAAATGCCATAATAGGTAGGTATGGTGGTTGTTTTGAGGAAGGTATATGGTGGGTGTATGGTACCGGCGAAAGTTGCGCGGTACTAGAGAGGCTAGAAATGGTGGAAGGGTGAGAGTGCGTATAATCCATGGACTCAACATTAGTCATAAAGAACTCACATACTTATTGCAAAAATCTATTAGTTATCGAAACGAAGTACTACGCGCATGCTCCTAGGGGGATAGATTGGTAGGAAAAGACCATTGCTCGTCCCCGACCGCCACTCATAAGGAAGACAATCAATAAATAAATCATGCTCCAACTTCATCACATAACGGTTCACCATACGTGCATGCTACGAGAATCACAAACTTTAACACAAGTATCTCTCAAATTTACAACTACTCTACTAGCATGAATCTAATATCACCATCTTCATATCTCAAAACAATCATAAAGAATCAAACTTCTCATAGTATTCAATGCACTTTATATGAAAGTTTTTATTATACCCATCTTGGATGCCCATCATATTAGGACTAATTTTATAACCAAAGCAAGTTACCATGCTGTTCTAAAAGACTCTCAAAATAATATAAGTGAAGCATGAGAGTTCAACAATTTCTATAAAATAAAACCACCGACATGCTCTAAAAAGATATAAGTGAAGCACTAGAGCAAAATTGTCTAGCTCAAAAGATATAAGTGAAGCACATAGAGTATTCTAATAAATTCTGATTCATGTGTGTCTCTCCCAAAATGTGTGTACAGAAAGGATGATTGTGGTAAACTAAAAAGCAAAGACTCAAATCATACAAGATGCTCCAAGGAAAACACATATCATGTGGTGAATAAAAATATAGCCTCAAGTAAAGTTACCGATAGACGAAGACGAAAGAGGGAATGCCTTCCGGGGCATCCCCAAGCATAGGCTTTTGGTTGTCCTTGAATTTTACCTTGGGGTGCCTTGGGCATCCCCAAGCTTAGGCTCTTGCCACTCCTTCTTCCAAAATCCATCAAATCTTTACCCAAACCTTGAAAATGTCACAACACAAAACTTCAATAGAAAATCTCATGAGCTCCGTTAGTACAAAAAAAATAAACCAGCACTTTAAGGTACTGTAATGAACTCATTCTTTATTTATATTGGTGTTAAAACTACTGTATTCCAACTTCTGTATGGTTCATACCCCCCGATACTACTCATAGGTTCATCAAAATAAGCAAACAACACACAAAAACAAAATCTGTCAAAAACAGAACAGTCTGTAGCAATATGTAACTTTCGAATACTTCTATAAATCAAATTTTGAGATAAATTGGTGGACGTGAAGAATTTGTCTATTAATCTTATGTAAAAAGAATCAACCTAAAATCACTCTTCTTAAAAAATGACAGCTATTCTCGTGAGCGCAAAAGTTTTTGTTTTTTACAGCAAGATCGCGAAGGCTTCACCCAAGTCTTTCCAAAGGTTCTACTTGGCACAAACACTAATTAAACATAAAACCACATATAAAAAGAAGCTAGATGAATTATTCATTACTAAACAGGAGCAAAAGTAAAGAACAGAAATAAAATTGGGTTGCCTCCCAACAAGCGCTATCAACGCCCCTGGCTCGGCATTCAGATTTCGGTGATGCTCACATGAGAGACAAGAAGCAAAGAGAGCATCATAAAACACTTGGAAAACACATATAAGTCTAACATACTTCCTATGCATAGGCATCTTATAGGAAAACAAATTATCATAGAAAGCAAAAACTAGCATATGCAAGGAAGCGGAAAGAAACAATAGCAATCTCAACATAACGAGAGGTAATTTAGTAACATGAAAATTTCAACAACCATATTTTCCTGTCTCATAATAATTACATGTGGGATCATAAGCAAATTCAACAAAATAGCTACCACATAAAATATTTTCAACACGATCCACATGCATGCAAAGTTGACACTCTTCCAAAATAGTGGGAACAACATTAACTAAAGTCATGACCTCTCCAAACCCACCTTTCTCAAAAATTTCATAAGATTGAACATTCTCCAAATATGTGGGATCTAAAGTTGACACTCTTCCAAACCCGCTTTCAATAATATTGCAAACACTATTATCAATCTCATATTCATCAGGGGGCTTAAATAAATTTTCAAGATCATAAAAAGAATCACCCCAATCATGATCATTTCAACAAATAGTAGACATAGCAAAACTAGCATCCCCAAGCTTAGGGTTTTGCATATTACTAGCACAATTGACATTAATAGAATTTATAATAACATCATTGCAATCATGCTTTGCATCAAAAGAACTATAAAGTATGGGTGCAATAGCAACAATCTCATGTTTAACATAAGGTACTATAGCAAATTCATATCCATAAATATTGGCATCATGGCCACAAGAATAGCAAGCATCATGTTCATCAAGGGATATTTCAACCAAATCATCAGAATCATAATCATCTATAGATTCATGCATATCAATATTTTCTTTCAAAGCAACGGTCATTCTTTCAATAAATTCTTTGACATAGACATTAAGAGCATAGTTTTCATAGCAATATTTAAGTATGTCAAAATTTTCAGATTCGTAAATAGTAATATCATACTTTTGAATCAAAGAAGCAACTTCATAAGCACCCTTAAAAGCAACAAATTCTTCAATTTGTTCGATATCATAGTAACTATAAACACCTTTGGCATAAGAAGATAGGATTTCATTATCATTAAACTCACCTAGGTAGGGAAGGTGTTTTTTAGGGTTCTTAGAGCAACAAGTAAAATCATAAATTTCACAATGATTCCAAGCATAGCACAACAACCTGCTTATTAGATCCCATAAGAGTCTCCCTTTTTCAGACAAATGATGACGCACAAAATGAGCATGCTCATCTAAAGATTTTCCCTCAACTAAGCTAGTTGGGGTTTCAACACGAGCACATATAGATCGAAGATGATCCAAGTAGAACACTTTAAGTGGATCCATATCAATAGATTTTATCAAGCAAAGATGCAAGCACATAGAAGGCACATGGAGACACAAGCAAACATAAGATCAAACGGAAGAAGGGCGAAGAAAAGGCAAAGGTTTTCGAAAATCGTTTTAGAAGTGGGGGAGAGGAAAACGAGAGGCGGATGGTGAATAATGTAATGCAAAGGAGAAGAGTTTATAATGGGTACTTGGTATGGTTTGACTTGGCGTAGATCTCCCGGGGAACGGCGCCAGAAATCCTTCTTGCTACTTCTTGCTACCAACGCGATAAAGGGGTTGTCAATTCCTTCACGGTCACTCGCAAAAGTGAGATCTAATAGCGATAATAAAGTAAATATTTTTAGTATTTTTGTTGGATAGATTGGAAAGTAAAGATTGCAAAATAATAGATGAGATTCAACAATATGGAAAAGAGACTTAATATAGTGGAAAAGATATGCAATATGATGGAAAAGAGATCCGGGGGCCATAGGTTTCACTAGTGGCTTTTCTCGAGATAGCATGTATTACGGTGGGTGAACAAATTACTTCCGAGCAATTGATGAAAAGTGCATAATTATGATGACATCTAAGGCAATGATCATGAACATAGGCATCACGTTTGTGTCAAGTAGACCGACTCCTGCCTGCATCTATTACTATTACTCCACACATCGACCGCTATCCAGCATGCATCTAGAGTATTAAGTTCATAAGAACGGAGTAACACATTAAGCAAGATGACATGATGTAGAGGGAGAAACTCAAGAATTATGATATAAACCCCACCTTTTTATCCTTGATGGCAACAATACAATACGTGCCTTGCTGCCCCTACTGTCATTGGGAAAGGACACCACAATATTGAACCCAAAACTAAGCACTTCTCCCATGGTAAGAAGGATCAATCTAGTAGGCCAAACTAAACACATAATTCGAAGATACTTGCAAAGATATCAAATCATGCATATAAGAATTCAGAGAAGAACCAAATAATATTCATAGATAATCTTGATCATAAATCCACAATTCACCGGATCTCGACAAACACACCGCAAAAGAATATTACATCAAATAGATCTCCAAGAACATCGAGGAGAACTTTGTATTGAGAATCAAAGAGAGAGAAGAAACCATCGAGCTAATAACTATGGACCCGAAGGTGTGTGCTAAACTACTCACGCTTTATGGGAGAAGCAATGGTGTCGATGTATAATCTCTCCATGATCGATTCCCCCTCCGGCAGATCACCGAAAAAGGCCCCAAGATGGGATCTCATGGGTACAGAAGGTTGCAGCGGTATAAAAGTGGTTTCGTGGCTCCCCCCGATGTTTTTAGGGTATAAGAGTATATATAGGCGAAAGAACTAGGTCGGTAGAGCTACGAGGGGCCCACGAGGATGGGGGCGCGCCTACCCCCTGGGCACGCCCTGCTGCCTCATGGACGCCTTGTTGTGTCTGTGACTTCAACTCCAAGTCTTCTGATTTGCTTTTGGTTCAAGAAAGATCACCATGAAGGTTTCATTCCGTTTGGTATTCCTTTTCTGCAAAACTCTAAAATAGGCAAAAAACAGAAACTAGCACTTGGTTCTCGGTTAATTGGTTAGTCCCAAAATAATATAGAAGAGCATATTAAAGCGCATTAAACATCCAAAATAGATAATATAATGGCATGGAAAAATAAAAAATTATAGATAAGTTGGATACGTATCGGCCACATGTATCTTGCACTGACGATACTTGCTATTTAGGGTACCATCGACACTGAGGAACCCCCTAACCCGCTCATCCCCAGGTAAACTAAAATAGCATGCATTCAATAAGCACAACTACATCATCTCTTGCGTCCGTACATCGTCGAATATTATCACTAATACATCTCGAATAGTATCATACATATAGCATCGCTAATACAGCTAGAACCGTAGCTAACGATGGGTATCGGCACGAGCGGTGGACACCCAAAGAGAAGGAACCATCATAGGATCATAGGTCTAGTGAGGTCCCTGAAGAACCTGCCAGGTATTGTCGAACCTGCCCTCCAACGCAACCATGTAGCGACGGACGTGCTCGTCCTCCTTGCCAACACGGCGACGTACCACCTCCGTGGTGTCTGAAAGCCTCGGCACCATCACTGGCCCACGCGACCGCCACCAAACAAGGTTCGGGTCAACGACGGGCTGGCTCCTCACCAAGCTGCGCCCCGGGAAGGTAGAACCTCCGAGTACCAGCCCGGCGGAGCCTAGTCTCGGACATGGCCCCTCTGATCGAGCAGGCCTCCCCCGACGAGTCGATGATGAGGATGCGGGATAGGCATCATCGACGTTGATGCAGGAATAAATGGTTTAACTAAAAAAATAACAAATTTCACATGTTCAAAATAAACCAGAAACTTAACCTAAACTAAACTAATCTAAACCTAAACTAAGCTAAATATAAACTAAATTAACTAAACTAAACCTAAACTAAACAAGAAACTTAACCTAACCTAACCTAAACTAAACATAAACTACTAAACTAAACAAAACCTGAACTAAATTATACTAAACCAAATTGAACTAAATCTATAAAAACAGAAAAAAAATCTCACCTTGGA
>NC_041393.1:569118896-569149822 GCF_002162155.2 Triticum dicoccoides | reverse complement strand
GGGGCGGCCGACACTGACACGGACGGGGCAGGGTGGTCGGGGGGGCACGGCGGGCCAGGGCGGCCAGAGTGGGGCGGGCCGGCACGGAGGGACGGGGTGGCCGGGGCGAAGAGGCGGCCCAGGGTGGCACGGCGGCCCAGGACGGCCAGAGTGGGGCGGGCCGGCGCGGGCGGCGGCACATTGTAATTCGGGTGGGGAGGGAGAGAGAGGTGGAGAGAGGGCGAGGGCGACGGTGTTTTATTAGATAGGCACAGCTCTTTGCCGTCCGCTTGCAGAAGGCAAAGAACCGAGCTAACGGATGTTAGTTTGGCCACTTTCTTTGTCGTCTGCTAGCGGACGGCAAAGATTCTTTGCCGTCAGCTAGCAGACGGCAAAGAAAGTGGCCGTTAGGTGGCTCTCACCAGCGGCCCACTCTGCACGGACGTCAAAGGTTCTATGCCATGAGCTAGCTGATGGCAAAGATAATGCGGACGGCAAACAATTTCTTTGCCGTCAGCTGCTTCTTTGTCATCCTTTTTCTTAAAGCTGATGGCAAAGACCCTCTTTGCCATCAGCTAGCTGACAGCAAAGAATAGGCTGACGGCAAAGTTCCTAATTCCAGTTGTGCCACTTGACCAAGGCCTTTGGAGCATCTTCAAATGCATCAATCTCCTCTTGAAGCTTGTCCTTGGCTTTTAGCTTGTGGTCTTGTGGTGGAAGATCATCTTGAGCTTGTGTTCCCTTGAAGGAAGTAGGGTCATACTTCTCTTGTTGAGGAACAAACTTCATCTTGGGGTATTGATCTTCTTCCCACTCAACTCCATTGGCATTGAACTTTCATTCAAAACCAACACCTTGATTCTTCCGGTGCCATCCTTGCTTGCGTACAATTTCCTCAAATTGTTTACTTCCGACAATGCTCTTGTAAACACCTTTCTCTATAATTCCCTTCAATAAGTTATTTTCTTGCTCAAGTGTAACTTGGCTAAGAGAATCATCGGTGGAATCAAGAGAATTACTAGAAGCAACAATGTTGGATTTAGCATGATTATTTTTACTACTAGAAGAAGAATCTTTCCTACTCTTGTTGCTAGATTTTACTTGTGGCATGTAAGTAGCCAAGAGTAAATGCTTGGCAATGTAGGAAGAACTTTTCTTCTGAAGATCATCATTGATGGCTTTTAAGAACCCATGTTCTTGCTCAAGATTGAGCTTGTCGAAGCGTAGCTTCTCATGAGTTTTTAAAAGTTCTCGATGATCTTCTAAAGTAGTTTCATGAGCTAACTTAAAGTGTTTAGTTCTTTAGTTAGACGCCCAATCTCCTTCTTATCATTTTCATTTGTTTCATCTTGATTAGCATGATTAATAGCAATTTCATCATAGTATTCATCACTAGAGTTGTCAACAAGTAAATTATCATCACCTAGCAAATCATCTTCATCACTATTGAAATCAACATACTCGGGGTGTGATACCTTGGGGCCTTTAGCCATGAAGCATCTTCCAATTCCTTCATTTGGTGAATCAAATATGTCATAGGAGTTGGTTGACACAAGTGCTAGACCGGCAACACCTTCATCTTGAGTATATTCGGAGTCGGAGTGATAACTTCTCTCGGAGTGGTGGTCGGAGTCGGAGCCGGATACCCATTCACCAACATGAGCTTGATGTCTTTGTTTTGTGTAGCTCCTTGATGACTTGTCCTTCCTTTCCGAATCCTTGGTTCTTTGAGAGTTTCTTTGGTCATAGCGATCATCTCTACTCCTTCTCTCTCTTGGAGGTGATTCTTCCCTTTTGCTTCTCCTTTTAGGTGAGTCTTCTCTTCTTTTGTATGGAGTCGTACACTCATTGGAGCAGTGTCCGGGTCTTCCACAATTGTAGCAATTTCGCTCACGACTAGAAGATCTTTTGTCATTGTAGGACCTTGACCTGGAACTTCTTTCCTTGCTTCTACTCTTGTAGAATTTGTTGAAGTTCTTCACCATTAAGCTCAATTCTTCATTGAAGGCTTGTTTCTCACTTGATAATGTAGGAGCATCACATGAGGCTTTGTAAGCACCACTAGACTTGTTGTGAAGCTCTTCTTTATCCTTGAGTGACATCTCATGAGCAACAATCCTTCGAATAACTTTAGTTGGCTTGAGATATTTGTAATTTGGCATCATTTGGATCAAAGTGCACACATTATTTTCCATCCAAGGATCTTAGGATCTTCTTGATGATGAATTTTTCGGTCATCTCTTCACTTCCTAAGCTGGCAATCTCATTTGTGATGAGAGCAAGCCTAGAGTACATTTCAGCGACACCTTCACCATCCTTCATTTTGATCTTGTCCAGTTGACTTTGAAGCACATCCAACTTGGATTCCTTGACGGACTCGGTACCTTCGTGCATATCAATCATAGTATCCCAAATTTTCTTTGCATTCTCAAGACGGCTGATTTTGTTGAATTCTTCGGGGCACAATCCATTGAAGAGGATATCGCAAGCTTGAGCATTGTATTGCAACATCTTCAATTCTTCCACGGTAGCTTCATGATTCGGTTCTATCCCATTAAAGAATTCACCTTGCAAACCAATACACACAATAGCCCAAACGACAGGGTCATGTCCAAGAATATGCATTTTTATCTTATGTTTCCAACTAGCAAAATTAGTACCATCAAAGTAAGGACCTCTACGGTGGTAATTTCCCTCGCTAGATGCCATACTCTCCTAGGTTGTGAAACCAGGGCTATGATCACCAAAGCTATGGAAATCAAGGCAAATGGAGACCAAAGCTCTGATACCACTTGTATGATCGAAGGTAAGTCTAGAGGGGAGGGGGTGATTAGACTACTTGACCAAATAAAAAGCCAGCCTTTTCACAATTTTAATTCTTGGCAGATTTTAGCAACTTAGCACTAGTCAAGCAATCAACCTACACATGCAATTCTAAGAGTATAGCAGTAGAATGTAAATTGTTGCATATGAAGGTAAAGGGGAGGAGTTTGGAGGGAGCAAACGCAATGTTGACACGAAGATTTTTTGGCGTGGTTCCGATAGGTGGTGCTAATGTACATCCACGTTGATGGAGACTTCAAACCACGAAGGGTAAGGGCTACGCGAGTCCATGGAGGGCTCCACCCACGAAGGATCCACGAACAAGCAACCTTGTCTATCCCACCATGGCCATTGCCCACGAAGGACTTGCCTCACTTGGGTAGATCTTCACGAAGTAGGCGATCTCCTTGCCCTTACAAACTCCTTGGTTCAACTCCACAATCTTCACGGAGGCTCCCAAGTGACACCTAACCAATCTAGGAGACACGACTCTCCAAAAGGTAATAGATGGTGTGTTGATGATGAACTCCTTGCTCTTGTGCTTCAAATTATAGTCTCCCCAAGACTCAGCTCTCTCTCACAGATTTGGCTATGGTGGAAACATGATTTGAGTGGAAAGCAACTTGGGGAAGGCTAGAGATCAAGATTCTTAGAGATCAAGATTCTTGTGGTTGGAAAGGAATGTCTTGGTCTCAACACATGAGTAGGTGGTTCTCTCTCAAAAAATGAATGGTGCAAGTGTAGGCACGTTCTGATAGCTCTCTTCACGAATGAAGAATGGGTGAAGGGGTATATATAGCCTCCACACAAAATCTAACCGTTACACACAGATTCCCAAACTCGGTGAGACCGAATGGTGAAACTCAGTCATACCGATTCAGGTCAAAATATGAAGTTAGGCTTTTCGGTGGGACCGATATCATCGACTCGGTGGGACCGATGAGTTAGGGTTAGGGCATAACTTAATCTCAGTGAGACCGATCACATGAACTCGGTGGGACCGATTTCAGTAATAGGCACACAGGGAGTTGGTCATGCAAACTCGGTGGGACTGATTCGCTCATTTCGGTAGGACGAAATGTTACGAAAAGGAAATAGGGAGTTTGCATTGCAAACTCGGTTGGACCTATCGCTCATTTCGGTGAGACCGAAATGTTACGAAGGGAAACGGAGAGTTTGCAATCCCATCTTGGTGAGACCGAGATCCCTATCAGTGAAACCAAAGTGATTAGTGTTTGTGGCAGTGTCTATCACTACTGCAGGATGCTGCTAACGCGACACTACAATCAGAGACCCTTTGATGAAACTGTGTGTGATGCATTAATCGCAAACGGTGGTGTAAAAAACTCGTCAAAAAAGGTGCAAAATGTTTGCGATGACGGATGCATCAAACACGATTTAGATTTTAGTTCCATGTGTGATGTAGGGCATACGTTCAGTGCAATTAACCGTTTGTGATGAGGAGCAACAAAAGAAATGGGCAACCAGATGAAGGTGTGTGCGATAAACAACATACGGTTCACTAGGATGAACTGTTTGTGATTAGGCAACACAAAAGAAACGGTCAGACAAATCAATGTGTGTACGATATACGACATGCGGTTCACACGGATGAACTGTTTGTGGTGAGACAAGAGAACATAAACGGTTCAATATAACAAGATGTGTGTGATACGCGGTAAACAGGTCTGTAATCAGAAATGTGTGTGAAGACCGATAATAACACAGACAATTGCTGCTAATAAGACATGTGTGTTGTGCGATGGGGTTGCATACAGAACAACAACATATATATATTACATGCATGATTAACCAAATTAAACATCCAATTACATAGGTGGCTACTACAACCATGGCATTTGCGTACACCAAAGTAAACTATTACATGCATAATTTCATAGGTGGCTACTACACACATGACACTTCCACACACCAATAAAGTAAACTATATATTACATGCATGATTAACTAGCATAAACGATCATCTGATCATCATCTACTTCTTGTGACACTTGCTCTGCTTGTGCCTCGATCCGGGCTTATTGATTTGGGTAATGAGGCACTTACTCATGTCAACGATCCGCCTATGCATCTTGTAGCATGTGTACACGCTCTTGGCCACGAACCTGAGGTGAGGTTCATCCAGTCGCCGCATCCAGGCCCTGTGCCAGGATACGTCACTTGTTTTGTGGGCATCCCGCTTCATCTTTTCGTAGTAGGGGTCGATGATGGCCGAGGCGAGTTCGACCATGGAGTCCTTCTTCGTGTTGCCCCAGACCCTGTAGTGGTCACGAATTTCGACTAGGTTCTCGCAGGCCAAGCCCGTAACACCGAGCGCTTTTACATCGTTGGTGGTTTCCTCCATGGCAAACTTGTAGTCGGTGTTGTAGATAAACCTGTTGAAACGGTCGCAAGGCTCTCTGGCCAAGTAGTAGTGGAAGATGAGGACATGATCTCGCATGCACAACTGGGCGACGGCAACCTTCTGATCTATGCCGGGACTGCAGTCAGTGTACTGGAGGTTGATGCCGACCACCTTGTACTTGTCTCCAGCAAGCAACTGCTCAACGGTGTTGATGTAGTCGTCCACCACGGCCGGGTTGATGGTGTACACCACCGAGAGAGATCTGTCTCCCTCGCGTGGGTCTCCACTTTATGCTCGCCGAACTCCATTGGAGCGCCGCTAGACATCCCCTCTCTATGTGTCGTCGTGGGTGTGCTTGTTGTGTTGTGGGGCGTGATCGAAAGGTTGAAGAGACTAAGGCTATAATGTTCGCGGGAATTAAAGGGGAGGCCGGACGGCACGTCCTGATGGCAGTTCTAATTCGCAGCGCGTAACTCCATCATGTCGCACGTAACTGCATCGTGTGGCAACACGCGGGGCGCAACCACATGCATACGGGGCCCCTGATGTGATCGTGCGCAGGCCCAACCGATGGTAGAGCGTGCGCGGAGGGACGCGAGTAGAGCGCTCCGCGGTCGCCTCAAGGCGAGAAACCATATATATGCATATAGCAGTTGAACACGCAAGGAAAAGTTGTCCACAACCCGAGCGCGCCGACGGACGCAAGCAGAGCATGCCGCGGCGCCTAACGGTTGAACTATTTGTATAGATTAAGCACGACTGCCTAATCTATGAATGAAATATATGCTTAATTACCGAATTTTAGTTGCAAAAATTAGATAATGCTAGTGATTTTTAGATGCATATTTTGACAAACCGCCATTGGAACTAGAGGATGTCCTCTCTGTATGTGTCATCGTGGGTGTGCTTATTGCGTGGTGCGCCGGCCCCAAACACTGGCAGCACAACTTATAAATTGACAGGATGGAGTACTAGTTACAGTGATGCATATAATTAAGCAAAGGGATCACACATGTCTGTATTGACTGGAACGAGAATGCAATAGCACAATAAGAATTAAGGAGGCTAGCAGAAAGATGCATCCATCAACGTACGACCTCCTCCTCCTCAACTAAGTGCGCCGAGCCACCGACCGGCGGCTAAGGATCAGCGGCTTTTGTGGCGAGGTCAAGGTGCTTCTCAGCAAAGGCATCCAGGGCTTGTAGCCGGTTGAAGAAGGCCAACGTCTTAGCGTCCTCACTGGCCTTGTAGATACCTATGTACACGATTTGCTCGTACACGTGGATGTGTAGGTTGACGAATTCTTGTAGGGCGAGGCGCCTCACGGCGAGCGCGACCTCCAGGTGGACATTCTTCGTGGCGTCGGCGGGCAGTCGCAGGGCCACCAATGCTTGAAAGAGGTTCCGACCATGGAGGCCGATTAGGGAGGCAGGCAATGATGAGCCTGGACACGCGAGCTGGAGGAGTATGGCGATGTCGTCCGCGAGCTTCTTGACGACAGAGAACTTGTTGGTGGTGGCAACGATCATCTGGTCCAACTGAGAGTCATAGCTGGCATCAACGACGGCCATCCACCAGCCGGTTGCCAACACCGTCTGGAGACGATCCTCGGTGCCATGCCGCAGGCCGGCGTCGTCGACCGTCTGGCACAGCCACTGGCCGCTCGCGCACAATGCCGCCAAGGGTTTGGAGTGAGCACTTTTGTGCTTAGTGTAGGTGCTTAGGCAAATGCTTAGGTGCGTATGATGTGGTAGATGCATTGGAATGGCGGGGCACCTTTATATGAGTGCAAACTACGTTGCATTCACATCGTGCTGCCCCTTTTCCCGGTCCTCCTCCCATTACTTCCCTCATGCATTCATGATGCTAATTGAAGGAGGATGCATCATTGGCCGTTCAACATTTCGGGAACCACTACCCTCTCCCTCATCTGCATTAAAGCCGTATCGAGAACTCTGCTGCCCGCTGCACGTCCGGCTGAACACGCCTCCATCTATGCTGAATTACTGAATTTTAGTTGCAAAAATTAGATACTGCTAGTGATTTTTAGCTTCATATTTTGACAAATGGCAATGTTACAAGGTTGACAAATGGCAATGTTACTAGATCAACAAATGTTAATCTTTCCAGTTTGAGAAATGGCAACCTACCCAATATGACAGATGCAAATTTTACCAAATTGTTTGTAAAGTGTTGTCACATGGGTCATCCAGAACAACCATTTGTGTTGAAGAGATGCACAAATCCTGCTCTCACTTTGCATACGGGTGTTCTTTTTAAAACGTTTGCGATCAAGAGCCATTAAAACCTATAGCCATTAAAACCAAGACACATGGCATCACGTGAATGGTTAAAATTTGAATTATACACATAAATGCATTGAAAAACTCAATTAATGCATAAAAATGTCCAAACGAACCCCGAAAAATCCCAAAAATTGACATAACACTCCTATTGTTCTATGTTGACATGAGAAAAAATTTCAAAGCAATAAGAGGCAATGGATATCATTTTTCCCCAATGGTGGGATGTTCCCTACCGAAACCATCAGGCTTGTTGTGAGAAGCTCTAGTTTGTGAGAAGCATATCCCCAAACCTGCCCCAAATGGGAATTTTTTTTACCACGACATGTTGATGCCGCTCCATGATAGCATGCATGCCAAGTTTCATGAATTTCAGACGAGCTTTGGATTTATACTAGAATTGAAAAACCACATAGGCAGGGTGTTTGACGGAATTCATTCTCATTTCTTGCATGGGACCTAATTAAGCATGCAACCAAGGACATAGATTTGAATTTTCAACCAATTTATATGCATTAGAGCATATGTGTGCATGTTAGTTCAAATTATAATTATGCACATGAATGCATAGAAAACTCAGTTAATGTATAAAAATGCCCAAGTGAACCCCCAAAAATCCTAAAAATTGACACAACAACCTTGTTGTTCTATGTTGACACTAGGAAAAATATTGAAATCGAGAAGAGGCAATGCATATCATTTCGTCCAGAAAGGTGAAACGTTCCCTACCGAAACCATCGGGCTTGTTGTGAGAAGCTCTGGTTTGTGAGAAGGATATCCCCAAACCTGCCCCAAATCGGACAAAAAATTTACCACGACATGTTGATGCCGCTCCATGACAGCATGCCAAGTTTCATGAATTTCAGACGAGCTTTGGATTTACTAGAATTTAAAAACCAGGTATATATATCTCAATGTTTGTGGCCGAGTGACGGTGGCAGGGTGTTTGACATTCATTCTCATTTCTTGCATGGGACCTAATTAAGCATGCAGCCAAGGACATAGATTTGAATTTTTCACCAATTTATATGCATTAGAGCATATGTGTGCATTTAGTTCAAATTTGAATTATGCACATGAATGCATAGAAAACTCAGTTAATGTATAATAATGTCCAAGCAAACCCCCCAAAATCCCAAAAATTGACACAACACCCCAATTGATCTATGTTGACACTAGGAAAAAAACTGAAATCGAAAAGAGGCAGTGCATATCATTTCGTCCAGAAAGGTGAAACGTTCCCTACCGAAACCATCAGGCTTGTTGTGAGAAGCTCTGATTTGTGAGAAGCATATCCCCAAACCTGCCCCAAATGGGACAAAAAAATTACCACGGCATGTTGATGCCGCTCCATGAGAGCATGCCAAGTTTCATGAATTTCAGATGAGCTTTGGATTTACTAGAATTTAAATAACCAGGTATATATCTCAATGTTTGCGGCCGAGTGACGGTGGCAGGGTGTTTGACATTCATTCTCATTTCTTGCATGTGACCAAATTAAGCATGCAACCAAGGACACAAATTTGAATTTTTAACTAATTTATATGCATTAGAGCATGTGCATGTAGTTCAAATTTGAATTATGCACATGAATGCATAGAAAACTCAGTTATATGTATAAAAATGTCCAAGCGAACCCCGAAAAAACCCAAAAATTGACACAACACCCGTGTTGTTCTATGTTGACACCAGGAATTTTTTTTTTGAAATCGAGAAGATGAAACAGATATTGTTTCGTCTAGAAAGGTGAAACGTTCCCTACCGAAACCATCATGCTTGTTGCGAGAGAAGCTCTAGTTTGCGAGAAGCTTATACCATAACCTGGCCCAAATGGGACAGCATTTTTTTACCCTAGCATCTTGATGCCGTTCCATGATAGCATGCCAAGGTTCATGAATTTCAGACGAGTTTTGTATTTACTAGAATTACAAAAGCTAGCACCTCAACATTTGCCAAAGAGCCACGGTGCCGTGGTGTTTGAAATTCATCCCTATTTCTTGAATGGGACGTAAGCATCAATCCGTGGACACATATATCATTTTACAACCCATTTTGGTGCACCGGAGCATGTGCATGTGGTTTAATTTTGAACTGTGCACTTGAAATTCCTAGAAAACCAAGTTATCATATAAAAATGTCCAAACGAACCCTGAATAATTCCAGATTTTTTGACGACACACCTATAGTTGCATGTTCACTACAGAAAGAAGTTCTAGCAATTCAAACACCATCCTTTGTAGCTGTGACCCCATTATGTAATTCAAATCAAGTAGATCCCACATAGTTTATTATCACCAATCGTGTGAGATTTAGTACAAAATATCCTAGAGCACCATCGTTGTATAGTACACCTATGGCTTACTCGAGAAGGTTCGTCGGCTATAGTCCATAGCCCGCTCTGAATAAGGGACCATGTCTGATGACACTTTGCACGCCAGTTTTTCGCTGAAGCGATTCCAAATTTTCGGCTTCCACGGAAATATCTACCTCCCCGCCCCTCCCCCTTACCAAAAGCCACATTTCCCCTGTTTCCTTCTTCCTTTCCAAGTTGAAACCTTCACTTGCTTGCAGCACCGCCTCCTCACCGGCGACCCTCCTTCACGCTGCTCGGCCTCGCCTATCCAGGCAGGTAATCCACACCCGACCCCCATCCTCCTCCTCCTTCCACATCCCACGTGCCCCGACCGCCAGTGCGAGTGCGACACCTTCCACCCAAATCACTGAGCCCTCCACCAAATAAGCACCGTCCTAAGCCATGGTGCACGTAGTATAGCCAGGATCTCAAGGAGCTTTTGGTAGCGGAGAAGCAAATCGCGGCCGCACGCGCGGATGAGGTCGCGATGGATGCCATTTGTGCCGACCCCCAGATCTTGGAGGAGCACCTCATCGTCGAGGCCACCGTCGATGCCTCCCGCACCGACGCTGCGGTGCGGTTGGCTGATTTAAATGACAGTTCGTGGCGTTTTCTCGAGGCCACCATTGGTGCCTTCGACGAAGACTATGAGGTGTTTTCTCAGTGTGCATGTGCTTACATCATCTCGAGAGCCAGCAGGTTGGTGCCCGGAGCGGCTCAGGCAACTCACCACTACGACGAGGGCACCCACGATGTGGAGGCCTTGCCCTCTTCCATGTCCAAGGAGCCAATCGTCATCGATATCTCCGACAATGAGTAGCTTGTATTACTAGCTCACTATAAGTACCCATGTTCAGTTTGCTAGCTACTGCCTTTCCTTAACAAATTTTAGTGAATTGTGCTATCTACTTTTACCATGCAATCTTCTGCTCTAGTGTATATGTTCTATATGTCGTGCGATGTGGTGTTCAGTTAACTATTTGGTTCAATTCTGCAAATGTGATGTTCAATTCTTTAGCTTGCAATTTTCCAAGTTGTCAAGCATGCTTGGTTTGGTTAACTATTTGATCTTCTATTAGGAGTATGTTATATTGTGCAATATGGTGCTCAGTTAACGTTTGGTTCATTTGTTGTGATGTTTAGTTAACTGTTGGTTCAATTCTGCAATGCGATGTTCAATTGTTGTGTGCGCATTCTGTTATTGTATACCATGTGAGAGATAAATCAAATTTGGCTATACTAAATACATGAGAAACAAATACAATTGCTATATTTCCAAGTTGTTAAGCATGCTTGGTTTGGTTAACTGTCTGATCTTCTACTAGGAGTATGTTATATTTGTGCAATGTGGTGCTCAGTTAACGATTGGTTCATTTGTTGTGGTGTTTAGTTAACTGCTTGGTCCAATTCTGCAATGCGATGTTCAATTGTTGTGGCTGCATTCTGTTATTGTATACCATGTGAGAAATAAATCAAATTTGTATGTACTAAATATATGAGAAACAAATACAATTGCTATATTTCCAAGTTGTTAAGCATGCTTGGTTTGGTTAACTTTCTGATCTTCTATTAGGAGTATGTTATATTTGTGCAATTTGGTGCTCAGTTAACGGTTGGTTCATTTGTTGTGGTGTTCAGTTAACTGCTTGGTTCAATTCTGCAATGCGATGTTCAATTGTTGTGGTCGCATTCTATTATTTTATACTATTATACCTTGTCTTTTTTATTCCTTTGCCCCATTTCCAATATAGAGAAGATATTTATGCACATCCTTGTTTTCAGGCCTTTCCAAAATAGTTCACTGATGATTACCTCTCAAACCACCTGTATGGACAGGAGGCGAAGAAGGTTTTCATACAACACCCACGGTTCAATATTGAAGTGTTCCTTAAGAGGACTAACGATGGACGGTCAATCATCCACTGGCACTGGTCTAAAGTTGCAAAGACCTTCAACATCAATAAATGCTCAATATTCGCCTTTCGCTTTAGCTGTTTTCCTAATGAGATGCATCTCTCTATGTACCGTCTATGATGCTAATTTTGAAAGGTTTTAGATGTTGCACGTGAAACTTGGTGCTGGTGCAGTTGTGTAATTGGGTAGCTGAATGCTGAAGCTATATCATGTTGTACTCTGATATATTTCAATTATGAAATCCTGCTTCCTTAATATGGGAACAAAATATATTATGTGTTTAATAGGAATGTCAATTAGATTAATAAATGGAGTATTAATAATAGGGCAATTAGCCGGCTAATTGGTTTTTGCTATTGCCAACGGTTATTGAGAAAATACCGTAGGCGATGACCTAAGGCAACACACACAGTTTCTTCTATGCACTGTGTGTGATACATTCAATAATGAAAACAATAAAATTATTAATATTGTGTGTGATGGGAAGGCCATCACGAATGATTTAACGGGGAAAATTGTGTGTGATGTACCTACAAACAGAAACATTTTCCTTGCAGTGACTGTGTGGGATGAACTTACGACCGGAAATTATTTCACCTGTATTATTGTATTTTTTGAGCACTACTGTACGTATAACCGTATTTGCTCGCTCGCCGGTCCCACACGACATCATTTTGCCGAGTGTGTGTGCAAGTAGGGCATATCCCCGATGGTTTCTGGGTCGTGTGCAAAGGACCCCTTAATCACCCACACTCACTGGGCGACTATTCTGAATGCCATTGCGGAAAGGGGTTTAAAATCGTTTATCACCGAGGCGTACTAGTCTATGTCAAATGAACTCGGTGGCGCCAGATAGATCAAATCGGTGGGACCGAGTTTGACTTTTAGGTTTAGGACATATGTGTAAATGTGAAAGTGGTTGAGGGTTTTGCAGCATATCACTAAGCATTTTGAGTAAGAAAGCCATTAAGCAACACCTCATCCCCTTTTAATAGTATTGGCTTTCCTATGTGTTGGGGAACGTAGTAATTTCAAAAATTTCCCTACGCACATGCAAGATCATGGTGATGCATAGCAATGAGATGGGAGAGTGTTGTCCATGTACCCTCGTAGACCGAAAGAGGAAGCGTTAGCACAACGCAGTTGATGTAGTCGTACGTCTTCACGATCCGACCGATCAAGTACCAAACGCACGACACCTCCGAGTTCAGCACACGTTCAGCTTGATGACGTCCCTCGAACTCTGATCCAGCCGAGCTTTGAGGGAGAATTCTGTCAGCACAACGGCCTGATGACGATGATGATGTTCTACCGACGCAGGGCTTCGCCTAAGCACCGCTACGATATTATCAAGGTGGACTATGGTGGAGGGGAGCACCGCACATGGCTAAGAGATCCAAGGGATCAATTGTTGTGTCTATGGGGTGCCCCTGCCCTCGTATATAAAGGAGCAAGGGAGGAGGAGGCCGGCCCTAGGAGGGGCGCGCCAAGGGAGTAGGATTCCTACTCCTAGTAGGAGTAGGTTTCCTCCTTTCCTAGTCCAACTAGGAGAAGGGGGGAAAGGAGGGGAGGGGAGAAGGAAGGGAGAGGGGGCCGCACACCAAACCCCTTGCCCAATTCGGACTAGGCTTGGGAGGGGTGCCTGCCACCTCCTGGCTGCTGCCTCTCCTTCCCACTAAGGCCCATTAAGGCCCAATACTCTTCCCCGTATTCCAGTAACTCCCTGGTACTCCAAAAAAATACCCTAATCACTCGGAACCTTTCCGAAGTCTGAATATAGTCGTCCAAAATATCGATCTTTACGTCTCGACCATTTCGAGACTCGTCGTCATGTCCCCGATCTCATCCGGGACTCCGAACTACCTTATGTACATCAAAACACATAAACTCACAATATAACTGTCATCAAACTTTAAGCGTGCGGACCCTACGGGTTTGAGAACTATGTAGACATGACCGAGACACGTCTCCGGTCAATAACCAATAGCGGAACCTGGATGCTCATATTGGCTCCCACATATTCTACGAACATCTTTATCGGTCAAACCGTATAACAACATACATTGTTCCCTTTGTCATCGATATGTTACTTGCCCGAGATTCGATCGTTGGTATCTCAATACCTAGTTCAATCTCGTTACTGGCAAGTCTCTTTACTCATTCCGTAATACATCATCCTGTAACTAACTCATTAGTTACAATGCTTGCAAGGCTTATAGTGATGTGCATTACCGAGTGGGCCCAGAGATACCTCTTTGACAATCGGAGTGAAAAATCCTAATCTCGAAATACGCCAACCCAACAAGTACCTTCAGAGACACCTGTAGAGCACATTTATAATCACCTAGTTATGTTGTGATGTTTGGTAACACACAAAGTGTTCCTTTGGTAAACGGGAGTTGCATAATCTCATAGTTATAGGAACATGTATAAGTCATGAAGAAAGCAATAGCAACATACTAAACGATCAAGTGCTAAGCTAACAGAATGGTTCAAGTCAATCACATCATTCTCCTAATGATGTGATCCCGTTAATCAAATGACAACTCATGTCTATGGTGAGGAAACTTAACCATCTTTGATTAATGAGCTAGTCAAGTAGAGGCATACTAGTGACACTATGTTTGTCTATGTATTCACACATGTATTATGTTTCCGGTTAATACAATTCTAGCATGAATAATAAACATTTATCATGAAATAAGGAAATAAGTAATAACTTTATTATTGCCTCTAGGGCATATTTCCTTCAGTCTCCCACTTGCACTAGAGTCAATAATCTAGTTCACATCACCATGTGATTTAACTCCAATATTCGTATCTGTATATGATTAACACCCATAGTTCACATCGTCATGTGACCAACACCCAAAGGGTTTACTAGAGTCAATAATCTAGTTCACATTGCTGTGTGATTAATATCCAAAGAGTACTAAGGTATGATCATGTTTTGCTCGTGAGAGAAGTTTAGTCAACGGGTCTGTCACATTCAGAGCCGTATGTATTTTGAAAATGTTCTATGTCTACAATGCTCTGCATGGAGCTACTCTAGCTAATTGCTCCCACTTTCAATATGTATCCAGATTGAGACTTAGAGTCATCTGGATTAGTGTCAAAACTTGCATCGACGTAACCCTTTATGATGAACCTCTTTTCACCTCCATAATCGAGAAACATATCCTTATTCCACTAAGGATAATTTTGACCAATGTCCAGTGATCTACTCCTAGATCACTATTGTACTCCCTTGCCAAACCAGGGCAGAGTATACAATAGGTCTGGTCCATAGCATGGCATACTTTTATAGAACCTATGACTGAGGCATAGGGAATGACTTTCATTCTCTTTCTATTTTCTGTCGTGGTCAGGATTTGAGTCTTACTCAATTTCATACCTTTCCAACACAGGCAAGAACTCTTTCTTTGACTGTTCCATTTTGAACTACTTCGAAATCTTGTCAATGTATGTACTCATTGAAAATCTTATCAAGAGTCTTGATCTATCTCAATAGATCTTGATTCTCAATATGTAAGTAGATTTACTGAGGTCTTTCTTTTAAAGAACTCCTTTAAAACACTTCTTTGTGCTTTCCAGAAAAATTCTACATCATTTTTGATCAACAATATGTCACTCACATATACTTATCAAAAAGGTTGTAGTGCTTCCACTCACTTTATTGTAAATACAGGCTTCACTGCAAGTCCGTATAAACTATATGCTTTGATCAACTTATCAAAGCGTATATTCCAACTCCGAGATGCTTGCACCAGTCCATAGATGGATCGCTGGAGCTTGCACATTTTGTTAGTAACTTTAGGATTGACAAAACCTTCTAGTTGCATCATATACAACTCTTCTTTAAGAAAACCATTAAGGAATGCAATTTTGACATCCATTTGCCAGATTTCATAAAATGTGGCAATTCCTAACATGATTCGGACAGACTTAAGCATCGCTACAGTTGAGAAAATCTTATTGTAGTCAACACCTTGAACTTATCGAAAACCTTTTTGCGACAAGTCCAGCTTTGTAGATAGTAACACAACTATCAACGTCCGTCTTCCTCTTGAAGATTCATTTATTTTCTATGGGTTGCCGATCATCGGGCAAGTCCACCAAAGTCCACACTTTGTTCTCATACATGGATCCTATCTCAGATTTCATGGCCTCCAGCCATTTCACGGAATCTGGGCTCATCATCGCTTCCTCATAGTTCATAGGTTCGTCATGGTCAAGTAACATGACCTCTAGAACAGGATTACCGTACCACTCTGGTGTGGATCTTACTCTAGTTGACCTACGAGGTTCGGTAGTAACTTGATCTGAAGTTACATGATCATCATCATTAGCTTCCTCACTAATTGGTGTAGGAGTCATAGGAACAGATTTCTGTGATGAACTACTTACCAATAAGGGAGCAGGTACAGTTACCTCATCAAGTTATACTTTCCTCCCACTCACTTCTTTCAAGAGAAACTCCTTCTCTAGAAAGGATCCATTCTAATCAACAAATGTCTTGCTTTTGGATCTGTGATAGAAGGTGTACCCAACTGTCTCCTTTGGATATCCTATGAAGACACATTTCTCTGATTTGGGTTTGAGCTTATCAGGATGAAACTTTTCCACATAATTATCGTAACCCCAAACTTTTAGAAACGACAGCTTAGGTTTCTTGCTAAACCGAAGTTCATACGGTGTCGTCTCAACGGATTTAGATGGTGCCCTTTTTGACGTGAATGCAGCTGTCTTTAATGCATAACCCCAAAACGATAGTGGTAAATCGGTAAGATACATCATAGATCACACCATATCCAATAAAGTGCGGTTATGACGTTCGGACACACCATTACGCTGTGGCGTTCCATGTGGCGTGAGCTATGAAACTATTCCACATTGTTTTTAAATGAAGGCCAAACTCATAACTCAAATATTCTTCTCCATGATCAGATCGTAGAAACTTTATTTTCTTGTTATGATGATTTTCACTTCACTCTGAAACTTTATTTTCTTGTTATGATGATTTTCCACTTCACTCTGAAATCATCTGTGAAGGTTAGAAAATAACGATACCCGCCACGAGCATCAACACTCATTGGACCGCATACATTGGTATGTATTATTTCCAACAAGTCAGTAGCTCGTTCCATTGTTCTGGAGAACGGAGTTTTAGTCATCTTTCCCAAAAGGCACGGTTCGCAGGCATCATATGATTCATAATCAAGTGATTCCAAAAATCCAACTTTATGGAGTTTCTTCATGCACTTTATACCGATATGACCCAAACGACAGTGCCACAAATAAGTTGCATTATCATTATCAACTTTGCATCTTTTGGCATCAATATTATTAATATGTGTATCACTATGATCGAGATCCAACAAACTATTTTCATTGGGTGTATGACCATCGAAGGTTTTATTCATGTAAACAGAACAACAATTATTCTCTGACTTTAAATGAATAACCATATTGCAATAAACATGATCAAATCATATTACTGCTCAATGCAAATGCCAAATAACATTTATTTAGGTTTAACACAAATCCCGAAAGTATAGGGAGTGTGCGATGATGATCATATCAATCTTGGAACCACTTCCACCACACATCGTCACTTCACCCTCAACTAGTCTCTGTTTATTCTGTAACTCCTGTTTCGAGTTACTAATTTTTAGCAACCGAACAAGTTTCAGATACCCAGGGGCTACTGTAAACACTAGTAAGGTATACATCAATAACCTGTATATCAAATATACCCTTGTTCACTTTGCCATCCTTCTTATCCACCAAATATTCGGGGCATTTCCGCTTCAAGTGACCATTTCCTTTGCAGTAGAAGCACTCAGTTTCAAGCTTTGGTCCAGCTTTGGGCTTCTTCGCGGGAGTGACAACTTGCTTTCCATTCTACATGAAGTTCCCTTTCTTTCCCTTTGCCCTTTTCTTGAAACTAGTGGTCTTGTTAATCATCAACACTTGATGCTCTTTCTTGATTTCTACCTTCATCGATTTCATCATCATGAAAAGCTCGGGAATCGTTTTTGTCATCCCTTGCATACTATAGTTCATCATGAAGTTCCAGTAACTTGGTGATGGTTACTAGAGAACTCTGTCAATCACTATCTCATATGGAAGATTAACTCCCACTTGATTCAAGCGATTGTAGTACCCAGACAATCTGAGCACATGCTCACTAGTTAAGCAATTCTCCTCCATCTTTTAGCTATAGAACTTGTTGGAGACTTCATATCTCTCAACTCGGGTATTTGCTTGAAATATTAACTTCAACTCCTAGAACATCTCATATGGCCCATGATGTTCAAAACGTCTTTGAAGTCCTGATTCTAAGATGTTAAGCATGGTGCACTAAACTATCAAGTAGTCAAACATTCATAACATCTGCATCTGCTCCTGCAATAGGTCCGTCACCTAGCGGTGCATCGAGGACATAATTCTTCTGTGTAGAAATGAGGACAATCCTCAGACCACAGATCCAATCCGCATCATTGCTACTAACATCTTTCAACACAGTTTTCTCTAGGAACATATCAAAAAATCATATGAAAGCAACAACGTGAGCTATTGATCTACAACATAATTTGCAAAATACTACCAGGACTAAGTTCATGATAAATTTAAGTTCAATTAATCATATTAATTAAGAACTCCCACTTAGATAGACATCTCTCTAATCATCTAAGTGATCACGTGATCCAAATCAACTAAACCACGACCGGTCATCACGTGAAATGGAGTAGTTTTCAATGGTGAACATCACTATGTTGATCATATCTACTATATGATTCACGCTCGACCTTTCGATCTTAGTGTTCTGAGGCTATATCTGCATCTGCTAGGCTCGTCAAGTTTAACCTGAGTATTCTGCGTGTGCAAAACTGGCTTGCACTCGTTGTAGATGGACGTAGAGCTTATCACACCCGATCATCACGTGGTGTTTGGGCACGACGAACTTTAGCAATGGTGCATACTCAGGGAGAACAGTTTTATCTTGAAATTTAGTGAGAGATCATCTTATAATGCTACCGTCAATCAAAGCAAGATAAGATGCATAAAAGATAAACATCACATGCAATCAATATAAGTGATATGATATGGCCATCATCATTTTGTGCTTGTGATCTCCATCTCCGAAGCACCGTCATGATCACCATCGTCACTGGCGCGACACCTTGATCTCCATCGTAGCATCATTTGTCGTCTTGCCAACTATTGCTTCTACGACTATTGCTACCTCTTAATGATAAAGTAAAGCAATTTCAGGGCGATTGCATTGCATACAATAAAGCGACAACCATATGGCTCCTGCCAGTTGCCGATAACTCAGATACAAAACATGATCATCTCATACAATACAATATATCATCATGCATTGACCATATCACATCACAACATGCCCTGCAAAAACAAGTTAGACGTCCTCTACTTTGTTGTTGCAAGTTTTACATGGCTGCTACGGGCTGAGCAAGAACCGTTCTTACCTACGCATCAAAACCACAACAATAGTTCGGGAAGTTAGTGTTGTTTTAACCTTCTCAAGGACTGGGCATAGCCACACTCGGTTCAACTAAAATTGGAAAACTGACACCCGCCAGCCACCTGTGTGCAAAGCACATGGTAGAACCAGTCTCGCGTAAGCGTACACGTAATGTTGGTCCGGGCCGCTTCATCCAACAATACCGCCGAACCAAAGTATGACATGCTGGTAAGTAGTATGACTTGTATCGCCCACAACTCACTTGTGTTCTACTCGTGCATATAACATCTACGCATAAAACCAGGCTCGGATGCCACTGTTGGGGAACGTAGTAATTTCAAAAAAATTCCTACGCACACGCAAGATCATGGTGATGCATAGCAACGAGAGGGGAGAGTGTTGTCCACGTACCCTCGTAGACCGAAAGCGGAAGCGTTAGCACAACGCGGTTAAGGTAGTCGTACGTCTTCACGATCCGACCGATCAAGTACCGAACGCACGGCACCTCCGAGTTCAGCACACGTTCAACTCGATGACGTCCCTCGAACGCTGATCCAGCCGAGCTTTGAGGGAGAGTTCTGTCAGAACGACGGCGTGATGACGATGATGATGTTCTACCGACGTAGGGCTTCGCCTAAGCACCGCTATGATATTATCAAGGTGGACTATGATGGAGGGGAGCACCGCACACGGCTAAGAGATCCAAGGGATCAATTTTTGTGTCTATGGGGTGCCCCTCCCCTCGTATATAAAGGATCAAGGGAGGAGGAGGCCGGCCCTAGGAGGGGCGCGCCAAGGGAGTAGGATTCCTACTCCTAGTAGGAGTAGATTTCCTCCTTTCCTAGTCCAACTAGGAGAAGGGGGGAAAGGAGGGAAGGGGAGAAGGAAGGGAGAGGGGGGCCGTGCCCCAAACCCCTTGTCCAACTCAGACTGGGCTTGGGAGGGGCGCGCGCCACCTCCTGGTTGCTGCCTCTCCTTCCCACTAAGGCCCATTAAGGCCCAATACTCTTCCCCGTATTCCCGTAACTCCCGGTACTCCGAAAAATACCTGAATCACTCAGAACCTTTCCGAAGTCCGAATATAGTCGTGCAATATATCGATCTTTACGTCTCGACCATTTAGAGACTCGTCGTCATGTCCCCGATCTTATCTGGGATTCCGAACTACCTTCAGTACATAAAAACATATAAACTCATAATATAACCGTCATCAAACTTTAAGCGTGCGGACCCTACGAGTTTGAGAACTATGTAGACATGACCGAGACACATGTCCGGTCAATAACCAATGCGGAACCTAGATGCTCATATTGGCTCCCACATATTCTACGAAGATCTTTATCGGTCAAACCGTATAACAACATACGTTGTTCCCTTTGTCATCAGTATGTTACTTGCCCGAGATTCGATCGCCGGTATCTCAATACCTAGTTCAATCTCGTAACCAGCAAGTCTCTTTACTCGTTCCGTAATACATCATCCTGCAACTAACTAATTAGTTACAATGCTTGCAAGGCTTATAGTGATGTGCATTACCGAGTGGGCCCAGAGATACCTCTCCGACAATCGGAGTGACAAATCCTAATCTCGAAATACGCCAACCCAACAAGTACCTTCAGAGACACCTGTAGAGCACCTTTATAATCACCCAGTTACGTTGTGACGTTTGGTAGCACACAAAGTGTTCCTCCGGTAAATGGGAGTTGCATAATCTCATAGTTATAGGAACATGTATAAGTCATGAAGAAAGCAATAGCAACACACTAAACGATCAAGTGCTAAGATAACGGAATGGGTCAAGTCAATCACATCATTCTCCTAATGATGTGATCCCGTTAATCAAATGACAACTCATGTCTATGGTGAGGAAACTTAACCATCTTTTATTAACGAGCTAGTCAAGTAGAGGCATACTAGTGACATTATGTTTGTCTATGTATTCACACATGTATTATGTTTCTGGTTAATACAATTCTAGCATGAATAATAAACATTTATCATGAAATAAGGAAATAAGTAATAACTTTATTATTGCCTCTAGGGCATATTTCCTTCACTATGGACTCAATGTGATCTTGAATTACTAAAATAAAAATGTAGAGTCTTGAGCTTGTTGGAAATATGTGTCCTTAACATTTTGAGGGGTACACATCTCTAGTCCATGCCATCTTGAAAGAACATTAGTTCAATGAGCTATATGTTGTTAAGAATTACCAAAACCACCCAGGGATTAGTTGCACTTTCAGAGGGTCTCTTCTCTTCCCAAGCTCCAATAGCATGTAGAAGAACCTTATAAGGAGGTCCAACTCCTCTTCCACTTCCCACTACACATAGTGCCAAATAAACCCACATGGGCCCTTAGAGATTTTCAGAAATTGCTATACGGGCCTAAAGCCCATCCCAAAATTTCAACACTGCGATGCCATAGCAGGGGCAGGGGGAGATGGGGGCGACGGGAAGGGTTCGTTGGAGGAGAAGGGTGGATGGCGGTGGCATAGCGGGAAGAGAAGGGGATTGGAGCAGCGGGGGATGGAGGATGATGAATGCGGCGGTTGCGAGGGTCGACCAAACCCACATCGCCCATGATAGTTTGTGGTCGGTAATTTTTCCACAGAAGACACATGCGACGCACACACGGGACAAACACTGGAAAGCTGGGCCCGTGAGGGAAGGAGGCCCACCCGTCATCCGTTGTAGCATGAAAGTGTAACATCTAGAGAAACTAATCGCGGGATTTTTGACAGCATGGTGAAAAGACGCCAGTGAGGCAGATCGTGCGAGGGAGATCGGCCGCGCCACGTGATGCCTCTAGGTGATCGGGTAGTGCAGCATCATTTATATGTCTAGAGAAACTAACCGCGAGATTTTTGACAGCATGGTGAAAAGATGCCAGCAAGTCAGATCATGCAAGGGAGATCGGCCGCACAACGTGATGTCTCCAGGTGATCGGCTAGTGTGGCGTCATTTATATGTTCCATGAGTCAGTATTGTTATATGATGGTGCAAGCCAAAAGCTGAAGCAAAAAGTAGGGCTAGATAAATGAGCTGCTTGGCTCGTTATCATTAAGCTCATTATCGTTAAGCTCGTTATCATTAGGCTCATCAATATTAACGAGCTAAAACCTATGTTCAGCTTGGTTCGTTATGAGCTCATTATGCTCGCGAGTGTTCATGAGTACTCGTTAAGGTAATAAACAACATAGAAGAAACCCATGATCCCATAAGTTTTTTACAATAGGATATATTAAACAAGGACATTAAGGTAATAAACAACACAGAAGAATCCCATGATCCCTTCAAAAATTCACAATGGCATCAATTAAACATGTACACTTGGTTCCTGGCGGATGGCTCTTGGTTGACTCTAGGTTCTCCTAGCGGCTAGTTCCTAGATCTAGAAGAAGTGCCGAAGTAGGTTCGGGACTTGGGGTGCTAGGCTCCTAGGCTAGTTAACTAGCAAGTCTTTTATTAGTGGGCTAATTTTAACTAGGGGTCTCATGTCAAACTTTTGAAAATTAGCAAGATAAACATGTTAGCTCGTGAAACTTGTTTTCTCGTTAAGCTCGTTAATCTTAATGATCAAAAAACACTATTCAGCTTGGTTCATTAACTAACAAGCACGAGCCGAAACGAGCTGAACTATTGAGTGCTCATTATGATCGCGAGCTTCGAGCTTTTCGTCCAGCCCTAGCCAAAAGCACCTATTTAGGATTTGTTTTTTACTTTTCTGTCAAAGTGAACAAGCTGCAAAAGCAGAACCAAAAGTCCAAACAAACATGGCCTAACAACTGTAGAGATCATTCTCAAAGGTCCATTCAACTTTGAAAATACACACTCAGCGGAGGCGAGTGGTAACCTGAACGTAGTGATCAATAAGCTCCACCTCAGCCCACAAACCATTCATTGCTAGAAGGGATAATTGTAGTTCTTCTCCATGTTGCTGAGATCATGTTGATCATCTTTTCCCACGAGCGCTTTCAAAATGATCCAACGCGATTAACTGCTTGCTTAATTAATTAATTACACAAATAATTGATAGCCTACCTATTTCTATGCATGCCTAATTAATTGCCAACTAAATTAATTAATTATCTACCTAATTGGGTAATTCCTACTTATAATTATATGTAGGCATAATTATCTATCTAACTAATTAATTAATTGCATTAATGACCCGGTTTCCAAATTGATTCGGTATACAAATAATCCAATTTAAACGACCTAATTAATTGCATACGTAAATAATGTCTAATTCCTACTTATTTTCTAGAATACTCTTTATTTATTTATTTGGAAAACTCATTTCTTCTCCAAAATCATGGATCGTTTGGTTGCTTTAGATTTATTTATTTATTCTTGAAACAAATTTTCTTTCTACTATAGCATGAACCATTTGGCTAATGTTGTATTGTATTATCCTCACCTGCGAATGTTCCAGGATGATGTCAGCGTGTGGACATCTTGTAGAGCATGATCGTCATCCATGTTGGTGAATGCTAGGTCACCCACGCTGTGAGCACATGGTGGTTGTTGTCCTTGTTGGCAAGCGGTGCTCGGCCATGTCGCTAAGATCTTGTGATCATCCTTGGTCACGGTGTCCTACATGATGTCACGCACAGCATCCCTCCGCAAGGGCGCACAGATGCATACACTCATAATAAAAAAGATATGTCATTTTTATAGTATTAGGAAAGTTTTAATTGTCAATTAATAGTAAATATAATGATAATAATAAATGGCATAGTGTGAGGGATTAGCGATTTTTATCGAGGAATATCTGATTTTGCTTCGGAAGGTTATCAAAAAAAATCTTATGTCTACTTTTTAGGAAAGTGATCTCACATATATTGTGTGATTTTTGAATTCTCAATTACCTATCATTTAGGTCATTGAATTAAAGCAACAACTGCCAAAGCAAGCACGAAACAAGATCTCACCCTTTAATGGGATTTGATTTTTAATTGGGAGGGAGATCCAGCGAGAAGAGGTGATGGGAGGTGAGATAAAAAAGCCAGACGAAAAAAGCCAGACAAAAAATAAACCTTGTAGGTGAGACTATTAACCCCCCACTACTAGAAAAAGGACTATTAGTGGCGCACCTATTTTTGCGATTAATGGCGCACTATAGGTGCGCCACTATTACCACGCCACTAGTAACAAATACTAATGGCGCACCTCTGGTGCGCCATTAGTATTGCAGGTAACAGTGGCGCACCTTGTAGTGCGCCATTACTATTGCTACAGGTGCGCCACTGGTAACTTTTTTTTTTGAATTTTTTGAATTTTTTTTTAATTTTGAAGGCGGGAAAATAGTAGTGGCGCACCGTCTAACCCCCACAGTGCGCCACTGCTATTTTTGAATTTTGAATTTGGATCTGGATCTAGATCTCACTACTAGGAAAAGGCCTACTAATGGCGCACTGGTTTTGCCTACTAATGGCGCACTACCGGTGCGCCATTAGTAGCACGCCATTAGAATTTTTTACTAATGGCGCACCACTTGTGCGCCATTAGTATCTGGTTACTAATGGCGCACCTGGCAGTGCGCCATTAGTATGTAACTCCATGCGCCTTAGTATGCCTCCCGGGGGGCCATATGTAACCATGTGCTTTGTCACACTAATGGCGCACTCTGCCTCGATGAGCCATTAGTATCCTTTGGCATACTAATGGCGAACTCTGCCTTGATGCGCCACTAGTATGAATATTTGGTTTTTTTTTGCTTTTCTGATTTTTGCACATGTTACAAAATATATCAGTGGACAGAATATAGACAGCAGCACACATCAACATCAGATTCATCGAATACAATAGAAGATTAGTCTCCGAATACAATTCATCATATTAGTCTCCGAATTCAAAAGACCGAACAAAGATAAAACATTACAAGTCTCAAGACCGCGAGTATCGAGTTTGTCTTCACATTACAAGTCGATATCGATCATCTAAACTACCATCACATAAAAGAGAGTTGTGGTCATCACGATGAGCATCGCGATCAAACTGGTCCTCATCCGGTTCCTCCAACGCTCCCTCCTCTCTCCCGCTAGATAGCGGGCATATCTAGATTCGGCCTCCGCCCTAGTGGTGTACCCGTTGTAACTTTTACCGCTGAAACGGTGAACCTGTCTCCAACACTCCTCCCAGTCATCATAGACTCCGGGAACCTTACCCTTGTACACGACATACGACGGCATCTCTATGCACAAGCCAAACAACAGACAATACATAAGCAATATGTAAGTATGCAACAAAAGGATCGAAAGAGAAAAGCAAGACATTAATAGCACGATTCACGGTCCTACTAATAAATAGCATCGATTACATCTAAGTTGAACGACTGTCCAAACCAAAGAGACATACGAATTCATTAAAGTTTAATTACAACATGAGCTAATCAATGTTTTAGAACTACACATCACTACTTTCGACTCGACTCATCGGACAGGAGCGTGGATGAAGCCGCCGTCTGTCGTGATGGTCATGAAATCGCGGTCGTTGTCACCCTGCATTTGTAGCGTTCCATCTATCTCACTGTTGGACGGTTGATATCTGACGAAGAACTGCCCCGAGGTATGAAGGACATCTTGATGGATGATGTCCGCAAACTCCGACTGGATGCGAAAGAATTCTTGTCTGAGGTCCGCGTCCTGGACTGCCGACAAGCTCGCGGCCCAATCTTTAAGATTATCTGGTAGCAGAAGTTGATGATGGTCCCTTACGATCGCCCGCATGTGATGGAGGGCGTAGTAGGCATCCTTCTGACAGCCAGGCGGCTGCTTGACACAGCAGAACTTCGTATTGTGTGAGAACATGTGCTTGCCGTACTTACGAACTGCCCTGGTGAAGGTGCCTCCAGATTTGGCGTAGCCGGGGAGAACATCATCAAGAACTTTCTTGACATTTGTGTAGTCTATCTTGGAGTTACGGTTCAGGTCAAAATACATGGCCATGGAATATTTCGGGCTTAAGAGGATGAGTGTGCAATGTGTGTCACTGCACAGAACACGGAATGTTAGAAAAAAAGAACGATCAAAATCTAAGAAATCATATGTTACGGGGCGGTTAAGGGATGACTTACTCGGGAAAGTAAGCCACAAGGAAGTTATCCTTATCTGGGTTTGCCAGAATGACGCCTTCGAGGTGTGAACTCGCAACTTGGCGGTCCCCAGCGCTGTTCAAGTGCTTGGCACACATGTAGAAGGGGTCAACTATCATGATGTCCGGGGTCTTGTCTCTAATGATCCGCATCTCCATACTCAGCGAAAACAGCCGAACGAAGGTGTAGTGCAGCGGATGAAGGTTAAACATAGCAAAGATGTCATCAAACCGCAGGACGATCGTACCCCCGATGTCGCCATCCGCAAAGCCCTTGCCCTTTGGCACCTTGGCCACGAAAACCGGGTATGCCACATCATTCTCTCTCAGACGCCGCTTCTCCAAAGAAAGAACACTATCGTGCAGACTCCGCATAGCACCGGTTGCAGCATTCAACATATTTGGTGGTAGCATCGCCCTACCCACCACATGCACCCTCCTCGAGATATCCTTAGGTGAAGGTGGCCCGTCCTGAGCACGGATCGAACTTGGTGCCGGCTGGCTCGCACCGGCGCCCTTGTTAGTCTTTCGTTTCCGTCCCTTCTTCTTGATCTCCTGTAATGGGACCGAGTTCTGCTCACAGACCGCTTTCTTGAGCGTGTTGGGGCTGATAATATTTCGCACCTCAGCTATCTGAGGCTCGGTGAAGGCGGGAGCTGGAGGCGTCTCCTGAGAACTGAACGGCAGACGATGCCTATTGCAATTGGATTTCTTCGCCGTACTAGCTAGATTGCGGTCGTCTTGGTTGGGTTCTTGAGAAAGAGGCCCGCAGAACTCGTCAGCGTACCCATGTTCAGCAAAGTACTTATCGACTTTGGTAAATGTACCGTCGTCGTTGTCGTCGTCATCCGGATCCTGTGCCATAGGGCTGTCCGGATCCTGTGCCATAGGGATGTCCGACATAGGGATGTCCGGCAGGTCCGGAAGCGTTGCGGCGTTCTTGCCATGGCTTGGTGCCGGCACGACTGGCGGTCTTGTCTGTGGGGTGGTGTCCCCTGCCCCCAAACGAATCTGGCTCTTCGGCCAAAGCAGTGGCCAGTTTACGCAGGCGCTGAGAGTCATCTCATCTTCTTCGTCGTCCCCAGCGGGTCGAACCGGAGGTACCAGCTCTTTGCAGCCTGGCAGCACCCGAACCACTTCAACCCTATAACTGTGGGTGGCATCGGATAACCGTGGAACATGCGGTTGCCCGGTTGAACGATTCTGCCCTTGGCGACATCGACCAACTCGGCGCCCACCAAGTGCAGAAGAGTGCAAGGAACGTCGGCGGTGCCCTGCGAAAACATGTATAGGGCGTCAGGGATGCCCAGTCAAAGGCAAGGAGATGAAGTCATCGGCCGAGAGGCTTAGTTACCGTGATGCCGTCGAGCTCGGCTAATGTCGAGGCACCGCCAACGGCGGTCATGCAACTGACGGAGGGGGAGCTTGCTGGCGAGGTGCCGGCCGGCGTACACCCGAGTGCATTAAGCTCCAATGCCTGTGCCGGCGCCGGAGCCACGAATACTGCCTCCGCCGGAGACACCAATGGCGCTGCCGCCGGAGACACCAATGGCGCCGCCGGAGACACCAATGGCGCCGCCTGCGCATTGTGCGAGTTGCTGGCCGTGAAGCTGGGAACTAGGGGAGGCCCCTGTTGGCCGCCCGCAATCCACGTCGTCAGCCCATGAATCAACATAGGCACCATGGCATTGAGCTTCGTTCCCAGTTGTTGTTCCACTTGCTCTTGGACAAGCTCCGGAATCCATGCCACTTGTGCCTTGAGTGCTTCAACCTCGCGCGTCTGGCTTTCCGAGCTGGCCTTTTTCTCCTTCCGCACAACAGTGGTATAGTATGACCCCCATTTTGTGGACAAGCCTTTGCCGGCCACACGACCAGCTGACGTCGGCTTAGTGAGCTTATCCTTGCTTTTCATTATGTTCAACGCCCTATTTAAAGGGCTGTCGAAAGGGGAGCTCTGAGAGGACCCCGCGCTACTGCTTTCAGTTTCCTACGAAAGGAACATGAACCATTTAGAAATATTGGGGATTAGTTAGAGTGCAACCATATGGAGCTAATTACGCGGGGGTGTATTCCTTACCAGAACAAGCTCAAGCGCCCTGGTCTTCGGATCCGTGGTAAGCTCCTTTGTTATCGGGTCCTCCTTGTACCGGGCCCTGACATAGTTTCTGGTCTGCTTGTTACCGCTGTATTTCTCGAAGCGGGGTGGTAGGCCTTGCTCGGCACGCTCCACGTCCTCCTTGTCCCATATAGGCTCCGCCACTCTGTAACCGCCGGGACCGAGTTTGTGTTCCCCTAAGTTCAACTCCCGCATTTCTTTCCCCCACTGACTTGATTCGGAGGTTGCACTAGTCGAGCACTTGATCTTGAACTCCTTGTACTCATCTTCGCTCATCAAAGGATATTTCGCCTTGATCTTCTCATAACTATCAGCTTTATCAATCATTTTCTTCACCGCACTTCTCCAAGTAGACAGGGCCGTGCTCATCTTCGCGAGGGCGGCACTGTTCACTTTATTCCCTGAGAGGCGTGTGTTTTCAAATTCGGCGGGGAACTTGTATCGTTCGTGCAGCTTCGTGAAGAGGAGGTTGCGCAAATTCCCTCGGTCCTTATGCCTAAGGTTCTCGGTGTTGATCGAGATGGTGCTCCGGAGAATGCACCCGAGCTGAACCGAGTACCCCTTGACTATATGTTTGGGCTCCGTTGGATTCCCGTCGGAGACCACTTGAGTGAATTCCTCCTTGACGGTGCAGAGCGCATTCGGACGCCGGTCCTTCATTTGCTTCTTCAATTGGCTGCCATCTGTGTGTGCGCCGCCATCATCAGTGGTGGCATCCTCGGCAGCACCATCAGTGGTGTCATCCCCGACGCCACTAGGGGTTGTGTAATCAGGATCGGCGTCTCCCGCGGCGTCCTCATAGCGGTGAGGTTGTTCCTCCATCTCCTGGGACAACTCCCAGAATTGCTTGCCGCCCGAACCACTGGCCTCATCATTGTGGGCCATGTTTCGCTCTAAATAGGAAAAAAGTTTGGTCAAAAAGTTGGTTATTGTCAAGGAACAAGATCATGGTCTCATCATTTAGGGTGTGTCGACATCGAGGCACCCTAAAAGCCTAAGCTTTCATCATTTAGGGTTTGTCGATGCCGAGGCACCCTAAAAGCCTAAGCGTACATCATTTAGGTTCTCATCGACACCGAGGCATCCGGGGCAGCCAAGTTAAGTTTTCATCATTTAGGGTTTATCGATGCCGAGGCACCCTAGGATTGGGCCTAATCACTTGGCACTAATCACTTGGCTCTATTGCCACCTATGTTGGGTTTATCATCTAGGGTTTATCGATGCTAAGGAGAATTCTAAGTTGGGCCTAATCACTTGGCTCTATTGCCACCTATGGTTTAATGCAGCAAGAATGGCAGGGCAGTTGATCCTACTTAACTAAGTACTAAGATACCCTGGCCCATGCATTAGTCGCAAGTACACCATATGTCCTATTTTTAGCAAAGTCATGCTAAAATTCACGGAAAATTTTAGCATGATCTTTGCTAAAAATAGGACATATGGAGTACCCGAATTTGCCGGAACGGAAGTTAATCGACATTCCGACAAACCCAAGGGCCTATCTTTGCTCAAGTTTTTGACAGTAGCCTCTGAAGAAAACAACATTGCAACATTCAAGTTCACAGGATAAAAAAATCATCCACATTCACCAACCCACATGATGTTAAAACCCACATGAGCTGTAAACAGACTTAAAAACACACATGATGTTATAACTATATACACTGAACATGATGATACGAAATGGGAAGGAAAATTGTATCACTCTAGACTAGTGTAGCCACTATCATTATCAGGGCACATTATGGCCATTTTCTTACATGATGCTAACTGTACCTAACTGAACATATTTCTCACCTTGGAGGTGTTGTTGCTGCTGCACTGTCTGAACTTCAATTCCTTTACCTCCTTGGAAACCTGAAATATGCAGATGTATATGATGATTCTAAGAAAAGGGAAAAGGTGTATCAAGAACAGATTCACATGTGTGGCTGTTAGCCATTTTATAACATTGCATAGCATTAGTTAGACAGAGCTGAGCCTTTCACCACTATATAATATTGCCATATAAAAATACAAATTTATGTAACCTGGATTTTTTTTGTATGAAACCTAGTCAATGTGACAATATATAAACTACTGATCTACTAGTTATCAAGTTGAGAAATTGACCGCATATAAGCAAAAGCAATATCAGACTTGACTAGAGATACTTGTAAAGTTGTAAGTTATATCTTACCAGTGTGCTAACGGAAACTGTACTAATTAGGGTTCTTATTATGTTCTGGTATATAAATTCTTCTCAATTACTTAGGAAAATTACTGGATGTCTTACAAATTACAGAGGGAGTTAATAATTTCAGTTTCATAAGAAAAAATTCATCAATACTACGCATCATCTTCCTACTATGCATCATCTTCCTACTATACTTGCTACTCATCTTCAGAACCAAACAGCGGCAAAACAGTTGAAGAGAGGCTCACGAGAGGACACTCAAATTTGCTAACCCTAGAACACGGGGGAAGAGGGCTATGGTACTTGC
>NC_041393.1:569046074-569118516 GCF_002162155.2 Triticum dicoccoides | reverse complement strand
GTCGAGCTTGCCACCCACCTTGGAGCCGGAACCCTAGGGCGTGCAGGCGCGGCGGACAGAGGGGACGGAAGGGACGGAGGGGGCGGCGCTCACGAGGGAGGCAGGGCTCGGGGGGAGGCGGTGCTCGAGGGGGAGGAAGGGGAGAGGGAGGCGGCGGGGGTGCGTGGGCGGCTGCGGTGGACGGAGGCGGCGGCTGCGGCGGCGGCGTACGGTTGGGGTCGATCGAGGGGAATCTGGCGAGGGAGGGAGGGAGGACAGAGTGCAAGGGCAGTAGGTGGAGTGGGGGGAGGGTTCTAATGGCGCACCACCCCCTCGTGCGCCATAAGTACGACTATTGTAATGGCGCACCTCCCCTCGGTGCGCCATTAGAATTTTGTTTTAATCTAGCCCGACTTGTCAGGTTATATACCACCTAACCCTATCTACATTAGAACCCGCCCACTAGCCCGACTGGTCAGCACGTAGCACACACACCAGGAGGTCGTGGGTTCGATTCCTAGGCTCCCCAATATTTTTTTATGCATTTTAAATGTTGTTTGATGTTTATTTGTGTTTAAATATGTCCAAACTTGTTTAAATCATAACAGTAATATTTTTTTTCAAAAACAGTAATAATTTTTTTAAAAATATGCTCGTCGGCGACGGTGGAGCGGGGGAGGGTTGTGGTGGGTCGTCGGCGGCGGTGGAGCTAGCGGAGGAGGGTGCGGGTGGGATCGAGATGGAGGGGGATCAAGATCGAGATGGAGGGGGAATCGAGATCGAGATGGAGGGGGATCGAGATCAAGTGTCCTCATGAATTCAAAAAGTGCCCATGAAATTTAAAAATATTCATGATATCAAAAAGTGCCTATGAAATACAATCGAGAAATGAAGACTACGATTTAAATACAATCGATCTTAGCTAGCTATCTGTTCACAATCTTCTTGCCCTTATTTTTCGCAAATGGAGTTCTTCTATGGAACGGACGTCCTTTAGGTAGGGTGGTCCTGTTTCTTCTTGTGGTGTGTGCTGCTACTTCATCGTTGTCGTCATGTTCGATCTTCGGGTTGTCGTACTTGTCGAAGTCTTGCTCATTGGCTACTCCATCCATTCTGATGATCTTCCTTTTGCCTCTCCTCACGACAACACGACTGGGCTTTGACGGGTCGGTAATGAAGAAGCATTGGTGCACTTGGGAAGCCAGTACCCATGGCTCATTTTTCGCGGTGACGTTTGCGCCCGCGGTCTTGGATTTGGCTTCGGGTATAACCATGGTGGTGAAATACCGGTCTTCTTTTAGGACGCTCTTGGCCCATCTGACACGGAACATCGAGACCTTCTCTCCAGCGTAGCTCAGCTCCCAGATCTCCTCGATCCTTCCGTAGTATCTGTCCTTGTCGTTGCCGATGTAGGATTCCATCGTTACCCCAGAGTTCTGATAACCATCACTCTTCATGTCCTTGTGCTCGGTGTAGAATGTGTAGCCGTTGATATCGTACGCCTCATAGGTCATCAGGTTGTGCTCGGTGCCCTGTGACAAGGCGAATATGAGTTGTTCTTCCGCGGAAGAATCCTCATGTAAAGGGTACGACAGAAGCTTCTGCTTGAACCAACGCGTGAAACATGAGTTGTGCTCTTTGAGTATATCTCCGTCCGTCCTCTGTTGGCCTCGGTCATTGTACGTCTTCTCAATAAAGGTTTTGTGCTCTACCACCCAAGGATCGACCACGTCTATGTGTTGTAGAGCGACTAGGTTTGCTCTTTCAAAGTCGGTGAGTCGACCCTCGTAGTCGACATGCATTTCGCGGCGACCCTCATGGTGACACCATCCAGCGAGCCTGCCGAGGTGCCTGTTGACGGGCAGACCAACGGGGTTCTCGATGCCTAGATAATTCGTGCAGTAGGAGATGCACTCTTCGGTCAGAAAGCCCCTGGCTATACTTCCCTCTGGACGTGACATGTTCCGAACGTATCCTTTGATGACACCATTCATCCTTTCGAACGACATCATGCTGTGCAGGAACGTTGGCCCGAGTTGGATGATATCCTCCACGATATGGACCAGCAGATGCACCATAACGTTGAAGAATGCGGGCGGGAAGTACATCTCAAGCTCGCATAGTATCACCATGATCTCTTCCTGTAGCCTTCTGAGTTGCCTCACGCCAATCGACTTCCGAGAGATGACGTCGAAAAAGTTGCATAGGCCAAATAGCATTTCACGGACGTGCGCATCCATGATCCCACGGATTGCAACTGGAAGTATCTGCGTCATCAGCACGTGACAGTCGTGAGACTTCATCCCGCTGAACTTCTGCTTCGCTGGGTCTAGGTATATGCTTATCTTCCCCGCGTAACCGTAAGGAAGTTTTACTCCTAGGAGGCAGGTGAAAAACTGCTCGATCTCCTGCTGACTTAGAGTGAAGCACGCGGGAGGGTAGTCATTTCCGGTCTTCTTGGCCTTTTTGCCTTTGCGATGACTTTCTGTGTCCTGCTTCGCCTCATCATCATCATCATCATCATCATCATCATCATTAGCGTGAAGCTCCTGCTGATGCCCATTGATTTCAAGTCTGCCCTTGCTTTCGGCCCATCTTTGGTCCTCTCTGGCATGTTGAGCAGGGTACCAAGCAGACTCTCGCACACGTTCTTCGTGATATGCATGACATCAAGGCTGTGAGGCACACGGTGGATCTTCCAGTATGGCAAGTCCCAGAAAACAGACCTCGTTTTCCATACCTTCAGCAGCAGCTCTGGCGCCTTTCGCTTTTTTCCCGGCTCTGGCGCCTTTTTTCCTGGCAGTGGGCAGTCTTTCCAATTTTTCAACAGCTCGTCTATTTCCTCGCCGCTCCTCGTACACGGGCGTTTTCGGGGTTCGGTTTCACCATCGAACAGATCCTTGCGTTTCCTCCACGGGTCATCGTCGCGAAGCCACCTTCGATGTCCCATGAACACGGTTTTCGAAGACCCGGGATCTCTATCTAGCTGGCGATACGTTGTGTCATCCATGCACCTTACGCATCTAGAAAATTCGTGGACTACCTGCCCCGCGAGATATCCGTAACCGAGATAGTCGTGCACCGTCGTGAGCAGTGCGGCTCTCATAGGGAAATATTCTTTCTTTGCGGCGTCCCACGTATTGGCTGGCGTTTTCCACAGCGTGTCTAGCTCCTCCTTCAGCAGCCCCAGATACAGATTGATGTCGTTCCCTGGTTGTTTCGGCCCTTCAATTAGCATACTCATGTCAATGTACTTCCTCTTCATGCACAACCAGGGGGAAGGTTGTACATCCACACAAACACAGGCCAGGTGCTATGTGTGCTTCTCTGGCTGCCAAACGGATTGACTCCATCGGTGCTCGCGCCCAGCACGATGTTCCTTGGATCCTTCCCAAATTCTAGGTATTCGAAGTTCAACGCTTGCCATTGGCTCGCATCCTTAGGGTGACTCAGCATCTTATCTTTTTTATTTATCTCCGGATCATTTCCGTCATCTTCCCGCTTCTTCTCCTCCCTATCCACGTGCCAACACAGGAGCTTTGCTACCTTAGGGTCCGCGAAATACCGCTGCAGACGAGGAGTGATCGGAAAGTACCACACCGATTTTTGAGGAGCTTTCTTCCTCTTCTTGTATCGAGTGACGCCACACACCGGACATATGGTAGACTCCGCGTGCTCGTCCCGATAAATGATGCAACTGTTCATGCACACATGGTATTTCACGTGCGGTAAATCCAAAGGACACACGATTTTCTTCGCCTCCTTGAAACTGGTCGGGCACTTGTTCCCCTTGGGAAGACGTTCGTGCCAGAATGACATGTTCTCGTCGAAGCATGCATCGGCCATTTTGTGTTTTACCTTCATCTCCAGAGCCATGAGCGTTACTTTCAAGCGGGTATCCTCGGGCCTGCATCCTTCATACAATGGAGTAACCGCGTCTATCTCCAGTTGATCCAGCTTGGCTTTCTCTCGGGCGGCAGCTCTTGCGTTATCCGTCTGCTTGCGAAGCAGCTCTTGAATATGAGGGTCCTGCACCCAGCCTCCATCGTCGTCTGCTCCGGCATTTCATCTTCATGATCATGCCCTTCGTCTTGATCTTCCTCATCATCATGTACGACATCTGCTACATGATGATTGTGTACATCATCACCGTCGTGATCATGTCCTGGAGATTCTTCATCTTCTCGCCCGCCCTCGCCGCGGTGGTTGTCTTGTTGCCCTTCCTCATTTCTTGCCCGGCCCCCATGGACGACTTCATAGTCATCTTCATCACCTTGCCACCGATAGCCATCCATGAAACCACGCAAGAGCAGGTGGTCCCGCACCTGCCCCGAATCCGGATCCGCAATAAGGCTCTTCAGCTTGCATCTTCGACACAGACATCTTATCTCCATCTCGTTCTTTTGAAGCATCTCGGCCTTCGCGAAGCTCAAAAACCTATTCATGATGCCTTCGGTCATCGTGCGGACCATGGTCGCCTGCGGGGTAGAGCAAAATGATATTTTAGAACCAAGAAAAAATTTGGCATGACCTTCCCTAAAAATAGGACAAAAAAGAATGCATAGTGCCAAAATTCTCGCCGAAACGGAAATGAATCAACATTCCGGCAAAAAGTTGGCAACTATCGCATTTCAAATACCGGTACCTGCAAGCACAAACATATATGCAACACCACAAACACAAGCAACACCACAAACATACATAGATCTAGCTAGGCCACAAAAAGTGCATGTGCACATTGTTGGAGCGAGCTAGGGAGAAAAAAAGTAGATCTACAACATGAAGATAGCTTTCCCCTTACTTACCTATCAAAAAAAGGTAATTTCACCACTTAATTTTGATGAATCTATGGTGCAAATGAGGTGAGGAGGAGGAGGCAGCCGACAAGCTTAGAGAAGAAGGTGGGGGGAATGAAGTGGGGAAAGTGAGTGTGTAGGTGTGGCTGTCCAAAAATATCTAGCTGGTCCCAGGTTACTAATGGCGCACCACTAAGCCATGCGCCATTAGTAACCCAACATACTAATAGCGCACCACAGTGACATGCGCCATTAGTAGTTTTGCAAAAAAGTAAAAAAAATTATGATAATGGCGCACCGTGGCACAGTGCGCCATTAGTAGTTTAAACTACTAATGGCGCACTTTGGCATAGTGCGCCATTAGTAGGTTTGCAAAAAAGTAAAAAAAATTATATACTAATGGCGCACTGTCTTGGTCGTGCGCCATTACTAGTTCTAACTAGTAATGGCGCACTTTGCCATCCATGCGCCATTAGTTTGTATGGAAAAATGGGAAAAAAATCAATAGTAGTGGCGCACCGTGAGCATGGTGCGCCATTAGTGTCTTCCACACTAATGGCGCACGAGCAACCGGTGCGCCATTAGTATATAGTAGTGGCGCACTACTTACCTGGTGCGCCATTAGAATCAGTCCTATCTATAGCCCTTTTCCTAGTAGTGTTTGGCGCATTTTTTTGGCTTGTTTTTTTGCTTGTTTTTTTTGCTTGAATTTTTTTCCAAATTTCATTCTCGACCTGGATCTGGTACATTCTTGTGCCGGGGGAGCTCCACATGTGGCCGGAAGTAGAGGAGGAAGGAGAAGAGACCGTGAGGAGGAGAGGAGGGAGGAGAGACCACGAGGATCAGGAGAGGAGGGAGGAGGAGGAGGACCGTGAGCAGGAGAGGAAGGAGGAGCACCGTGAGGAGGAGAGGAGTAGCACCGTGAGGAGGAGAGGAGGGAGGAGGAGGTCGCCGGAGGAGGTGCACCATGAGGAGGAGGTCACCGGAGGAGGAGCACCGTGAGGAGGAGGAGGTCGCCAGAGAGGAGGATATGGAGTGGAGGAGAGGAGGAGAGGAGGAGATGGAGTGGAGGAGAGGAGGAGAAGAATGAAGGGGCAAGTGTCTAGGCGGCCCTTTTAAACTTCTGTCCCAAATTAGAAGTGACGCACCGTGCACTGGTGTGCCATTGCTAATTTATTGATGCTCCATTGATGCTCCATTGCTATTCATTGTGAAGGCGGGAAAATAGTAGTGGCGCACTATTCATTGATGCTCCATTGCTTTTTTTTTTATTTTTTCGAATTTTTTTAAATTGTGAAGGCGGGAAAATAGTAGTGGCGCATTATTCATAAGGTGAGCCATTGCTAACTTGTTTTTTATTTTCGTAGGCCGCCAAATTTTTGAAGGCGGGAAAATAGCAGTGGCACATCATGCACTAGTGCGCCATTGCTAATTTATTTATTTATTGCATTTTTTCAATTTTTTTTGCCTCCAGATCTTAAAAGCATCGTAACTTTTTTCTGTTAGGTTTTTGAGGATTCTAGAAAATCGATAATGGGCATAGCTCGTTGAATTCGGATATAACTTTTCGAGTAGATGATTTTTCATATAAAAAACTTTTTCATCGAAGGTCGTATGCGAAAGTTACGGCCATTTTACCGAAACACGACGGCCTTTTGCAAAAAAAATAATCAAAATTCGTGTTTGTTAATTTTTCTAACAACTAGAACACATAACACATGGGCATCTATTTTTTTGTTTTTTTTTGAAGCTTTTATCATTTTATTTTTTTAAAAAAATAAAAGACGATCCACTAGGGGAGGGGTGTGTTTGTGTGTGTGTGTGAGACGTTAGTAATGGCGCACCCTCCCTGGTGCGCCATTGCTAACCCTAGCAATGGCGCGCCAGGAAGGGTGCGCCATTACTAACCTCACACACACACGCGCACGTGCAGGCACACCTCGACCAAACATAGCAATGGTGCACCCCGCCTAGGTGCGCCACTACTATGTAGCATAGCAGTGGCGCATCTAGGTGTGGTGCACCTAGGTGTGGTTCGTCATTTTTATGTTTGATGGGGGGATGGACCAAAAAAATGGCAATGACGCACTGCTCAAGTGGTGCGTCATTAGTAAAAACATAGCAATGGCGCACCTAATTCTGGTGCGCCACTGCTATATAGCAGTGGTGCACTATCATCATGGTGCGCCACTAGTAGAGATATTAGGCATAAGCTTTTTTCTTGTAGTGCCCACTTTAGGAGTAGAGAAAAAAGAATCTATTACCCGTTTTTGGATACGGATACTGTGTTGAGGAAACGTACAGGAAGGCCGATTGGCCGGCTCACTTTGGCGCTTCGCAGTAGGGCGTTTTTCTCTTCTGTTTTCTGGGGTTCTCCAGAAAAAGTACCGGTGGAATGATTTTATTACAAATTTAAAACATGTGCACACATAATTTTATATGTCACAAAAATAAAAAATATTCATAAATTAAAACAATTCATGAATTTTATTAAAATTCATGTGTTTAAAAAAAATGTTCCCAATTTTAAAAGCTATTCATGAATTTATAAATCTTGGGTATTAAAATATATTCCCACATTCAAATATATTTGGAAAAATGAAATCATGATTTTTTTAAATATATGTTTATTTAAAAAAAGCTGGAGAATTTTGAAAAATGTTCTTCATTTTTATAAGTTCATGAAGTTATAATAATGTGAAAATAAAAACATGTTCAGGAATTTTAAAATATGTTATTATATTATAAAATTGTTTCTATATTTTGAGAAATATTCCTGAAATTTAAAAATGGTCTTGAATTTTATGTAAAAAAAATAAATTGATTAGAAGGATCACAAAATAACAGAATGGAAGAAACATAAATAACTTGAAAAATCATCACTCCCGAAGCCGTTCAGAGAGTAAGCCCCTCTGCTTTTATTGGGTTAGCCCTTCTGGTCGTTCTCTGGGTGATTGGTTAACGTTTTGTCACCGAGGGTGACAAATAAGATTTTCCTTTTTGACAAGCATTATTGAAAGAAAACTTGGAACCGTATTCCTATGGCCTAGGATCAGCCCATTAGGCTTCATCCATGAGTGGTGGTCCGCATTTACAGTTATGTTGTTTGACTTTTGCAAAGGAGTCCGGCTCTGCAGTAGCATCTTATTCCTTTTTGCCAATTTTGCTCGAAGAAGCCAATGGCAACAGTGGCGGAGCATAGCAGAGACCACCACAGGTTGTGCCCTGTGTTGGTGATGTAGCTCATCAGGTATTCCTTTGGTGATTTGACACTTATTCCTTATCACATTTGCCTTTTGGCAGGAGGTAAATGGAGAGGACATCATGATGACTTGTTGAAGGAGCAAGAAGTGACAAGACGAGATTTGGAGGTGGACGACTCATAGCTGCTTGTGATGGAGGTTGAGGGAGGGTCGGGGAGAGATAAGAGGAAGGGGCTGTGCTGGGGGCCAAAATCCTTCTAGGGATAAGGATAAGTGAGAGAGTGACGCGTGGGACCACAATACACGTGGTTGGTATATGGGCGGTTGGCGCCAGAGAGTTATCACTACACCAAGGGAAGTCATTTTCAAATGTATGTTGCATAAGAAGATTTGAGAAAACTATTGAACCATTTCATAAACCAAATAATTTCAAGGTTGAGCCAATAGAAAGAAAGTTCCTTAATACCGCTACTCACAACACACAATATAGGTGACATCATATCCTAAGTTACTTTGGTCTCTTTGGGAGTTTTGACCCTCCCGCCATCCATTTCACTTTTATCATATTTCCTATTATTTTCTAAAGAATTCTACACCTAACTTATTGAAAATCCTTCACCATAGAAGTTTTATCCATTTCCTCTTCATTGCTACCTATACTTACCCCAATACATCTAGTTATGTGCATTAACAAACTAGGGGTACTAACAAAATAGGAAACTTTTTATTACCCCAAAGCACATTTGGGTTCCTCTTTGCAATTCATAGCTTTGTCCATTGAGTGCACATTTTCTATTTTTTTTCCTTTAGTCCTTACCACCTCATCTATCTCAGCTTTAGTAATGACTTTAATAGGTCTGGTTTGTTTGGGTTGTTGCTGAATGAAAAGTACTGGAGCTAGTATAAGCTAAGAAGCAACCGAAATTAGTAAAAACTGAGAAGACCAAAAATTCTATTTCGCAATTGTTTTTAAGATGACCAATGAGTCTATATCTGACGGTGAACGTTTAAAATGTCCGTGTATGTTGAAGATGATGTTTAAGTTCTAATTTGACATAATTTGTCTGATTATGATGTGTATTTGCTCAACTGACATGTTTAGGATGTAATTTATCAAAAAGTATTCTTTTAGTTGTTAATTTAGTATAATAAATAATTACATCTAAAATCATCAAAGTCAGCAATACATCAATCTATTACATTACAAATTCATAGTGATACCCCTCAATTTCACATCACATAAACTATTAATTCCTTTGCACCCACTTGACAATTGCTAAATGGAGAATTATACAGAGTATCACACAAATCGAAGAACCAAGCCATGACCATGGACACACATTTCAACATAATGTTTAGTTTCCATATCCATATTGGAGTTCCAATTTGATTTCTCCTCTATGGTCGGTGGAGGCAGATGTGGTTAGCTAGAGATGCCAAGAAGGTGCGTGTTGGTCGTTAGAGGGATAGAGGCAAGACGAGCTCAATGCACAGAAGAGGTATGTCTGCTAGGAGTAGTCGTGGAGGCGCTTGGTAGGACACCCTTTGTCGGCAGCAGCGACGAAGAGGCACTTGGTCGGAGGAGGATAAGCATGATAGGGGGAAGAGGGGCCAGCTCCTGACTATAGTAAAGCTCCTCTCCCTCTTCATCAACATCACCATATTGTACATTTTAAAACATGATGGTATCCTTAGCATAATTCTTTCTCTGCCTCCCAACATTTTGACTATAAACAGTAGGGTAAAACCCCACTGCAACTTTTATTAAAAATAAAATAAAGTAATAAAGGTTCTGAGGGTGGCTTGAGCTAAGACCCACTAAAGAAAAGAAAAAAAGAAAGCAAGAAAAGAAACTAGGAAAAAGAAAGTTGAGAAAAAAAAACTAATAATAAAAAAGGAAAATTACAACAAAGAATCTAACCATACACAGAACTGCCTATCAAATTTCCGCTTCATCCTGTGCTTGAGTAGTTTCAGCTCCTCCTTGAAGATGAATTTCCATCCATGAAGTGTGGGATCAATATTTTCAAAAATCTTATTGTTTCTAGTTATCCAAATAGCCCATGATCCCAATATAATGATCTCCATAAAGAAGGGGTAATTGAGCTTATCCTTCAGATCTTGAAATGCTTCTAAAACTGAAAGATTTGGTGTTGTTGTGGGACAAATAAAGTCCCGGCATTGCTGTGCAAATGGGCATCCCCAAAAAAGATGATGCAAAGTTTCCTCCTGTTGACAACCCCTTACTACATAATTGTAAACTTCAAGTTCAAAGTTTTTCCTTCTTAACAGGTTTCTTGTGTTGACTCTGTCATGTAACAACATCCAAATGAAAACTTTATGTTTTGGCTGACATGTGCTCTTCCAAATCGAGTTGAAGTGAGGTGGTGTTTGCTTATGACCAATTAGCACATTGTATGCTTTAAGGGAAGAATAAAATTCATTCCCCCAGATGTAACTCCAAGTGTCCAAAGCATCTATGAACTAAGATTGCCTCAAAGATATGCAAATGTCCTCCATTTGTAAGAACCCATCATAAGCTTGTGTTGCCAATGGAAAATGGAATAAGTCTTGAAGATATTCAGTATGCACCACTTGATTAACATTTATTGCAGGGTTCTTGACAAAAGAATGCAAGTGATGGAACTTTCGCTTTAGTACTGCTTGGTGCCATAAGTCATCCTAGAATAATGAAAATTTTCCATCACCCACATTACATCTTGCAATTGATTTAAACTGGTGAATGAGTGCCAGCACTACAAAAAAATACACTTCCTTGATGATACGTGTTTGTCACAGTAGGTCGCGTTTTCTGTCATGCATGTACATCCATGACAAATTTATGATAGAATCAAGATAGTCATACCTGTGCTGTCGTAGAAGTGTTCCATGACATTACCAAAATTATCATCACAGAAGTGTCCACTTCCATGACGATAAATCGCGTGTCACAGAAGTGCTTTCTTCAAGGGTGACCGACACGTGGCATCCACCGTAATGGAACACCGTTAAGCTATCGGGTTGGGTTTTGGATCCGATAACCCGTTAATAGCCCCGACCAATGGGGATTTTCCACGTGTAAAATCATCATTGGCTGGAGGAAACACGTGCCAGCTCATCGTTGGGACAGATGTCATCCACTCATTGGACAGAAGGCACCTATGATACGTCGATACGTGGCACGGCCCATCGAGTTTAAATGGACCGACCCAACTGAGGGCCCACGAGATTTTGTGGACCATAATGGGCCGGCCCAGCTAAACACCCACAAGATTTTGCGGACCATAATGGGCTGGCCTAGCTAAAGGCCCACAAGATTTCGCGGCCATAATGGGCCGGCCCAGGTAAAGGCCCACAAGATTTTTGTGTGCCATAATGGGTCGGCACAGGTAAAGGCCCACAAAATTCTTGCGGATCATAATGGGCCGGCCCAGCTAAAGGCCCACGAGATTTCGCCGACACTAATGGGCCGGCCCAGCTGTAGGCCTACAAGATTTTGAGGACCCTAGTAGGCCGGCCCATTAACTGGCTGCCATGTTTGTTTTGGGCCAAATGTCGGCCCATATTTGATCTGGTCCATTAATGGCCTGCCACGTTCCGGGCCTAATAATGGCCCATATGAGATCCGGCCCGTTAAAAGCCTCCCACGTTCTGGGCCAAATCACGGCCCAGATCAGGTCCGGCCCTTTAAGAGGCTTCGTCCTCAATTATGGAACATATCAGATTCGGCCCGTTAACTGGACACTATGCTTTTGGGCCCACTTGCTAAAGGCCCATTTAGTAAATCGACCTGATATTAGTTTCGGCCTGTTAAGGGTCGTTTAACATTTCGGCCCTATATTAATTTCGCCCTGTTAAAAGCCCGTCATATAGTTGGGCCTAACTACGGCCCGGTTCCGGCCTACTCGCAGCCGATATCTGATTGGGCCAAACAAGCACCGAGCCAATTTTGGCCTGTTAAAAGCCCGTGATTTGATTCGCACAATCATGGGCCGGGGTCCAATTCGGGATGCTGCCGGCCCGTGAGCTGTTCGGCACGTTTCAGGCCCAACCTACTTCTCGGCCTCCTAAAAGCCCATTGAGTTTTCTTGCGAAAAGAGGGCCGGGGGTTACTCGGCCTATTAAAGGCCTGAATCTACTAGTGGGCCAGTTTGACGGGGCCCATGATGCGGATCATACATCGTGATTGCATGACGACCCGATTATGTACCGTAATTTTACGGTTTGGCCGCTTTACTGCGAAGACAGGATATATATACAGTAAAATAACTGCACTATCGTGAATAAGAAAAAACCTAGACTATACAATAAAGAAATTATGGCATATTACATCCACTGGGCATCAAAGTTCGCCACTATGATAATAAAGCACAAGTAGACAACAGATTACATACACTAGGCATCAAAGATCGCCACTAGTGTAAATAAACACGCCGACAAAATAATATGCAAAACCGACAGCACTTCAATAGAGTTCAAGAAAGGTTAGCCCTGCTGGCGAGCTGCAGCGCAAGCACCTGAGCAAGATGATGAGACTGCGCTTGTTCAACACTTATATCTTCCTCACTCTGAAAGATAAACAAGCAGACAGATGATAGGTTTTGCACATAAAAGTATCAGTGCTGACAATTCATCACATTTCTTACTGACGAATAAAGTGACACAGTTTAAAAATGCATTAACACAATATGGTATTGTTCAGGTCAAGACATGGCAGGAAATGACATTCTGAAGGAGTTGGCAGCTTCACGACACCACGGGATTACAGATCAAGAACTCATAAGCATCCACGGTTAGTGTGCTGTCAATTCATCCCATTTCAGATTGGCAAATAAAGAGACGGTTTAACTAATTGTAGAATGATATGACATTGTTCATAGTTAAGACATTGCAGAATATGACATTGTGCTGTAGTGGGTAGGTTCACCACACCACTGGATTAGTGATGAAGAACAGAAGCATACATGCACTGCAAAAGAAGATCACTTGCTCTGTATAGTTTAATTTACATGGTATGAAGAAGGAACTTGGTTGTACAACTGAAAACTTAAATTGAGAAGGACAAACTTTTGTTTATGAACTACTCCCTCTGTTCCTAAATATAAGTCTTTTAGAGATTTCAATATGAACTACATACGGATGTATATAGGCATAGTTTAGAGTGTATATTCACTCATTTTGTTCCATACATAGTGCATATTGAAATCTCTAGAAAGACTTATATTTAGGAATGGAGGGAGTGCATAATAAACTTTAAACATGCAATTTGATGCAAACACCAAAAATAAACAGCTGTTGTATTCATGCCTAACCAAATATACACACCAAAGTTTGAAGGCTTGAGAAGGACAAACTTACATTACTGGGGAAGACAGGCTCTATAAAGCCCTTGTCCATGCTGACGGGGAGGGGGAGGTAATTCATGAAGTTTACCACATAATCTTCTGCATAAGCATTGCCTTTATTCTAGATTTTGTTAAGAGTATATATAGATGTGATAATATACGAAAAAATGGAGAATATTTAAGATAAGATGAAGAGTGATGCTACATAACCAAGTAGCTATAAATGTATGTGCAGCGATACAGGCCAAAGGCACAAGCCAAGAGCAGTGCACATCTAAACTTCTTCAGTACCAACCTTATGGTAAGAGTAAATATAGATCTGATGTGTAGAAAATGGAGGGCAAAGGAAAATAAGCTGTAGAGTGATGGTACATGAACAACTACCTGTCAATATAAGTACACTGATAAAGGACAGCATGTTCTTACAAGAACAATGTAGAGCTAAAAAATTCATTGGCATTGGATATATTCTACACTAATGTAACCATTCATATAGATCAGATAATTTGAAGCGAACAATTGATAACCAAGCTATCATGCATACTGCTGTCACATAATGAACCAGGTATGTATGCAAGTACAGTGATACAGGACAACAGGTACTAATAAGAGCAAAGCAGCGGGCAGCATATTTGTGATATCTTGTCGTTCTTTTCAAACTGGAATTCTTCTTCGAGCAGATTTCCTGCAAAAAAGATCCGTAAAGCATATGCGGAAAAGTAGAAGTTCAAATTGTCATGTAATTTCATAGATAGTACCTCATCCTAGGAACGAGACCAGTGCATAACAAGGTTTTTCCATTCAATGTCTTCTAAATTTAGCACAGGAGACTTCACCAGAAATTCGTTTATAGACTTGCCATCAAAGTGTGATTTCCTCATGTAACACCGATACTGCTGCAATGCTCCCTTGAAAAGCACAAGCAAGCTTTGATCATCATGACTATCCAGATTGACCCTCGCCTAGTTACAACAATGTAATGTAAATCATTGATGTGTTCGATCAGCAGAAAACAGGAAAATAATAACCATGAATAATAGCACTTACACGTAAGTTGGACAGGAAGATGTGAAAATGGTGTTTGTCTTCACTATAATCTTCCCATGATGGGAATATATGCACGTAGTCCCTAACAACATTGAAAGCATTGTCTTTTAAACTGGGAATAAATGGAATGGGGTTCCAATCTGCAGGAATTGGCCGTCTCTGCAGTTGGGATAGGTCTTCGACCGGTGGACTTGCTATACTTTTTGCTGGAGTGTGATTTTTCTATGGTACTGCTGGTGCTATGGCAAATGAAATCGGTATACCTTTTGCTGGAGTGCAGGTCATGTGTGGTGGGGCTGGTGGTGTGGCCAGTGAAGTACGGGTACAGTCTGCTGGAGTCGGTCCTACGTTTTGTGTCACTGGTTGTATAGCCAATATAAGTGGGGCGTTGTCTGATTTCTTCGGCACCACCATGTTTTCCAAGGACTTTGCTGGTGCTCCTTCAGGTTCGGCAATCACCCTCTTCCTTTTTGATGTCTGATGCACAAGAACAACATTTGAGTGGAAAAACATGGTATGATGACAGATGGAATATGTATTGATAATGGATGTGCATGGCATCTCGAGTTATATGATGAGTAAACTAAGCAGATGGTGGTGCAACAAAGTAGAAGAAATGCAAGACAACATATGCAAGATGTTGGGGAACGTAGCAGAAATTTAAAATTTTCCTACGAGTCACCAAGATCTATCTATGGAGAGACTAGCAACGAGAGAGAGGGGAGTGCATCTACATACCCTTGTAGATCGCTAAGCGGAAGCTTTCAAGAGAACGGGGTTGAGGGAGTCGTACTCATCGTGGTCCAAATTACCGAAGATCCTAGTGCCGAATGGACGGCACCTCCGCGTTCAACACACGTGCAGCCTGGTGACGTCTCCCACGCCTTGATCCAGCAAGGAGAGAGGGAGAGTGTCGGTGTCAAAACCGGCAGATCTTGGGTAGGGGGTCCCGAACTATGCATCTAGGCGGATGGTAACAGGAGACAAGGGACACGATGTTTTTACCCAGGTTCGGGCCCTCTCGATGGAGGTAAAACCCTAATCATGCTTGATTAATATTGATCATATGGGTAGTACAAGAGTTGATCTACCACGAGATCAGAGAGGCTAAACCCTAGAAGCTAGCCTATGGTATGATTGTTGTTCGTCCTACGGACTAAAACTCTCCGGTTTATATAGACACCGGAGAGGGCTAGGGTTACACAGAGTCGGTTACAATTAGAGGAGATCTACATATCATATCGCCAAGCCTGCCTTCCATGCCAAGGAAAGTCCTATCCGGACATGAGACAAAGTCTTCAATCTGGTATCTTCATAGTCCGGGAGTCCGGCCAAAGGTCATAGTTCGGCCATCCGGACACCCCCTAATCTGGGACTCCCTCAGTAGCCCCTGAACCAGGCTTTCAATGACGACGAGTCCGGCGCGCAAATTGTCTTCGGCATTGCAAGGCGGGTTCCTCCTCCAAATTTCCCATAGAAGATGTTGAACACAAGGATAGTGTCCAGCTCTGCAAAATAAGTTCCACATGCCACCATAGAGAGAATAATATCTGCACAAATCTAATTTGCTAACGTATTCCGCAGCGTGACATCACACCATGGCCAGGCCTTTATTCAAATCTTTTTACTGTTCCACCTCGGCGCGTTTAGCGAGGCGGTTTCCTTGGCACGTCTTGTCAAAGCAGAGATCGTGTCCCCTTATTCCGGGATTCTCATCAATACGGGCGTGGGTAACCCCACCGCGCCATTAACCGCGGCGCTTGGGAGATAAGCGAGTTTTATTAGGCTGGCGGGGGCTCATAGTCTCGGCCGCCCATATAAGGGGATAAGGATCCACCCTTTCCATTCACGCCTTCTTCCTCCCTTGCTTGTCCATCCACGCACTCGAACTCCAGTGCCCAAGTCCGCACTTCCCACCTCGACCTTTCTCCAATCATGTCCGGAGCGAGAGGTAGATGGATGGCCTCCTCCGTCACGGAGGGGCAAATCAAAAAGTTCAGGAAGGTCGGATACTTGTCTGACGACATCGCGCACCAGCTTCCTGAGGAGGGGCAACTCGCCCCCACCCCTAGGCCCAATGAGAGGGTCGTGTTTCTCCCCCATTTCCTCTGCGGACTGGGCTTTCCTCTTCACCCGCTCGTCCGGGGGCTCGTGTTCTACTACGGCCTGGACTTCCACGATTTGGCCCCGAACTTCATCCTCAACATTTTGGTGTTCATCGTCGTATGCGAGGCCTTCCTCCGCATCCAGCCTCACTTTGGCCTATGGATGAAGATCTTCAGCGTCAAGCCGAAGGTCGTGGGCGGACGTCAAGCGGAGTGCGGGGGGGCTATGGTGGGCAAGATAGCCAACGTCACATGGCTCGAGGGCGCCTTCGTAGAGACCATCAAAGGATGGCAATCGGGGTGGTTCTATATCACCGAGCCGCGTGACCCTGAATGGGAAGCGGCCCCCAAATTTCGATCTAGCATCCCCACTCGGCTCACATCTTGGAAGGAGACGGGCCTGTTGTGGGGTAGTCCGGAAGAGGTGACCGGACTCCAAACCTGCGTTCGAGACCTGGTGAACAAGAAGGTTAAGCTTGTCAACGTAGTCCAGGTCATGCTCTTCCGCCTGATTCTCCCGTGTCAACGACGGGCCTTCACCTTGTGGGAGTTCGACCTGGCCCAGCACCAGACTCTGTCCCGGCTTTTCGACACAAAGCACGAGGATGCTTGGAAGGTGCTATTCAAGAGCTCCGAGGTCTCCCCACCCATCACCGAGGATCGCGGATTCTGCGCCAAGCGCCAAGCCACCGAAGTAAGCTCGCCTTTAGTCTTTCCTGGGATACTTGATTTTCATGGTTTGATTCCATGCAGGATCTAAACTCCTGCTCCTTTGACAGGACTGGAAGAGGACATCCGGGCAGTTTGACTGCCCGGCCCCTTTGCCCGAAGGCCCAGCAGACGCGCGCTTGACGAAGCTGCTGGTTCCGGCACCTTGCGTGGTGCCGGAGAAGAAGGCCAAGAAGAAGGCCACGGGGACCCGAAAGAGTTCCCGGCGCCTGGTGGTGTCGAATTCATCGCCCGACAACCCCGAAGCACCCTCTGCCTCTGAGGACGAGGAGGAGGAAGAAGAAGAAGAATAAGAAGCCTCTCCCCCTCCCGCGAGGGGAGGAAAGAAAAGGAAGGCCGCCCCAACTGGGGAGGCCGGAGGGTCCAAGAAGGGGAGGACCCTTCTATCGGACTACGCCTCCGATGCCGAAGACGGCGGGGAGGAATGGCCATCCAGGGTCAAGCCCCTAGTAAGATCGTAAGTATCCGAATACCAGAATAACTTATGGCGCTCCTCTGATGTATGGTACCTTCTGACGCTGAATTCAATTATACAGTCCACCCCGGGCTCAGCTCGGCGATTCGTCGAGCGGCTCCCTGGACTCGTCGGATGTGAATTGCGCTTCACTTCCGACGGCCTCCTCCCCTCTCCCTACAGATGACGCTGAGTTGGAGTCCTGAAAGGGGCTAAACTAGGAGGAGGTGGTCCTAGAGTCGCCACAAGGCGACCTCCTGGAGTCCAAGCCCAAAGGGGGTAAAACCCCAGAGGGATCTAAGTCCGGCCCTGGGCCGGACACAGCTCCGGAATCAACAATGGTTCCAGAGTCCGGCAGGCGGCACCTTCGGAAGAAAGGCGCGCCTACGACACCGGCGACCTCCGTCCAACCGGAGACGCCGGACAATTTGCTGGAGGTGCTTAACGGCGCCTCCATCGGTGAGGAGCACCGCACTGTTATGAGTGCGGTGATTCAGAAGGTTCAGTCCGCCAAGAGTGGACTGACAAGAAGCCTGTAACAGCCTGCTACCAGGCTTCGAGGTATGTAAAGCATATAAGAATGTTACCGCATAGACAGTAGCCCCTGATGCTCAGTTCGGCGTTCGAAAAGAAAAGCCGAGCTGAGGATCTAAAAATATGTACGCAGGAGTCTAACATAAATGTGTTAATATGGGAATGCAGGCTGCGCTGCTGACCTCTGCCGTATTGACTGCGGAGGTCGATACATAGAAGAAGAGCCTCGAGCGGTCCGAGAACGAGCTCGGTCGTGCCAAGAAGCAGCTCGAGGACAAGGAGGGTACGTAATACCTTATGTAAATGTATATAGAAATACCTGGTTGCAAATAATGACAGGACCAATGTGAATGTTGCGGGGACCACGACCGAGGTGGCGACCCTGAAGGAGACGGTGTCCAAGGCCGAAAATAGTGCGGCCTTGGAGCGCACCGAGCGAGATAAATAGGAGGCGCAGGTGGCAGAGGTGCGGCTAGTGCTCCAGGCTCTCGTGGAGAAACATGAGAGTTTGGAGCGTGACTCGAAGACTCGAGAGTCCGAGCTCGCCTTGGCTCTTGAGAGTGCCAAAACCGCTAAGGCCGAAGCCCAGAAGGCCCTCCAGGAGATCGAGGCGATAAAGAAGATAGCGGCGGGTAAGGCATTCTTTATGCAAAGCAAGCATATAAAAGTGAATTATCTGTTACTTACCCGAATCCGGAGCTCTCCAGGAGCGTTCGCCGATCTGCCCAGTAGTGTGTCTGATGCTGCCGTGTTGTACCGCGCCGAGGAGGGGAGCTCGATGGAAAAGGTGTTCTGGTCTCAATATGCTGAGGCCGGACATCTGGTGCCCCTGAGCGACCAGCTGAAGCAGCTAGTCAGCTCCACAAGGTGGCCTAACAGGCCATGAAGGGCCTCATAGTTCGGCTGTGGCCTGGAGAAGCCATGCCTGGGAGCTACTTCGGTCTGGTGCAGCTGCTGGTGGACGCTTGTCCCTGGATTGAAGTCAGCAAGCGCTCCGTCTGTATTGAAGGTGCCCGTCGGGCCCTTGCCCGTGCTAAAGTGCACTGGGGGAAGATGGAGGCCGAGAAGCTTGTGACGGACCCGCCACCGCTGGGCAAGGAGTATCGCAAGCCCGAGATGTATTATGAGGGCGTCCTGAAGGGTGCCCGCATTGTAGAGGGTGAATGCTCCAAAGATGTAAATTTTTAGTAGACTCGCATCTGTTATCCTGTGTGCTGAAAACTTTGTTCATATGCGCTAAGCAACGCTTGTTAATTTAAAATATTACCTTTTGTGCGTCCGTTTATCACATCTGAGAGATGCAAGTCGTCGGCTTCCGCCCCCATGCCACGAGTGCTGGGGTGTTCGGGATAAACCTGAGTGCTCTTGTTCCCATTCTTGGGTCCATCTAGGGAGGCGCTCAGCACAACGAACAAGGCCATCGGGCTTATAGTGCTTTATCACTCTCACTTAGCCATAGAATTCTATAATTTTAAATTTCGGCGAAGCCCCTAGTATTCGGAAGACCGAGTTCGGGGCGCTATCCATGCCTGGGCCAGATAAATCCGGCTCCTCGCTCGAAGCGGCATAAGTCTTTAGGGACTCGAAAAACATCGCGAACAGCGACCAGTCTCTCGCATTATCATGACGGTCAGTTTTGGCTTTCTCTACTGAGGTGTTAACCCAGCTCAACTGGGGGACAATCGCAGTAGTTCTCCCAACGCTACCTTAGCCAACATTGCGGATAAGGTACCAAAACATGGGAGCCGGGCAAACCCAACTATTGACCCAAGACATGATTCGGAGCCGATGCATATAGTGCTATAAGTTCGGGGTGCCGCACTCAGGAGAGTGTTCGTCTTCTCACACCGTGTTATGGGGTGCTGAAGCCCCTGGTGTATTGGCCATACCAGAGTGTACGGTTGCAAAATGTCATGACTGAACATATTTGTATAAAAATAGATGAATACAATAATAGATAAGAGCTATATATTGTTTATTAAAGGGGGCTGCTATGAAAGCAGAATGATACAAATAGTGCGGTAAGCAAGGGGTGGGATTATTTGACATATCCCCCTCCAGGGGCAAGCTGTCAGACTTTTAAGTAAAACGGGTATTTAGCTCGTTATAGAGACCACCTGGACATTTGATGTGGTTTGTGCTCTCCCTGGCTGTTGCATCGTGTGTTCGGCGAGTGTATTGCCGGACAGGCCTTCCGGATACTTGGGTCCTGAAAGTAATAAAAAAAGAAAACGGCAGAATAGAGAGGTTGGGGAAGACTCCGTCCAGCAGCAGCACAACAGCGTGGTGGTGGTGGAGGAGCGTGGCATTCCAGCAGGGCTTCGCCAAGCACCGCGAGAGATGAGGAGGGAGAGAGGTAGGGCTGCGCCAGGGAGAGGATTAACTCGTGTGTTTGCAGCCCCCAATACCTCAAGTATATATAAGGGAAGGGGAGGGGCTGCACCCCCATCTAGGGTTCCCTCCCTAGGGGTGGCGGCAGCCCCAAAACCCATCTAGTGTGTGGCCAAGGGGGGGAGAGGGGGAAACTTGCCCCCCAAGCAAGGTGGAGGCGCCCCCTCCCCAAACCCTAGGCGCCTTGGGCCCTGGTGGGGGGGCGCACCAGCCCACTTGGGGCTGGTCCCCTCCCACACTTGCCCCATGCAGCCCTCTGGGGCTGGGGGCCCCACCTGGTGGACCCCCGGGACCCTCCCGGTGGTCCCGGTACATTATCGATAGCACCCGAAACTTTTCCGGTGACCAAAATAGGACTTCCCATATATAAATCTTTACCTCCGGACCATTCCGGAACTCCTCGTGACGTCCGAGATCTCATCCAGGACTCCAAACAACATTCGGTAACCACGTATATCTATTCCCTATAACCCTAGCATCATCGTACCTTAAGCGTGTAGACCCTACGGGTTCGGGAACCATGCAGACATGACCGAGACGTTCTCGAGTAAATAACCAACAGCGGGATCTCGATACCCATGTTGGCTCCCACATGTTCCATGATGATCTCATCGAATGAACCATGATGTCGAGGATTCAATCAATCCCGTATTCAATTCCCTTTGTCTAGCGGTATAGTACTTTCCCGAGATTCGATTGTCGGTATCCCGATACCTTGTTCAATCTCGTTACCGACAAGTCTCTTTACTCGTTTCGTAACACATCATACCGTGATCAACCCCTTGGTCATATTGTGCACATTATGATGATGTCCTACCGAGTGGTCCCAGAGATACCTTTCCGTCACACGGAGTGCCAAATCCCAGTCTCGATCCGTGCCAACCCAACAGACACTTTCGGAGATACCCGTAGTGCACCTTTATAGCCACCCAGTTACGTTGTGACGTTTGGTACACCCAAAGCATTCCTACGGTATCCAGGAGTTGCACAATCTCATGGTCTAAGGAAATGATACTTGACATTAGAAAAGCTTTAGCATACAAACTACACGATCTTTGTGCTAGGCTTAGGATTGAGTCTTGTCCATCACATCATTCTCCTAATGATGTGATCCCGATATCAACGACATCCAATGTCCATGGTTAGGAAACCGTAACCATGTATTGATCAACGAGCTAGTCAACTAGAGGCTTACTATGGACATGGTGTTGTCTATGTACCCACACATGTATCTGAGTTTCCTATCAATACAATTATAGCATGGATAATAAACGATTATCATGAACAAGGAAATATAATAATAATAACTAATTTATTGTTGTCTCTAGGCATATTTCCAACAGTCTCCCACTTGCACTAGAGTCAATAATCTAGTTCACATCGCCATGTGATTAACACTCACAGGTCACATCGCCATGTGACCAGCATCCAAAGAGTTTACTAGTGTCACTAAACTAGTTCACATCATCATGTGATTAAGACTCAGTGAGTTCTGGGGTTTGATCATGTTTTGCTTGTGAGAGAGGTTTTAGTCAACGGGTCTGCAACATTCAGATCCGTATGTACATCGCAAATATCTTGGTCATATTGTAAATGCTGCTTCCACACTCCACTTGGAGCTATTCCAAATGGTTGCTCCACTATACGTATCTGGTTTGCTACTCAGAGTCACTCGGATAGGTGTTAAAGCTTGCATCGATGTAACCCTTTACGCCGAACTCTTTATCACCTCCATAATTGAGAAACATGTCCTTATTTACTCCAAGGATAATTTTGACCGCTGTCCAATGATCCATTCCTGGATCATTCTTGTACCCCTTGACTGACTCATGGCAAGGCACACTTCCGGTGTGGTACACAGCATAGCATACTATAGAGCCTACGTCTGAAGCATAGGGGACGACCTTCATCCTTTCTCTCTCTTCTTCCGTGGTCGAGCTTCATGTCTTAACTTCATACCTTACAACTCATGCAAGAACTCCTTCTTTGACTGATCCATCTTGATCACCTTCAAGATCATGTCAAGGTATGTGCTCATTTGAAAGTACCATTTAGCGGTTTTTGATCTATCCTCATAGATCTTGATGCTCAATGTTCAAGCAGCTTAATCCAGGTTTTCTATTGAAAAACACCTTTCAAACAACCCTGTATGCTTTCCAGAAATTCTACATAATTTCCGATCAACAATATGTCAACAACATATACTCATCATAAATGCTATAGTGCTCCCACTCACTTCCTTGGAAATACAAGTTTCTCATAAACTTGGTATAAACCCAAAATCTTTGATCATCTCATCAAAGCATATATTCCAACTCCGAGATGCTTACTCCAGTCCTTAGAAGGATTGCTGGAGCTTTGCATACTTGTTAGCATATTTTAGGATAGACAAAACCTTCTGGTTGTATCACATACAACCTTTCCTCAAGAATAACGTCGAGGAAACAATGTTTTGACATCCTATCTTCAAGATTTCATAAATCATGCAGTAATTGCTAATATAATTCCAACAGACTCTTAGCATCTCTACGAATGAGAAAGTCTCATCGCAGTCAACTCCTTGAACTTGTCGGAAAACATCTTAATGACAAGTCGAGCTTTCTTAATGGTGACACTTACCATCATTGTCCGTCTTCCTTTTAAAATCCATCTGTACTCAACAGCCTTACGACCATCAAGCAGTTCTTCCAAAGTCTACACTTTGTTTTCATACATGGATCCTCTCTCAAATTTTATGGCCTCGAGCCATTTGTCGGAATCCGGGCCCACCATCACTTCTCCATAGCTCGTAGGTTCATTGTTGTCTAGCAACATGACCTTCAAGACAGGATTACTGTACCACTCTGAAGTAGTACACATCCTTGTCACCCTATGAGATACGGTAGTGACTTGATCCGAAATTTCATGATCACTATCATAATCTTCTACTTCAATTGGCGTAGGCGCCACAGGAACAACTTCCTGTGCCCTGCTACACACTAGTTGAAGTGATGGTTCAATAACCTTATCAAGTCTCCACCATCCTCCCACTCAATTCTTTTGAGAGAAACTTTTCCTTGAGAAAGGACCTAATTCTAGAAACAATCCCTTTTTCTTCTGGAACCGAGACTGGTGGTATACCCAACTGTTTTGGGTGTCCTATGAAGATGCATTTATCCACTTTGGGTTCGAGCTTATCAACCTGAAACTTTTTCACATAAGCGTCGCAGTCCCAAACTTTTAAGAAATGACAACTTAGGTTTCTCCAAACCATTGTTCCAACGGTGTCGTCTCAACGGAATTATGTGGTGCCCTATTAAAGTGAGTGTGGTTGTCTCTAACACCTAACCCATGAACGATAGTGGTAATTAGATAAGAGACATCATGGTACGCACCATATCCAATAGGGTGCAACTATGATGTTCGGACAAACCATCACACTATGGTGTTCCAAGCGGTATTAATTGTGAAACAATTTCCACAATGTCTTAATTGCGTGCCAAAGCTCGTAACTCAGATACTCATCTCCATGCTCATATCATAGACATTTTATCCTCTTGTCACGATGATATTCAACTTCACTATGAAATTACTTGAACCATTCAATAATTCAGACTTGTGTTTCATCAAGTAAATATACTGAGTATCTACTCAAATCATCCGTGAAGTAAGAACACAACGATATCCACTGCGTGCCTCAGCACTCATTGGACTGCACACATCAAAATGTATTACTTCTAACAAGTTGCTTTCTTGTTCCATTTTACTGAAAACGAGGCTTTCAGTCATCTTGCCCATGTGGTATGATTTTCATGTCTCAAGTGATTCAAAATCAAGTGAGTCCAAACGGTCCATTTGCATGGAGTTTCTTCATGCATATACACCAATAGACATGGTTCCCATGTCTCAAACTTTTCAAAAACGAGTGACTCCAAAGATCCATCAACATGGAGCTTCTTAATGTGTTTTATACCAGTATGACTTACATGGCAGTGCCACAAGTAGGTGGTACTATCATTACTATCTTATATCTTTTGGCATGAACATGTGTATCACTACGATCGAGATTCAATAAACCATTCATTTTAGGTGCAAGACCATTGAAGGTATTATTCAAATAAACAGAGTAACCATTATTCTCCTTAAATGAATAACCGTATTGCGATAGACATAATCCAATCATGTCTATGCTCAACGCAAACACCAAATAAAAATTATTTAGGTTTAACACCAATCTCGATGGTAGAGGGAGCGTGCGATGCTTGATCACATCAACCTTGGAAACACTTCCAACACATATCGTCAGCTCACCTTTAGCTAGTCTCCGTTTATTCCGTAGCTTTTATTTCGAGTTACTAACACTTAGCAACCGAACCGGTATCTAATACACTGGTGCTACTAGGAGTACTAGTAAAGTATACATTAACATAATGTATATCGAATATACTTCTATCGACCTTGCCAGCCTTCTCATCTACCAAGTATCTAGGGTAGTTGCGCTTCAGTGACCATTCCCCTTATTTCAGAAGCACTTAGTCTCGGGTTTGGGTTCAACCTTGGGTTTCTTCACTAGAGCAGCAACTGTTTTGCCGTTTCATGAAGTATCCCTTCTTGCCCTTGCCCTTCTTGAAACTAGTGGTTTCACCAACCATCAATAATTCATGCTCCTTCTTGATTTCTACTTTCGCGGTGTCAAACATCGCGAATATCTCAAGGATCATCATATCTATCCCTGATATGATATAGTTGATCACGAAGCTCTAGCATCTTGGTGGCAATGACTTTGGAGAAACATCACTATCTCATCTGGAAGATCAACTCCCACTCGATTCAAGTGATTGTTGTACTCAAACAATCTGAGCACAAGCTCAATGATTGAGCTTTTCTCCCTTAGTTTGCAGGCTAAGTAAATCGTCGGAGGTCCTATACCTCTTGACGTGGGCATGAGCCCAAAATCCCAATTTCAGCCCTCGAAACATCTCATATGTTCCGCGACGTTTCGAAATCGTCTTTGGTGCCTCAACTCTAAACCGTTTAACTGAACTATCACGTAGTTATCAAAACATGTATGTCAGATGTTCGCAACATCCACACACAATGTTCGAGGTTCAGCACACCGAGCGGTGCATTAAGGACATAAGCCTTCTACGTAGCAATGAGGACAATCCTCAGTTTACGGACCCAGTCCGCATAATTGCTACTATCAACTTTCAACTATATTTTCTCTAGGAACATATCTAAAACAGTAGAACTAAAGTGTGAGCTACGACATAATTTGCAAAAACCTTTTGACTATGTTTAGGATAATTAAGTTCATCTTATGAACTCCCACTTAGATAGACATCCCTCTAGTCATCCAAGTGATTACATGATCCGAGTCAACTAAGCCGTGTCCGACCATCACGTGAGACGGACTAATCATCATCGGTGAACATCTTCATGTTGATCGTATCTACCATACGACTCATGCTCGCCTTTCGGTCTCTTGTGTTCCGAGGCCATGTCTGTACATGCTAGGCTCGTCAAGTCAACCTAAGTGTTTCGCGTGTGTAAATCTGGCTTACACCCGTTGTATGTGAACGTTAGAATCTATCACACCCGATCATCACGTGGTGCTTCAAAACAACGAACTTTTGCAACGGTGCACTGTTAGGGGGAACACTTTCTTAAAATTTTAATGAGGGATCATCTTATTTACTACCGTCGTTCTAAGCAAATAAGATACATAAACATGATAAACATCACATGCAATCAAATAGTGACATGATATGGCCAATATCATTTTGCTCCTTTTGATCTCCATCTTCGGGGCTCCATGATCATCATCGTCACCGGCATGACACCATGATCTCCATCATCATGATCTCCATCATCGTGTCTCCATGAAGTTGTCTCGCCAACTATTACTTCTACTACTATGGCTAACGGTTTAGCAATAAAGTGAAGTAATTACATGGCGTTGTTCAGTGACATGCAGGTCATACAATAAATAAAGACAACTCCTATGGCTCATGTCGGTTGTCATACTCATCAACATGCAAGTCGTGATTCCTATTACAATAACATGATCAATCTCATACATCACATATCATTCATCACATTCCCTTGGCCATATCACATCACATAGCATACCCTGCAAAAACAAGTTAGACGTCCTCTAATTGTTGTTTGCATGTTTTACGTGGCTGCTATGGGTTTCAAGAAAGAATGTTTCTTACCTACGCAAAAGCCACAACGTGATATGATAATTGCTATTTACCCTTCATAAGGACCCTTTTCATCGAATCCGATCCGACTAAAGTGGGAGAGACTGGCACCCGCTAGCCACCTTATGCAACAAGTGCATGTCAGTGGGTGGAACCTGTCTCACGTAAGAGTACATATAAGGTCGGTCTGGGCCGCTTCATCCCACAATGCCGCCGAATCAAGATAAGACTAGTAACGGTAAGAAAATTGAACAAAATCAATGCCCACAACAACTTGTGTTCTACTCGTGCATAGAATCTATGCAATAGACCTAGATCATGATGCCACTGTTGGGGAACGTAGCAGAAATTCAAAATTTTCCTACGAGTCACCAAGATCTATCTATGGAGAGACTAGCAACGAGAGAGAGGGGAGTGCATCTACATACCCTTGTAGATCGCTAAGAAGAAGCGTTGAAGAGAACAGGGTTGAGGGAGTCGTACCCATCGTGATCCAAATCACCGGAGATCCTAGTGCCGAACGGACGACACCTCCGTGTTCAACACACGTGCAGCCTGGTGACGTCTCCCACGCCTTGATCCAGCAAGGAGAGATGGAGAGGTTGGGGAAGACTCCATCTAGCAGCAGCACAACGGCGTGGTGGTGGTGGAGGAGCGTGGCATTCCAGCAGGGCTTCGCCAAGCACCGTGAGAGATGAGGAGGGAGAGAGGTAGGGCTGCGCCAGGGAGAGGATTAACTCGTGTGTTTGCAGCCCCCAATACCTCAAGTTTATATAAGGGAAGGGGAGCGGCTGCGCCCCCATCTAGGGTTCCCTCCCTAGGGGTGGTGGCATCCCCAAAACCCATCTAGGGTGCGGCCAAGGGGGGGAGAGGGGGAAACTTGCCCCCCAAGCAAGGTGGAGGCACCCCCTCACCAAACCCTAGGCGCCTTGGGACCTAGTGGGGGGGGCGCACCAGCCCACCTGGGGCTGGTCCCTTCCCAAACTTGGCCCATGCAGCCCTCTAGGGCTGGTGGCCCCACCTGGTGGACCCCCAGGACCCTCCCGGTGGTCCCGGTACATTACCGATAGCACCTGAAACTTTTCCGGTGACCAAAACAGGACTTCCCATATATAAATCTTTACCTCCGGACCATTCTGGAACTCCTCGTGACGTCCGGGGTCTCATCCGGGACTCCGAACAACATTCGGTAACCACATATATCTATTCCCTATAACCCTAGCATCATCGTACCTTAAGTGTGTAGGCCCTATGGGCTCGGGAACCATGCAAACATGACCGAGACATTCTCCGGTCAATAACCAAGAGCGGGATCTGGATAGCCATGTTGGCTCCCACATGTTCCATGATGATCTCATCGGATGAACCACGATGTCGAGGATTCAATCAATCCCGTATTCAATTCCCTTTGGCTAGCGGTATAGTACTTGCCCGAGATTCGATCGTCGGCAACCCGATACCTTGTTCAATTTCGTTACCGGCAAGTCTCTTTACTCGTTCCGTAACACATCATCCTGTGATCAACCCCTTGGTCACATTGTCCACATTATGATGATGTCCTACCGAGTGGGCCCAGAGATACCTCTCCGTCACACGGAGTGACAAATCCCAGTCTCGATTCGTGCCAACCCAACAGACACTTTCGGAGATAATGTAGTGCACCTTTATAGCCACCAGTTACGTTGTGACGTTTGGTACACCCAAAGCATTCCTACGGTATCCGGGAGTTGCACAATCTCATGGTCTAAGGAAATGATACTTGACATTAGAAAAGCTTTAGCATACGAACTACACGATCTTTGTGCTAGGCTTAGGATTGGGTCTTGTCCATCACATCATTCTCCTAATGATGTGATCTTGTTATCAACGTCATCCAATGTCCGTGGTCAGGAAACCGTAGCCATCTATTGATCAACGAGCTAGTCAACTAGAGGCTTACTAGGGACATGGTGTTGTCTATGTACCCACACATGTATCTGAGTTTCCTATCAATACAACTATAGCATGGATAATAAACGATTATCATGAACAAGGAAATATAATAATAATAACTAATTTATTATTGCCTCTAGGGCATATTTCCAACACAAGATACACGCAATCAATAAAACCTTTCCAAATTAGAACAGGCACCTTGATGGGTGAACAGGACAGGCCATCTGCCTTTGACTCCTTGAGGTTAGAATAGTCATTAGGATGATATTCTGAACAAGAATCAACAGGTGGCGAGCGTATGAGTTTCATTGCTTCCAGAATGGCACTCAATGCCTTGGTGCCAATTTTGTATGTCATTGCAGTGTTCCACAATATTCTTCTGATGCGTGGATTCTGATATTCACTGTAATTGCGTATAATATCTGAGAACCATGAAAACATAAATAGTTGTGAGATTATCTTTGTAATGCAGATGATATTCTAATATAGGGGCGTCCCTGTAAACACTTGTGTGCTATGACTGGATTTTGATGAGAGAGCTCATGTGTGCTGTAATATGGTGCGTGCATTTATATAATCTGGCACAAGTACACAAAAGAATAGGCTCAGAAGTAAGGATAGCTGGCAGATGACAGGTTCATAATATACTGTATAGAGAGTTTATTGCCAAACCATGATAACAAGAGCACACAGCAACTAGGCAGATGATAGTGTGCATAACAGGGGTACACCATAACCATGATATATAAATCGGGAAAGTGGAACTGGCTTGAAAATACGGTGTTGTATTGCCGCTAGTAATTGAAAGCCTATCGATCACGTACAGGCCTGCGCCCCTTCCTGACAAGGAACATACTGTATGTACTAAATACAGAATAAACAAAGAGGAACATGTTAAAGAACAGAAGAGGAAGCATATTCTTGAGGTTCCGCTTCATTGCATACAATGTTGGTTTCCCACTCATGATGAATCACAGCGCCCAAAGAAATGCAATTCTATGCTGTCTCTCTATATGTGGCAATTTTGAAAAAGAGTCATTAGGATCATATTCTGAACAAGAGTCAACAGGCGGGGAGTGTATGAGTTTCATTGCATCCAGAATGGCACCCAATGCCTTGGTGCCAATTTTGTGAGTCATTGCAGTGTTTAGCTTCAAGAGTGGACTGCTGCTAGTGCGACACAAAGTAGCTACACAAATCATAGTGTACATATAACGGGAAAACCTTAAGCATTAGAGTAAAATCAGCAAAGTGGAACTTGCTGGAATATATGTGCTAGTTTGCCGGTACGGCTAGAAAGGCTTCGGATACCAGCTCTCTTCAAGTGAAGGTGTGGTACTGTTACTATCAGTGTAACTCTCAAAGGCGACACAGCTCCCCGCATTTCCTTGTTGTTCTTATAGGATTCAAGTGGGCAGGTCACTACAAATCCTATTCCTATGTTTACAAGATCCTACGAATCAAAGAGGCTCAAAGTGTCCATCACAACCGACCATATAGACCTCTACACTGCAAATGTCCCTGCTCATCTTCAGTACAAGGAACATACTGTACTACTATCAAACTCCCTCCGTTCCAAAATATAAGTCTTGGTAGAGAATTTCCACTATGGATCACATACAGATGTATCCAGATACATTTTAGAGTGTAGATTCACTCATTTTGCTCCATATGTAGTCCATGGTGGAATCTATACAAAGACTTGTATTTAGGAACGGAGAGAGTACATATTAAAGAAGAACGGAAGAGGAACATGGTAGAGAAGAACAAGAAGATTTTGGATAATAAAATGTTGGTTGCGCAGCGCCCACACATGATGAACCAGAGCGCATTAAGAATGCAACTCCCAGCTGTCTCTCGACCATTTCAGGCGGTTGGATGAAGATCCTACGTCTCCTAACCCATCTTCTTCCTCGTCTCTGATTCTTCCCATACAGAACACCGCATGGGCCGCCGACCGGACCACCGGCACCCACCGCCCGTGTTCCTCCGCCACTCCCACCCCCAACCCCCACCCGCGTCGAGTTTTCTTCGTTCGGCGAGGCCCCACAACCACCCAAGCCCCTTCGTTCACACCGGTGAACTCCGGCGAGCTCTGAAAAATTTAGTCTACTATGATTTAATTAGTGTGGAATATAAAAGGGGAAAACCATCAGCATTGGGAGTATAGTGTTCAGCGTGCCATGGCGGATCTGAAGGTGCAAACCGGACAAAGGCAAGTTCGCAACCAAGACAAGAAATCAGAGTAAAGCAATGGCGATCTATTTTCTTGCTACGATAAATAAGTGGAGCAGATACGAAAGAGTACCGCCTCTGGTGCGGCGTCATGTACACATCTGCTGAGAATTTGACAGTGTTGTGGTAGCGATGGCTGTCGGCAGCGTGGAACTAGATCTAGGAGGGTAGTCGATGGCGGCGGGGCACGGTGGACGAGACGGTCATAGGAGCAGCGCCAGCAAGGTGGACGGCGGCGGGGATGAAGCGAGAGGACGAGATGCAAGGATCCCGGTCCGAAGCCGTGGATGAGAGAGGTCGATCTCTTGTAATGGACGGTGGCGTCGGCGTATCAGCTCTGGCATGGTGGAGGAGGACGGCGGTGGATGGGGTGGCGGACGGCGGCGGACGGAGGAGTGTGGGGTGGAGAGGGTGTTTTGGCGCCCACGGAGTACGAATGGGGAAAAGGGAGATAGAGAGGAAGGGGGGAAACATGTATTCAGGGCGCGCTTGTCTCAAATGTGAGGAAATTTACAAACTTAGCCCCCGTTTCAAATTTATACTACATCACAGCAACATTAATCGGTTGGGGATAGGACGATAATCTCGCATACACCGAATATTTGCCGACGAGAGTTTGTTTTTGGCGCCCACCGTGTATATGAATATGAATCGGGGAGGGAGTCGATTTCGGCCGAGGACACACTGTGTTTTGGCGCCCACTGTGTATGAATCCGGGTGAGAGGCGGTTACGTCACATTTGGGTGAAATTACAAACCTACCCCTATCAAAACCTATAGAAATCCAGTAGATAGGCTTTGCGTGGCAGGGATAGGCAGTAGTAATTTCCATTTCGCAGATTTTGGTTTTAGATGGTTACTACGACTTTCCCCGCTTCGTTCAAATTTTGCACAGTGCATGTTTACGCTCGTGCCAACTCAATTCGAATCCCGTTTGTATTCTATTTTTTTCGGGCGGGATCCATTTTCAATTGGAATTACATTCTATATACATCATTTTTATATATACTTTGAAAAGCACAACACCATTTATACATAAATATGGTTTACAAATGGCATGATCTCAGATTCATAAGGTTGTATCCATCAATTTGGATTTTCAAATATTTGAAACCACTTTGATGTTGAAATCCAAAGTATGCATTCCTCGCTAATTGTCTCCAATTAATGTGTGTTTCATGCGGTTTTTTTTTTTACTTCTCAAACATGTATAATGTGTTTCACACACGCAACATATAGTGTAATCCCGTTTAGACATTAATTGCATATAAACCATGCATTGTTTGTAATTAAAGAATCTATGGATCACCAATATTGATAAACTATATAACATTACACGTGTGCCCAAATTCAAATGAATATGCATGTTTGATACACCAATTTGCGTTATGATATTATTGATGTCGTGATCTCCAGTTAAAATATTTGAATCCCCTTTAATCCAGATATTCGTCTCATATAGCTATCACTCATGCTTATATAGGACTATCTCTCTGGACCTATATGCATTCATCGTCTCTCAGGTATCTCTCGTGCTACCTGTATGTCGACAATGATATTTTATCTTCGTAACACACCGACGGTACTCTCTCCCTCGACCTTCATCACTCTATCTCTCTCTAAATATATCTTGCTCCCAGCTATGTGTCTCTAACTATGATTCTCCATGTGGAATCTCCTTCTCTCACACAAACACAAAACTTTGTCTCCCGGGGTCTCATTTCTCTCTACTATTCCCATGTGTGACACTCGCACACCCCTCATACAGAGATGTCTTTCGCTCCTTAGATATGAGAACCTACAACTCTTCCTCTTAAATATCTCTTTCTCACACACAAACACAAACTCTGTCTCCCAGGGTCTCATATTTCTCCATTGTTCTCTTGTATGCCGCTCACACACACTCTCTCTCCCTAGATATATCTTGCGTTCCCTCATATGTCTCTCTAGCTATCACTCTCGTTGTGAAATATCTTTCTCTCTCGCACACACAAAACTCCGTCTCTCGGGATCTCATTTCTCTCTAATATCTGTTTGTATGTGACTCACATGCACCCTCTCTATCTCTCTCACACCCACACACATAACTCAGCCTTCTGATCCACTCGACTCCTATCTCTAACGCACACTAGCTAGCATCTTTATCTTTCTATTTTTCTGTTTCTCCATCAACCTTGTTTCTCGCCCTCACTCTTGATTCCTATCACGCACACTACATATGTTTCTCTCTACATGCAGTCAAGTGCCCTCTCACACACATATATAACTTCACCCTCTGAACCACCCGGCGGTCATCTCCAACACCCAAACTTGCGGATGTCCCTCTAGCTAGTATCTCCATCTCTGTATCTATCTGTAGTTTCTCGGCCAACATTTCTTTCTCGCACGGAGTCTTGCTTCCTATCACCCACACTATATATGTCTCTCCAGACATATGCATTTATAGGTTGATCTCTTTTGCACAATCGTTGTGCCTCACTCCCTCTGCTCGCCATAGATGCATGCTCCAGCCCACGCCACTATCTTTTAAAGACAAAACACATGCTCAATTGTCGGGCCTTCTTCCCTGCATTCTCACATGCATGCATATTGTCATACCGATCCGTCTCTCCCATGTCGTTGATCTTATGACCTATGTCTTCTTTCTTTTACCTCGATCATGCGCACGTGCACACACACACACATCCCACGTATACATGTATACCTCTCACACATGCACGTTCAAGGTCTCTATGTCTCCATACATAGTTAATTACCCTCAATCCTAATGCCACATCGAATCGTTCTCCTCTTTTGTGCACATAACTTCCGCCTGGATGGGTAAAACACACACTCACACTTAACAATCTCCTTCTAGCTACCCCCCCATGCCTCTCACTCTTCCCCTATATCCCCGAAACCAATAAGATCATCCCTTTGTTTAATTCCCGCCTACATGCACCATCGATATATAGTAGTCTTCCTCGGTGTCTCTCGAATAAACACGTTCTCTAGATATCGACTCCTCTCACGCGCACACACCTTGGCTTCCCTCTCTACAGGCATTTTCTCTCTCGCACCCCTTTGTTGGTGGCCTCTGCCATACACATCACCTCTCTATGATGAAGCCATGCACACTTACACAGACGCACGCACACACACCCCCCTCCCCCCACACACACACTAAGACTCCATCTCTCTCTCTCTCTCTCTATCACACATACACACACCCCACACACACACTAAGACTCCATCTCACACACACATGCTCTAGGCGGAGCATTTATTCCTACCACCCTTCATCCAACCTTACCTGTATGATAAACAATCACCTTTATTTACTTGCATAACATGGACAAATTCCACTTTACTTTAGTAGTAAGCAAACTTATCATCTGTACCCTTATAAAAAATGAGTTGGTGATGATGGTGTGCCTGCCATCTTGGAATACACACCGTATGATCTATATCTGACCGATAGAAAGCAAACAATGATAATTTTACCAAAGATACCCACACCTCTCTCCAGATCATTATCTCCCACAACCTCATTGCTCAGCAATTAAAAAAGGAATAAGTCTTTGGAACAATCTAGCATGGATGGTGGCCGCTGCCGCCTGCTGGCGCCGTCCATCCCCATGCCTCCGCCCATTCTGACCACCTGTCACCACCACACTCCACTCCTCCTCGCCTTATCTCTCATCTTTCATTTTTTCGATGACATTCTCGAGATACCAGTTTTCCGATAAAATTCTTGAGATATCATTAGTTTTTACACATGGGATTACTCCTGCATGGGTCAATCCCAACAGGTGTTTTGTAAAAAATGCATATTGATGTTCCGTGCAATGCACGAGAATCTTGCTTGTAATTATATAACACAAATCACGAGGAGGAAGTGACATTTTTTTGACACAACCACGTTAACATGGCCACGTAAATCACTAGCTAAAGTAAATACCATTATACTTATATCCCGATGCAAAAGGTTGAGTACATGTCCGAAGAGTAGAGTCGCACACACACACACTGTCTCTCAGAATCTCTCTCACACACACACCAGTTACATGATGCCCACTTAAGCAGACACGTATGTTACAATTTGTGTACCCGCGGGTACACGTGATGCTTTAATATGGAAATTTTAGTGGTCATGCATGCATCTTTTTGTGCTAGCACTCCTATATAAGGGTTGACCGGTCGCTTCCTGCGTACATGCGCGGGCGGTGGAAGAGGAAGGAGAAGGGAAGCAGGCTGTGGAGTAACATTTTTTACCACAATTTCTTAGGAAACTGAGTGCAATAATTGAGTAGTTTTGCAAACTACCAGTACTACACCTGAAACGGTTCAAAACCTATACTCACTTGCCAGCACGCGCTTCCCGCGTGAAACGGTCAGCGTCGCCCTAGAGCGTCAGTGCTGCATTAATGCCCGGCCAGAGCGGAGGTGACCTCTCACTGGCACCGGCTTTGAAGTGGCGCGACGGCCGAGAGAGCGCCGCTTCCCGGTGCACGCGACTGCTCCGCGCCGAGACTGGCCATAGGCCCTATTTGGATCCATGGGTTAGAGTTAGTTTGATCTAGTTGGGGCTCAAATATCCCTAAAGTATCCAAGCATGAGGGTTTAAATTGGAGCAAGTTGCACCGAACCCACCAAAAAAAACTATCCCACCCAAGAGGTGCTAACTGGAGATAGTTCTCATTGGGACCACTGAAAAATCACTTTTCTCCCTCCATCAAGTGCATTTATTGTCAATCTAATCCTGTCACCCAAACACCTCTTTGGCTACAGTTAGTTCAGGCTTAGTCATGAGTTAGTCTAACCTCTAGCTAAGTTAGAGTATCAAACAGGAGCAGTATAGGACATGCAAGTTGCTCAAAGCATACAGGCAAATTCGTACGTGAAAGGATTTTTTTTCTTTTTGAAAACGGAACGTGAAAGGAATTTTTTTTAGAATGCTCTTGGCATGTCACTAACATGTGATGAGTTAACCGACCTCAATAGACGGAAAAAACGCCAGCCCGCCACACTTTGATAGAGACAAGGAGGGAGAAGAGATACAGGCTGCTGGATTACTAGAGATAGGTGTCGCACGGAAGCCAAGAAATATGGTGATAGCGTGGGTTAGCCATGTACTAGTATGATGTAAATACATTGGGCTTCCGTGTTTTGTACTCTTCCAGTCCACTGTGGAGATGATTGGTTAATTTTATATCGTTGAATAATATTAAATATTATGAGTACAGATGCTCCACCACGAGGTTCCTTGCTCCTTCTCGGTCGTCCGGAATCTATGTTCTTCCACTCTATTTTTTTATGTGAGCTTTGTTCATCCTTTTGCCAACAGGCGAGACATCTAGCATCAAGGTGCACATGTTATGCAAGGATCATTCCATCTATATGAAGAACACGTGGGACTGGAACTACGAGACGGACATGTACCCAGGAGTGGACGTACGAACCTGAGTAATGTAGCACAATAAGTGAAGTAGAAAGGCACAAATGGTATGAACATGCGTGGCATATAGGGTGTGTTTGGTTGCGTTCTCGTCTCAGCATAGTTGTTCCCTCTTCATGCATGCTCAACTCAACAACACTGTTCATGAATGCTCAACTCAACACCCCTCTTCATGCATGCTCTCTTCATGCATGCTTCTTGTGTATTTGTGCTAAACTAGTGTGGACTCATGCACCCTCCATACACTCTACCAAACACCCAAAAGTGGGTCGAGAAGGGAACTCTTGGGCGGCATTTGTCTCTTACTACGTACTACCACTAAATGGTGTACGTGCAATGCACGGTGATGTTATGGAGTACGTGCCTAAGTACACTACTACTACTATATTAGTTGGAGGCACATATTAACTTTTATATTTGTTTACTTGTATGCCTCGAGACCTTCCAACTAGACGTGTCTTTCTCTCCAGGTCGCACTTTGTATCGTTCATACCACTAAGTACTACTACGTGTGGTCTCCGACGCAGAAGTGGAAGAAGTGGAGACGCTCTACCACGCTGTTTTTTTATGCTGGGCTCTAACACGCTGTTCATGTCCCACTCCTTTCGCTGACGTCTGGGACATCCAGCACGTGCCGTGTTTGGCACCCTCCATCGTAAGAGTTGAAACGCTAGCATTCATCAGAAATAAAAAATAATTATAAATCAACAGTGATACTATTTTTTTGCGAACCAATCAGCACTGATACTATACCACACGGTTTCATTGCTCCTCGATATCAGAAAGAATACTTCCGTTCGCCAACATGTGCGACGTCGACCATCCTTGTTGGGGATATAACTACTGAGTATAAACCGCCCAGGAGGGGCCGGTTCACAATCAACCATATTGAAGCCCATGAAGACCCAGAAGATGGCGGTTCACTAATGAAGCTTAGAGGCCCGGAGCCCAAGAGGCGGATTAGGGCCCATAGTAGTAAACCGTCATAGTCATGTAACTTGTATTATAAGATAAGGAAAGGAGAGACCGAGCCGGACACTTGTATGAGCCGGAATCGGGACTCTGTAAACCAGCTGGGCGTCAACCCGTGTATATAAGGGGACGACCCGGCGGCGGTTCAGGAACAAGAAACAACAACTCGAGAGCCAGGCATAGATTGTTTAGCTCCCTAGTTATCGAGACCACAATAATCCCATAACAACTAGACGTAGGCCTTTACCTTCATCAAAGGGGCCGAACTAGTATAAAAACCCTCGTGTCCTTTGTCCGGTTTAACCCCTTAAGCTAACCCGTTGTGATGGCTTTACGACTAAGTCCTTTCACGAGGACATCTGACATGATATTTCCACGACAGTTGGCGCCCAACGTGGGGCTATCGCATGATGGTTTCGAGTTCTTGAAGGGCAGCTTTGAAGGACTTAAGGGATACGCAGTGGGCCGTATGACCAAGAGTCGTCGTGGCAAGCTCTACATCAATGACGCAGGGTGGGGCCCCGAGGCCGGCTCAATTGAGTACGGGTACCGGGTCCCCTTTGGCGGAATCCACGTTTTCATCGGCAAGATCGGCGAACCGGGCCCTAAGCCGGACATCTGCACCGACCTCGTCGAGACGGCTCAGCGTGCAAGCCCAGCTCGGATTCAGCCTACCATGAAGCATGCATTTGTAGGATGTGTCCACGGGATTAGATCTGAACCGGTGTCCGAAGGTGAGACGGTCGCTTATTCCGACCGTGACTCATCCGCCGGCGAAACCGAGTCCCTGTAAAAAGTTCATGACGGTGTGTTCGAAGGGTATTCCGATGGCACCGGTATTCCGGAATTTCTTGAACCGCCAAACCGAGTCGGAATCTTCATGGCCGGAACACAGCCAACTTTGCAAAATTCTACTGCGGCGGCATCCGGACCGGTAACAGGGGTAGGAGGCTCCGCGCGCCAGCCGGATCAAGTTCTGTCCAGATTGATGGACGCCTGGGTGACGTTATTGGCCACAACAGTTACCTCGGAGAATCAAGATCGACATAACGCGGAGGTCACTAAGTTGCGGGATCAGATAACTTAGGCCAAAGATGATTTGGCAGTTGAGGAGATCAGGATGGCTGAGGAACGGGCCGCTTTAGATGCCCAGGCGCAGAGGATTCAAGCGGAGAATTATCGACTTTTGATGGATCAGAACGCCTCCAATGAAGTATTCATGAGGAGACATCGATCTCGCTTGCCGGCGGATTACAATGCGATGAATCTCTTCGATACGCCAGGGGCAGGGACCAGTAGTCCGGCAGCAGTAAACCAGACTACCGCGCCAAGGACTGGAGCGCCGGATAAACCTCGGGTGATGGGTCCACCTCGACAGACAGACAACCCTCCGTGGTATACCACACCCCCACCGGGTCACTTCTCTACCCCTTTGGATAATATGATAGCAGCAGCATCCCGGCTGGCAGCTATTCCAATAGAAGGTGAATTGCCAGCGACAGTTGAGACATGGAGGGCCAGGGATCTTCTTCAAACTGCTATGATGCAACAGCAGGCTTACTCGTATAGTCGAGACAGGATTCACACGACCCCACGTTCGAGCAAAAGCTATAGTAGGCATATAGATGAATTGGAGGTGTCCCGCAGTGCGCAGTGTCGTATTGTCCCTCAAGGACCCAATCTGGCGCGTGGTGAGGTGAACGCTCAGGACGTGGTGGATAATGGCAGAGCATGAAGGGAGGCCGCTTTAGCAGCACAGTATACGGGTCGTTATCAACCCGCCCCGGTTTAGCCAGCAGCGTCAGTAGACCGAGGCACCGGGCTTGCCTTCAGTTCCTGGGGAGTACTGTGTCTCATTCCGGCTCTCCGTAATGTGTGGTTGCCTAAAGATTTCAAGGATCCACACAAGGTGCCAAATTACACCGCTGATCAACCGCCCGAGGCATGGGTGGAAAGTTATGAGATGGCAATGGAGATGCTGGATGTGGATGAAGCGGCTTGTGCAAAGTACTTCATGATGATGTTGGAAGGAACAGCCCGCACATGGTTGAAGAACCTGCCAGCTAACTCCATCGAGTCTTGGGACTAATTGAAGGCCCAGTTTATAGCAAATTTCAAGGATACATGCAAGCAGCCTATGTCCATTGTGGATCTGGATGCCTGTGTTCAAGGAGAGAACGAGTCAACAACTCATTGGGTGCGCCGGGTTTCAGAAGTTTTGCACTCGTTAGACCGCATTAACGCTGGCCAAGCAATCATAACACTGGAGCATAATTGCCGGTTTAAGTCACTGAAAATGAAGTTGGGATGACTCAAGCGCCACTGCAATGACATGGGAACCCTTATGGCAGCCTTGGTAAAGTATGTCGATTCTAATAATACCAAGGATCCCGATTTTGATGAGGAGAAACCGGAGAATGGAAAGAAGAATGAAGGTGCAAAGGGAGAGTAGCACAACCAAGGGGGCCATGGGAATAATGGTAAGCGCAAAGCAGATAATTCAGATGTTGTGGCTAACACCAATATGCAGCGTCATAAGGGTAAACCGCCCCAGCACGGCGGCGGTATGAATCTGGAGCGTTTGTTAAATCAGCCCTGCCCAAAGCACGGAACCAAGGAGGTTCCAGCAACACATCTTTGGAAAGATTGTCACATTATGAAGGAGTTCAAAAACTCTGATCTCTTTCGGTATGATCAGGGTCCATTGGGCGGTTCAGGTCCAGGTTTTCATGGTCGTGGCGGTTCAAACTCTGGATTTCAGAATAACCAGGGCAACCAGAACAACCAAGGTGGTAATAACCAACAGAATAATCAGGGAAATCAGCAGCAGTCGGGTTATCAGAGTCATCCGAAGCAGGTGAATGGTGGGCAGTATCATGTGTTCACTACTAGTTTGTGCAAGCGCGATCAGAAGCTTCACCAGAGGCAGTCAATGTTGTTGAACCGATAGTACCATGTTATCTGCGGTGGTCCGAGCAACCCATTGTGTGGAGCAGAGAGGATCATCCGCCCCGAGTTGACAATCCGGGTCACCTGGCCCTAGTGGTGGCACCTCAGGTGGGAGGTTATAAGTTCACCAAGGAGCTCATGGATGGAGGGAGCAGTATCAACATTCTGTATTATGAGACCTTCCGTCGCATGGGGTTGACAGACAAGAGTCTTAAACCATCAAACACTATTTTTCATGGTGTAGTACCAGGTAAATCGGCATATCCTATTGGCAAGATCGCTTTGGAGGTTGTGTTTGGTGATGAGCAGGATTCCCGGTCTAAAACATTGACCTTTGAAGTAGTGAAGATCCAGAGCCCGTACCATGCCATGTTTGGACGGTCGGCTTATGCAAAATTCATGGCAAGGCCCTGTTATATTTATTTGCAGCTCAAGATGCCGGGTCACAAGGGGACCATCACAGTTCACGGAAGTCGTAAGATCGCTTTGGATTGCGAGGAAGGTGATGCAGTTTATGCTGAGTCGGTTTGTGCTACAGAGGAGTTGAAACACTACAGGGACAATGTTTATCCGGTAGACATGACCCCTCTAAAGAAGCCCACCACTGAGCATGACCCGAACCTAAAATTCAAACCGGCTGATGAGACTAAACTTGTTGACTTTGTTCCTGGCGATTCAACCAAGCAGTTTAGCATCAGCACAAATCTGGATCCGAAATAGGAAGGCACGCTCATCGAGTTCATCCATGAGAACCGAGACAATTTTGCATGGAAGCCTTCTGGCATGCCAGGTGTACCGAGGGAACTCGCTGAGCACACTCTCAATATTGATCCTAAGTTTAAACCGGTCAAACAGTTTCTTCGCCGCTTTAACAAGGAGAGACGCAAGGCAATCGGTGAGGAGGTAGCCCGGCTGTTGGCTGCTGGTTTTATCGTTGAAGTGTTTCACCCTGAGTGGTTGGCTAATCCGGTGCTGGTTCTTAAGAAAAACGGCACTTGGCGCATGTGTGTGGACTACACAGATTTAAACAAAGCTTGTCCGACCGATCCTTTTGCTCTCCCGCGTATTGATCAGATCATTGATGCGACGGCGGATTGTGAGCGTTTGAGTTTCTTGGATGCTTATTCAGGTTATCATTAGATCAAAATGGCAGTTAAGGACCAGGAGAAGACCGCCTTCGTCACTCCCTTTGGAGCCTTCTGCTATGTTTCTATGCCCTTTGGGCTCAAGAGTGCCCAGGCAACTTATCAATGGTGTGTGCAAAATTATCTTCACACCCAGATTGGGCGTAATGTTCATGCCTATGTTGATGACATTGTAGTAAAATCCAGGAAGAAGGAGACATTGATAGATGATCTCAAGGAGACCTTTGACAATCTGCGTGTTTACAATATGATGCTCAATCCGGACAAGTGTGTTTTTGGTGTCCCGGTAGGCAAACTTCTAGGTTTTCTGGTGTCCAACAGAGGCATTGAGGCTAATCCGGAGAAGATTAAAGCAATTACATCTTTGGCTAAACCGGCATGCATTAATGATGTTCAGCGTCGGACGGGTCGAATTGCAGCCCTAAGCCGGTTTATTAGCCACTTGGGAGAGATGGCGATCCCTCTATATCATATGTTGAAGAAAAAAGACTCCTTTGTCTGGAGTGATGCGGCTAATGCGGCGTTTGAAGACTTGAAGCGGCAATTGGCTGAACCGCCGGTCCTTGCTTCTCCGGTTGACAAAGAGCCCTTGTTATTATACGTGGCTGCTAATGCCCATGCTGTCAGTGTGGCAATTGTGGTGGAGCACAAAGAGTCTTGCAAGGAATATCCGTTTCAACGTCCGGTTTACTATATCAGTGAGGCGCTCATTGAGTCAAAGCAATGATATCCGCATTGGCAGAAACTGGTCTATGGGGTTTTTATGGCAAGTCGAAAGGTCAAACAATACTTTCAAGGCCATCCCATTACAGTTGTGAGTTCAGCTCCTTTGGGTGATATAATTCAGAACAGGGAGGCAACTGGCCGGGTTGCAAAGTGGGCGATTGAGCTTGGTCCACATGGCTTGAAGTATATGCCTCGAACAGCCATCAAATCTCAGACGCTTGTTGACTTCATCAATGATTGGACCGAGTTATAGGCACTCGAGGACAAACCGGATAATACATACTGGACTATTCACTTTGATGGATCCAGGCAATTGGAGGGCTCAGGGGCTGGACTTGTCCTTACTTCCCCTCGAGGTGATAAAATTTGTTATGTTCTCTGTTTAATGTTCCCCTGTACTAACAATGCAGCTGAGTACGAGGCTTTACTCCATGGGCTCCGTGTGGCCAAGGAGATGAATTCAAGCCGGGTACGATGCTTTGGAGACTCTGATCTGGTGGCTCAGCAAGTTTCTGGCACTTGGGATTCTAAGGATCCGCTCATGGCGGCTTACAGACGCGAGGTGGATATTGGGGCGGGTCACTTCAAAGGGTATCAGGTTGAGCATATTGATCAGCGCAAAAACGAAGCGGCAGACGCTTTAAGCCGGCTGGGATCTCAGCGTAAACCGGTACCTCCCAGTACCTTTCTCGATATCTTGCATAACCCGTCTGTTAAGTTGCCTACAGAGGAGGATTTAGCTGTTCTTGATCCGGAGGCCCAATTGGTAGCCGCTTTACATGTTGTTCCAGATTGGACGGTTCCATATTTGGCGTACATGAACCGGGGCGAGTTACCAGATGATGAAGTTCTGGCCTGGCAGATAGTCCAGCGATCCAAGTCCATGGTTATTCACAATGGCGAGTTACACCGCTGCAGCATTTCAGGCGTATTCCAGCGTTGTGTTTCTCCTGAAGAAGGCCAAGAGATTCTACGGGAAATTCATGAAGGATATTGTGGTCACCATGCCGGTTCAAACTCACTGGTTGCTAAAGCTTTTCTTCATGGGTTCTACTGGTTGACAGCTCATGCTGATGTTGAGGATCTGGTAAAGCGGTGTGACGCTTGTCAGAAGTTTTCACGCCGAGCTCATGTTTTGGCTCAAGAGTTAAGGATGATTCCCATCACTTGGCCGTTTGCTACTTGGGGGCTTGATATGGTGGGGCCCTTTAAGCGTTCCAAGGATAAGAGGACCCACCTGTTGGTGGCAGTTGATAAGGAAAGGAGAGACCGAGCCGGACACTTGTATGAGCCGGAATCGGGACTCTGTAAACCAGTCGAGCGTCAACCCGTGTATAAGGGGGCGACCCGGCGGCGGTTCAGGAACAAGAAACAACAACTCGAGAGCCAGGCATAGCTTGTTTAGCTCCCTGGTTATCGAGACCCCAATAATCCCATCACAACTAGACGTAGGCCTTTACCTTCATCGAAGGGGCCGAACTAGTATAAAAACCCTCGTGTCCTTTGTCTAGTTTAACCCCTTAAGCTAACCCATTGCGATGGCTCCATGACTAAATCCTTTCACGAGGACATCTGACGTGATATTTCCACCACAATCCTGGTCCACTTGCCATGCACGCAGAACTCCAAGGGAGGGTCACCCAGGTCGTCGCGCCACACTAACAATGACTAATGAGCCGTCAAATCACAGGCCCACTTCCCACTTTGAAGTTGCTCGTACGAAGGAACCACCATGACTTCGTTGCATTCCGCTTCTTGAATTAAACTACTGTACCAGCAGTACTTCTAGCTACAGTAGTTACTCCAATAGAGGCCTCCTTTCGTTCATAGGATAGGAATTTTATAGGAATATGAAAATCATAGGAAGTGAGATGACATGCATCTCAATTCCTATAGAGAAAGAGATGACATTTGATGCATAGGATAGGAATTTTTCCATTTAGTCTAGGCTAATGTACTGGTAATTTGCTCTAAAAACTACAGTAGTAACTAGTAGTACTGGTACATGCTCGTACTCAGACACAGACACACACACTAACTACTAGTACTACTACTTATCACATGTTGGCTAGACACCGTCGTTCTCCTTCCCAGCTTTGTCAGCGACAGCCCACCGTGCTTGGATCTCCACCGACCTCTCCGCAGCAGCGCGTGCGTCCTTTTCTTTCTTGCGGCGGCGGGCCTCTCTTTTCTTGAGTGCTTTCTGACTTTTCCGCTCCCTCTGTGCGGCTTTGGCCGCCTCTTGCTCTACCGCCCATTCGGCCTTGGCATCTTCAAATTCCTCCCACATAGTTGTGAGGTCGCGAGCGGCGATGAACTCGGCACGGCAGGATGCCATCGCTTCCCTACCATTTTGTGTGCGGTCATGGGCGGCGAGGAACTCGGCGCGGCGGGATGCCATCGCTGCCTTACCGGTTAGTGTGCGGTGCAGTGGCATGAATGACGCTTGGTGAGAGCTCTGGGGTGGAGTGGCCGGACAACCGTATAGTGCATTGGTTTGTCAAGAGCTCAAGGACAGAAGACGAAGCAAATTTGGATTCCCCTTCAATCCTGGTCATTTATTATCGAGTAAAATGCATTGGCGGTCATCGAACTTGTCTTATAGCTTACTTTGATCATTGTATACGAGATATGGTGATTATATGGTCACTGGCTCAGCGTATAGCTCTGTATTTGTCTGGTTAACCAGTCAAACAGTCCGCATGCGCCTCATCAGCTCTTGTTCTTTATCTGTCTACGCGGGCCTACCTGTCAATGGAGAAAGAAATACTGTAAAAACCAAAATTATGCGTATGTGGGGAATCAAACCACGGACTCGTCGCTGCAATGCACCCTGGTCAGCCAAATGAAAATGAAATACTTCGCGTCAGACACTCATGCTCATGCAGTCAAAGCATGCTAATGCATGCACGTCGCCCTTTAAATCAAAGTCCTGCTCATGGCGCAACACAAACGGCGAGCCCATCACCTGCGCGCCCCGGCGGTGCCTGACATTACTGTTTAGACGTTTGATGGAGGCTACGCGATTGCCGAGCATGTATTCACCTGGCTCAACACCAACGGTCATACTTAGACCGCCTTGCTCATGTATATCGTCCATCACAATGATAATCTATAAAACAGCCTAGCTAGAGAGGGTACTATGCTAGTATGGTACGGAGTATGTACTATCGTGAGTGACCGATCTTAGTGCCACTGCACACCGAAACCCCTTCCATCGCTAGCGTGCGCTTCCCGCCTGAAATGGTCATTGTCTCTCCAGAATGTCAATGCCGCATTCACCGGACATAACTGCAGGTGCAATTGGTGTGTCACTGACATGCGGGCCAGATGCCCGTTGGGCCCACATGTCAGTAACCCAATGCATCTGCAGTTAAGTCACTGAAGCAGCATCCGCATTCACACCCGATGAATCTACTCCGGCGCTAGTTGTCCATTCGTCTAACGCGGCTCATTGCCATTCGCCCGCTATATTAACTTGAGCCCCAGCTACCATCCATGGCCAAAGACCCACACTTACTCTCCTCCGGTCCATTCCTTCTGTCGGCACCACTCCAACCATGGCCTCCTGGCGCTCCGAAGCTCTCTTGGACGTACTGTCACAGGAGCAGACGAGGGACATCGGCGGCTCCGCTCCGGGCACGCTCCAAACCTCTCTTCAACGTACTGTCGCAGGAGCAAACGAAGGAGATCACCGGCACCCCCCGGCCTCCCTCCGCCGCCACGAACACGAAGCCGGCGCCCGTGCGCGGGCACAATCGGCAGCGAGGAAGAGTAGTACACGGTAGGTCGTCGCCGCTTCGGTCCCGGGAAGGCCACTGCTACTCCACTCAGTCGACGCCAAGCTTGGTGGGGTAAACATCGGCGGCCGATTAGCCACTTGATGGTGACGTGGAGGCGGAAATCTTCAGGACCTTGTGCTTCGGAGGAGGAGGTTATCGAGGCGGATGAGGAGGAGGCAAAGGCAATGGCCGGCTCTCTCGAGTTCATGGCCGGACATGGTGGTCGGGCGTCGGCGATTGTTTAGATTAGGTTTACAATAGGTTTTAGTACAGTTTGTGCAAAATATGTAATGAATTTCGTCAAGTTTGTAGGAAAAGTTTTCGAAATGTAATAAATTTCATCCGGTTAATTTGAAATTTTCTTTGTTTGCACGAATTTCGTCCGGTTATTTCATATAGATGCCGGTGTAAATTTGTGGGCCAGTGCTAGAGATGCCCTAACTATCGTGCTGTAATCGCTAACGGTCCTCCATTTTTATGTTGCTTACATAAAAATGGAGCAAGTGGACGGCATTGTAGCACGTCATATCACTCGAACTAGCCTGCCTAACGAGCGGGAAAGCACCGCCTTTGTCATTTTATCAATCGATCGCGTGAAAATATTACGCTTCGTAAGTTCTAAAGGAAAAGGCGGCACGCTTACGACTCGTACGCATCGCACCATCGATAGTCCGGCTCGCACGCCGCTCACCACAGGGGACACGCGTTGTCTTGTAATTTCTATGACATGTGGGACTGTAATTGAATAAACCGGCGATAGCCGAAATCTAATCGCTTGGCGGGTGTCGGCTGAGAAGAGAGAAACGGGGGAGGGAGAAGAGATCGACCGCCCGCCGCGCACGGACTCCAAGAAATATATGGTGATAATGTGAGGTGGGCCATGCTGGAGTTCGGACCGCTTCCGGAGCCCGCTCTGACCGCCCTGGCCCCTCAAGACGCCAGCTGCCCATCGCATGCAAGGCAAGTAGTCCCCGCTTATGTGGAGGAGAGAGAGGCATTGACAAAGTCAAGGAGTAATAGTGGAGACAATAGCTTTCATAAAAAATAAACAATGAATACTCGTTGCTCGTCCTCTATAAAGGAAAGAATACTATCTTTCGCCGACATGTGGGAGGTCGACCATCCTGGTCCACCTGCCATGCACAAAATTATCCTGGTCTACCCCGGTCGTATCGCAGGCCCAACCTTTCCCAATGTAAGTTGTTCGGACGAAGGGACCATCATGACTTCGTTGAATTCCGCTTCCTCAAGAAAACTTACTATACCCGCAATACTGCTACCACACGCGAAGACTGGACGACACTGTACCACGTCATATCACTCAAACCCACTAGGCCAAACTAGCCCGCCTAGGTCATCTATTTTGGAATGGAGGGAGTATGTCTCTGCACTGCTATGATTTTGTGTTGCACGTTCTCTGTAATTTTGCTACGATTTTCCTACCCTATGAACCAAATAAGGCCTGAATGTATCCATGTCGACTACTGTCTGATCGATCGCTAAGCCTACAATTTTAGGAGCTAGGGTTATTGGTCGATCGACAAGGGATAAGTATAAGCATACCACGAGCACATCAGCCCCAACGTTTCTCTTCGGTGAGTGTTTTGCAAGTACTATAGATCGCACAGTAGCTAGCCTACTAACACTAAGAATCATCAAACAAGCCCTGCTGATATGATAAACAGTTCAAACTTACATCTAAGCATGCCATATATTACATCAAAAGCTGGTGAGGATACATCTGTTTCCATAACTCGGAGAGGGTTCGCATGATTCATCGCATGATTCACTATGAAACAAAAGTAGCAAGATCTACCCACACAAGATAGTGCACTAGCCCTAAGATGGTTTGATAACACCCATCATTCTGGTAACTAAACACAGGGCAATGCAAATTACCCTAAAGGATTAACGCGACCAACTATTTCTTGTCATCGATCTCTCAGGCAATGACCACAGCACGGACAGCGGCATGGGAATCGATTTCTGGGGCGATGTCCACGGGACTGACCGCGACATCAGAATCCATCTCTGGGGCGATGTCCACAGGATGGACAGCGGCATCGGAATCGATCTCCGGGGCGATGCCAACAGGATGGGCCACGACATCGGAATCATCAAGGACGTCCACCGGCACCTGCACAACCCTAACATATTAGCAAGCACATTGCAAATAATCAAAAACCACAACTATGGTAATAAGGCATTATTTTTTACCTTGTGCAGCTCACCGGGGGATCTCATCCCTCCGGGGGCCATCTCCTCATCCTCGAAGGGGGCCATCACTTTGCCAGGGGAGTACTGCTTCTCAACGGAGACTATCTCCTCAAACTCGGTCTTGAGCCTCACATAGATGGCAATCAGAGTTCCTACGGTAGGCACGGTGGGGCCCTTGCTGTTCTTCCAACTTTCTTTGAGGAGTTCGTCCGCCAACGTCCTCAACTCTTTGGCCAGTGCTTGTTTCTTGGAGTTCTTCATCTCCATGGGTTGGCCCGCCAACATGGTCAACTCGTTGGTCGGTGCTTGCTTCCTGGAGATTGTTGTCTCCAGTGGGTTGTCCGCTCTTTGCCTAGTGCTCCAGGATCCATCAATGAACTGACAAACAAAAAGCAATCGAAAGGAAACCACAATCGCAATGAAAACGGGAAAAGAATAGGATGTGAGAATCAGTCGGTGCTTCGCAAAAAGAAGATTCTTGGAATAAAAATATAGCAGCATAACTAATTCGCCCACCTTTCCTTCGTCGGTACAGAAGAAAAATGGCAGAAGTGAGTAGCCTGGAGTGAGGTTTTCTTCAAGAAAGGGAAGAAAGGGCTTGAACGAGCGTTCCAGTGAAATGATGGTTGCTTCGTCCAGTCCAACTTGGAGGCCACCTTACCACTACTGGTAAAGGTGTGGGTTTTGTGATATGTCGGGTCATGACGGCCACACCGGGGTGACAGGTGAGTCTCTACTGTAGCACCTCGCTGTGATTTGGTGGATGGCACGCGGGCCCGGATGCTTTGAAATGTCCCGCATGTAGATAGAGCGGCTAGTCATATAGGAGTGCTCAATATTGTGCACCGCGACCAAGGCGGAGAGGAAAATGAGAGAACTACGTAATTAATGCATGAGTTTAATTAGGGTAGTTTTGTAAAGTAGTACGAAATACATTCCTCCAATCGCAAAATGCCTTGGTTCATGAGATTTGAGATTTGAGCCCTATAAACCGGAAGGGAGGGAGTACTGCATGGCTGCACACAGTGTAGTCTAGTCACTTGTTAAATCTCTAGAAAGGCAAATACTCCTTTCTGGTTTACAGGGCTATACTACTCCCTCCGTCTAGGTGTGTAAGTCATCTTACGAAAACCAAATGGTCCCAAAACACTTAGGCGCGGTGCATTAACTTCTACCTTGTTTCTTGTTTCTTGATATATCAACCAATAAGAGATGAGAGGTGTGCATGCTTTTAATGACTTGCAATGGCTAGTTCATTGCAAGCAATGCTATTAATTAGCAAATAAATATTGGTGACCCCAGGAGGAAATGGTGCTAAGCGCGTGGACCTATGTAGAATGAGTATCAACCAATGGATGATGGAGTTTAATTGTTAAACAATAGCAATTTTGTCTCATGCAAGAGCATGGCTACTATATGCGTGCTCCAAGTCACTGCACCACGCGAGCGTTCGCAACTGCCACGTTCAGGTTGCGCTTGGCTCTTCGCCTCTTCGAGAAGACGAACAATGATGTTACTCCTACTTCAACAGTATCAAATCCACTGCTGCATGTCCGTCCACCTCATGTGGGAGGGATAGCGTGTAGCGAAAGCTTCTACTTACTGCTCCTGCCTTTGCGTCTATGACTGGTGGGCCCAACAGGTGGTTGGCCCTCCTGTCATGCAGCCAAAGGCAGGTGCAGTTAAGGCACCGGAGCTCAGTCCGCGAGGGAGAGGGCATTGTTGTAATCAAATTTCTCGGTCTTGTACGAGTTGACGCGACACATCAAAGCACTGCACTCGATATAAGGCTACTCATAGTGGGGAGTAACTTAGACTAGTAACATGCATATGTTACTAGTCTATGTTACTCCCTCTCTCTTAGTTTATAAGGCGTGCACGTACCCCTAGGTCGTCAATTTGACCAACGTAACGTAAGTCATATATTACAAAAAATATACCAATATAAGCTTCAGATGTTCTATTTTCAAAAGGTATAATTTTTGTGTTATATAGTTTATATTAGGATGATAAAATTGACAACCTAGGTATACGCGTAGGACTTGTAAACTGAAACGGAGGGAGTACTTATCTCTATAGTGCATAGTATCATAGATTACTATCATAGGTGGTCTCATTTATTGACACATAGTAGCATCGCATTTATTTTGTTACGGTATCTACCTATGTTACTATAACCATCTCTCTCTTCTTTAATTGCCTGCCACATAAGCATGTTTGCGAGTCCCAAGTGCATGATACTACTTATGTTACCCCCACTATGGCCAGCCTAAGTCTTTTTACACATTTCAAATGGACTACTTCGTATGTAGACATATTCTGCTTCGTATGTAGTCACTTGTTGCAATCTCTAAAAAGACTTATATTTGGAAACAGATGGAGTACAACACATGATGCATGTCGTGACTTTCCTTTTGATACTTGCATGTGTTGATTTGATGCACCTTGCCAAATTTTGACTATAAATTTAACTAACCGAAATTTCATGCATGTCACAAAAAAATACGGGGCTGTTTAGATTGTGACTATGTTTGTCTTATGTTGCCACATTATTTTTCCCACACTTTCCACACTTGCCTAACCTGAGTTGCTCAAATTGTTAGACACACTTTGGCTTGCCTAAGGGAATCTTGCCACAATTTTTGTGTCTATGACACATTATTTTTCTGTCTATGACACGTGGAGTAGAAAATATAAATAATAATGCATGTTGGTGCAACCCATGTTTCCGCTAATTTTAGCCGTGGGCTTGTTCACAATTTTTACGAGGGGGTGGTTGTTCATTTAATGGAGGGACTTGTAGTACGAGACTTGAATGATACAAAGTGCAACCTGGCACACTGTAACACCACTTGGAACAAGCGGGTAGCTATCTCAAAAAACAATCAACAACTAAAAAACCGCGACCTGGCATGTAGTAGTACACAATTTTAAACGATTGTTTTGATGGAGTGAAAAAGGAAAACTACCCCACTACGTATATATAGGCCGGAGCCTCCGCGCTTGCTTGCTAGGGTTGCTCTATTCACACACTCTCATGCTCTCCAGATCTAAACAAGATAGGGGTAGTAACACTATCTTTCTCCCTTCAAAAAACACTGGCTTTCTATCCTCGCCGCTGGTTACAGATCCGGACGTATCCCCCTCCGCTGTCGATAGCGAGGGAGGAGACCCACTGCCGGCCACACCGTTATCTCTGGCCGAGCGCCGGCGCAGGAGTCCTCCGATCCCTTTTTCGTTGCCTGTGGGCGGATCCGGCCTCCCGCTGCCCACCTATCCACATCCCGACGACCCTCAGGTATATCTTCGTTCGAAACCGCCTTAGCTCTACCTCCCCAGCTTGCTACGCCGCTGCATGTGCATCATTTTCTACCTCTCAGCCCCTCTCGATCGGATGGTCCAATGTCACCTAGTATTTTTTTTCTTCTATTGTTAGAGGTAAAGATACTTCATGGAGTCGAATCTTGTACTCCATCCGAAAATACTTCTCATTGAAATGGATGTATCTAGATATATTTTAGTTCTAGACACATCCATTTTGATGAAAGTAATTCCGGACGGAGGGAGTACTTGGTTCAAACAAGAAATAAAGTGGGGGTGGGGGAATTTAGTATGTACATCGGGCTTGGTAGAAACATGAAGGAAATGGGGTGAAAGTAGTACAGACTGGTCATCCAACCGGTATCTTGGTTGAAAAGGGAAATATAGGGGTAACGCTGTACACAGTGGTATGACCAGGACTAGATTTGCTATCCACACATAGGCGTAGGTGGCTAGAGTGAACAAAAATGGGACCAACCCAGATATGTTTCTTGGATGTTTGTTTCTCGGGGGAACAAACTATGAATCACCACTTTATGCCCCTGTTTACGTACATGGTGCTGGACTGCTGGTGCATCCACTGTCCCATGCCCTTATACCAAATATTTAGCTGTTCTTAATCTAATGTCCCTGGTAAAAATGAAGCCATGCCACTGTTATAAGCCACGACAAGTTTAGCCAAATGTTTTTGCCTGTAATTGTTTCAGACTCTGACTGTTTCCTCTATACCTTTTTGTGCAAACAGGGATATCCAATTCACCTGGTTGCTGTTGTGACCTTTTGTTGCACAGCACAAAACTCTTCTTAAAAGAAGTGACTTTTGTGCTGTTTAACTGGAATGTCATAATGGAACAGTTGGTTCATTTCGGTGGAACTACACAAAGGGAGATCTATGTTCCAATTCTCATCATCCATATTCGCGCCATAACCTTCCTTTAGGTAAGAATGATATTTAATGCATGTGTTCATCTCTATTTTCCGACTACCATGAGAAAATAATGCTATTTTTTTACTAGTACACTTGTACTCCCTCACTGACAAAACCAATTCTGAACTAGAAGGCCAATCATGTACTTGGTTTCACCAACCGGTGAGGATAAAGAGAAACAGAGCATGAAGAGGAAGAAGAAGAAGAAGGAGGAGGAGGAAATGAACAAGATCACACGATGGTACCGTCCTATGTTATCCTGACATCTTGCTAGTGGTGTTGTATTGTTGTGTTGCTACTAGTCTTAATTTACTTGGAAGACTAGCAAGATGCTCGTTCATTGCATGTAACATCGAGATGCACTTAACAACAAGATCACCAAATCTGTTTTTTGTAAGAGTATAAGAGTAATAGATAATAGAGTAGAGATAGATAGAGAAATGCAGCATAGTAGTACTTGGCTTAACGACACATCATATTAATTAACTGGATTCTCGATGCATGTGTGACCCAGCTCTACACGATCAACAGTGCCAAGTTTATCTAGCTGAAGCCGAGACCTCAGTCGAGGCCATTCAAGGGCTCTGGCAATGTCTCCCTTACATGTGAGACGATCCTCCAGGGAGCCCTTCCACTTCTGTCGTCTCTCCTGCAAGATCACTTAATTAATAAGGAGTACTTAAGTAGCACTAATTTATTACTGCCTAATTTTCCCGTCAGAGTTAAACAAATCTTTAGTAGCACCCTATGGTGAATCATGTATGTGTATATATGTATCTGGAGGTGAATCATGTGGTGGAGCAGGAAGGGAATCTTGGTAGTGTCATGACATAATAATGCTATTGTCTTTCTATCCTTTCTCACTAAGCTAATGAAGGTTTCACCTTTTTCCTACTTGTGCAAATAGGGATCATGTTGTGCCAATCATACATTTTAGTGGAACTGCACTAGAGAATACAATGAACTGTATCCCAGCCAGTGCTTTAACTCTGCTAGAAGTTCTTGATAATCTTTCGATACAATCTCACCACTGGTAAACAAGAGTTATTTCAACCATACATTTTAAGTGCACAAAAATATATACTATTGAGTGATTCCAGTGAGTGCTTTATCATCTCTTCTGGAATTACTTGAATAAGCATATTTTGCTCAGGTTGGTACCAGCCTAAGGCCTTCAGCCATATTAGTTTGGTGTACCTATATATGTATTGTGCTACTGTCATGAGAAACTCCTTTATCTTTGCACGTTAAAGTTTTGTAACCTATGATGCATGGCAATGTTTTGAGTGTTGAGCTAATTGGCACTGATTAAATAAACTAATACCTCTCTTTAAGCAAGACTACTATGTTGCTAACTTTACCCATTAAGATAATGAGGGTGCTTTTGTTTGTTAGTGTATGTTTCATCAACTAGTCCCACTATTACAGTAATCTCACTCTCTCAATATATGTGCCAATAGGGATGCTCGATTTTGGTGGAACTGCACAAAAACTTTGGGTGCTTCATTGCCTCGACCGCTTCCTTCCCTTCATGTCAGTCTCTTTGTCTCGGCTTGCTTGCTTCCTTCGTTTCCTGTCAGTCCCTTATCTCGACTTCCAGTGAAAGGAAATAGTAATTGATATGCTACCTCACACAGGTTGGTACTGGACTTTATCCTGATTATTGTGCTTGTCATGTATTGGTAATTTGGTATTGTGTTGTTGTTTGCTGATTTTATAAAGGAGTAACTTGGAGCCTGAACTCGCAGGCAAATCATTGCATTGGGTGATTTCATTAGAACTGCACAAAATGATCAGATGGACAGATACTTATGTTGCTGCCATGTACTCCAAAGTTCACTCAGACAAGCATCGATGTTGACAAGAAGTGCCTATATTCATTCGAGTATCAACTGGCGTCAACCAGTTGTCAAACTCCCAAGTATTAGGAGAGTGAACACCAAAAATATTGCTTGGCGCATAGCCCAGAAGAACACAGTCCAGTCTTTGGCCCCAACTTGTGCCTTTTGGTTATCGGCAGATATGGTAGCGAACTGTATGGCATGGAGTCTAAAGATTCCAGACAAGTTGGTTGATGCGTATATTCATCTGGCACTTAATCAGTCTGCACGCCAGGGATGCTCCATTTCAGTTAAACTACACAAAAAATTTGGGTGGTTCATTTTCTCAACTGCCTCCTTTCTCGTCTGCAATGTAGAATTTTGGTGAGCTACAGGACCAAGATGAGCCAGTAAACTAGTTGGATGAAAGTAGTGGCCAAGTTGATCAAACATCGCTCGACACGAGGCCACTATTTGAGGATAAACCTACAAGCAAAGTTCAGATTGTTTGTGTTGCCTCTTATGTACTCGAAAGTTTACTCGTACAAGAACTAATTTTAGCAAGAAGTACCTCCGACTGAACACCATTTACCAGTCTGTACCCTAGGTAATTAAAGTTCGTCCATGGATCATATTGGCTGTGATATCAATCATTTGGATGCATAAACATACTGAACATGTATATCTGAATCTTTTTTTGAATTATGCATGAATATTGTCGTGTGATCTATCAATCATTTGGACGCATAGATATGCTGAGCTTGTGTATATATGAATCTTTTAAGTTGTTGATAGTGAATGTTGGCTATGAATATGAATGTGTCCTGTGAACCTGAGTTTGATACGAATGTTTACCTTTTCTGTTGTATTTGTGTGTGAACTTGTTAGTATGCCTACTGTGGGTTATGTAACGTGTGGGTTTCAATGGCACACCTTCTTCCTGAGAAGAATTGCACCTGCTTTGTTAGGGTAGCAATGGCGCATCAGCTCTTTTTAATCTTTTTATTACTCTGTCTTCCCCTCTCCCCTGCTCAACCCCTGCCGTAATGTTTTCGGCCTCAAAACAAACATAGTGCTGTGTTGTTTTTGAGGCTTGTTGAAAAATCGAGAGCTGGTTTCTGTAGGGTGGCCCGCCAAGCAAATGGGCTGCTGGTCCACCATGACAGACTAGGAGGCTAAAAATACAAGTTGTATGGTGCAGAGGCAAGTAAAAAAACGCTATCGAGAGCCATCCACTAAAGAAAAAAAATCGCTCCTGATGTGCTTCTTCACTCGTCCCACCCGCCCCCTCTTTAATCCAGTTCGCTCGGGGATCTGGTATCATTTTTTTCCAGAGGGCGAACAAGTATAAGCTAGGCCTAGGTTTTGTATTTTAACATGCGTAGCCCACGACATACGGAGATAGTGGTTTCAACTTATTTTTTGAGGTCCATACCGTCCTATGGGCTATTTCTTAAAGATCGGCAACCCAATGTATTTTTTAACAAAATGCAGGTCTCTGTTATATTTATCTATATACAAGAATAATAATGATGTGTCCAATTTATGTTTTCCCTTCTAACCACATTATATATATTTATATTATTACTATTATCGTATATTTTATAAAGACTTTTATATACATTATAAAAACATCCCACGTGTTATTAACTTATAAAAGTAAATGTTTAACGGAAGTTGGCAAGGAAAATCCTGGTTGTTTTTTACTCACAGGCAAGGAAAATCCTAGTGATTGCGTACAAAAGCTTGCAAAGATTTTAAGGACCAATTTAATAATAACGCGCTCATTTTTATTTTGAGCAATAACTCGTTAATTTATTAATTATATATAAAAAATGTGCCTCTCCGGTTTATTCTTTGATATTAATTGCTCCTTCTAACATAACATTATATATATAACAAGCCCAACATTTTGTTTTTTGAGAATCACAGCGCACTTTATTGCCTAAGTTCAATGATTACAGGGATACATAAATGAGCGGGTGGTGCATCAAGCCACACATGCCTACCTATATCAAGAGACGTAGCCATACGTGCTAGTCTATGAGGCTCCTCATTACATTCGCGTTGTTCATGACTAAAAAGACAAGCCCTAAATAAATTGCTTCGTTCTTTGATCTCATGAAACACCATACAATGTCCACCAAGGTTCTTTGGTGCTTCGATTTCCCGGACGACTCTCAGACAGTCAGTAGCAATATGTACTCTTTCCAGGTCCAGGTCCTCACTCAATGCTAGTGCTTCTCGACATGGGCTGGGATTCGTGTATAAATGGGCTGGGATTTCTTAGAAAATATAACGAGCCCAGCTAATTCGTGTATTTCAAGGAAGTGCAAATGGGCTAGGATTTCTTAGAAAATATAAATGGGCCTGATTGACGCGAAATTATTTGTTCACCCAGCCCAGCAAATGGACTGTACATTCTAGAAAACATGGGTTAAATATATGCCACATTTTTGCATGCTGACATGTGGGCCAATAGGTCGAAGCCTACGCAGGGCGTTGTCAACTTGGTCAACAAATGATTGTGACATCTACAGCCATTGGATTTATATCCAACAGCCAGCATGCACCTTCAATCTCTCGTCTTCTTCCTCCAGCGTCGCCGGAACCGCCTGGTCTGGCCTCCGGCGGCTAGCGGCTCTGCTTAGCACGCATCACTAGGAAGCGCTACCCCACCGCCGGCCAGGCTATCGCTGCGAAGATGACTGTACGTGAGAGGCTGACAGTGGTACGCACCACGCCCATGGACGCATGCATGCAACGGAACTAGGAGTGGTCAACGTGGTCAAGGAACGACTTCCATCGGAAGTATACTGTACGTGGAGAGGCCGACGGCTGGGCCCACTAAGTTGACGGGGACGGAGGGCTTTGTCAACTTAGTTAATATGTACGAGTCTAGCTGCAGTGACCATACGATGTCCATCCAACGGCCATCGAGCTTCTTCAACCTCTGGTCTTCTTGCTCCAGCCGCCCAAAGCAGCTCCAGTCGTGCCGCCTGCTCCTGCCTCCCGTGGCCGGCTGTGATGCCGCGGAGGCCTCACCGCCCCCTACTACTCCCGCACCGCCCCCTACTACTCCCGCCGCTGGCCAGGCCATCCCTCCACTCACCCACACCCCTTGTTATTCTGCGGTGACGGCAGCCTCACACCGCAACCGAACGAGTGAACCCTCATACTCCTCTACGCGTGGGCATCCACTGCCGCGTCTTCCCCGACTCCGCGTCGTCCCCTTCCTAGGCCTCACCGTCGTCCACCGCCGTGGTGCTCTCGACGCGGCGTGCTCAATGTGGTCAATGACTGACTTCCATCGGAAGAGTACTGCACAAGGAGAGGCCGATAGCTGGGTCCACGGCCACAGCCCAGTTTTTTTTGTGATTTGCCAAGTAAGTTTCTTTGTCAGGCCTGTTGGGCTGCAAATCTTTCAAGACGAGGAGAGCTTCATTCGGCTGGCCGAGAAAATGGCCTATCAGTAATGAGAAATGGGCTGTACATTTTTAAAACACATCAAACCGGCAATTAGTTTCAAATTTCTTTTTTTAATTTCGAGATTTTAAATTGCACTGATTTTTATGCGTGGACAATTTGTTGGACTTTATATTGATATACATTTATTTTTCAAATCAGTTTGAATGTGACTCAAAATTTCGGGATTAAAAACAGTTCGGACCGCACCGAAATATGCAAAATTTCGTATAATTTTTTAACCGTGGCCACAATATGGGCTGTAATGCTAACAAAAAGAATATGGGCTCCAAAAAAACACTTAAGAATTAGCATATGGGCTGTAAATTATTAGAAATAATGGCAGATGAGTTGTATGTTGTTTTCCACAGATTTGAGGCTTTCCTAAAAAAAGGTTGACGCACAAGCAGTGACTGTTGGATTTCCATCCAACGGCCGTCGTGCTTCTTCAATATCTGCTCTTCCTGCTCCAGCTGCTCAAACAAGCGCCGGCGGGACTGCCTGCTCCCTCCTACCCGCGGCCGGCTGTGCTACCGCGCAGGCCTCACCGCCCCACCGTACTCCCATCACTGGCCTAGGCATCCCTCTACTCACCCACACCTGCTGTTATTCTCCAGCGACGGCAGACGAACCAGTAAACCCTTGTACAGTCGTACTCCCCTCCGCGTGGGAAACAACTGCCGAGTGTTCCCTGCCTCCGTCTCGTTCCCTTCCTAGGCCTCGCCGTCATCCATCGCCCTGGTGCTCTCGGCGCGGCCTGGTCAACGTGGTCAACGACCGACATGCATCTGAAGTGGACTGTACGTCGAGAGGCCGACAGCTGGGTCCACGGCCGCACGCAAGGAAATGCCTCCTTATTACGCGTAAAATAATGATTCCTCCACCTGACATCAGGGATCCACCAAAAGGGCCTCTGTATTTCACGAAAAAATGTTACCGCCGCTGACTTGTGGGCCTACTAAGTTGACGGGGATGGAGGGCTTTGTCAACTTAGTCAATATGCATGATTCTAGCTCCAGTGACCGTACGATGTCCATCCAACAGCCGTAGTGCTTCTTCAACCTCTGGACTTCTTGCTCCAGCCGCCCAAACCAGCGCCGTTCGTGCCTCGTGCTCCTGCCTCCCGTGGTCGGCTATGATGCGGCGGAGGCCTCACCGCCCCCTACTACTCCCACCACTGGCCAGGCCATCCCTCTACTCACCCACACCCCCTGTTAACTGTTATTCTACGGCGACGACAACCTCACACTGCAGCGAACTAGTGAACCCTCGTACTCCTCTACGTGTGGGCATCCACTGCCGCGTCTTCCCCGGCTCCGTGTCGTCCCCTTCCTAGGCCTCGCCGTTGTCCACCGCCCTGGTGCTCTCGGCGCGGCTTGGTCAACATGATCAAGGAACAGCTTCCATCGGACGTGGACTGTACGTGGATAGGCTGCCAGCTGGGTCCACGGCGGCCGTAAGGAAGTGCCTCCTAATTACGCGCAAAATAATTATTCCTCCGCCTGATAGCGGGGACCCACCGGACGGGCCACCGTATTTTGAGAAAAAAATGTTTCCCCCATGACTGTTGGGACCCACCAGCTACACCTTCGCACGCAAGAAATTGCGTCTGGGCAAAAAAACGATTCGCCCCCTGACAGCTGGGACCCACCAGCTACATCTTCGAATGCAAGGAAGTGCCTGACAGTCGGGAACCACCTAGTCAAAGCATACGTAGCATTGTCATTCTAGTCGCGAATGTGTACGTACATATATACTGGTGGATGTAGAGGTGTGCACGTGTCGTAGTAGAGGCGCGCCCGTAGCATGTACACGTGCATATAGCGGCCAGGGTGCAAGAAAGAAAATACGGCCACGTATGTGTACATACGGGCGGGGTCTCGAACGCCTACTCGCGCATATATACGTACGGCCAGGGCTCGTGTACATTCGCTAGGTCAGAACGGAGAAACAGCATCGTCGTCGTGTTCATGGGGAGCCAACCAGCTGGGTCGGAACAGAATGCGTCATCATGTTCATCGGGAGGGCTTGGACGGAACAGGCGATGGAAACGAGGCCTGGCGTACCACAGAACGGAGGAAACAGACCTCCTACAGTCGGAACGGGGTCCTGTTCATCGGGAGGGGTGTGGCGTACTGCAAAATGGAGGAAACGGACCTCCTACGGTCGAAACGGGGTCCTGTTGATTGGGAGGGGTGTGGCGTACCGCAAAACGGAGGAAACGGACCTCCTACGGTCGAAACGGGGGTCCTGTTGATCGGGAGTGGTGTGGCGTACCGCAAAACGGACGAAACAGACTTGAGTTGGGGCGCTACGGTCGAAACGGGGGTCCTTGCTCATCGGGAGGGGTGTGGCGTACCGCAAAACGGGACTCCATGGGATACTGTTCATCTCCACCATCGACCTCCTCCAGCCTCCACGGGCTACTGTTCATCCACCGTCGACCTCCTCCAGCCTCCACCTGCGAGTGTTCATCCACGGGCTCATGTTCATCCAGCCTCCACCGCGCGCTACTCCACCGCTACTGTTCAACCACCCCTCTCCACGGGCTCCTGTTCAACCACCCCTCCATGGGCTACTGTTATTCCACCCCTCCACCGTCTACTGTTCATCCAGCCCTCCACGGGGTCGTCCTGTTCATCCAGCCCTCCACGGGGTCCTGTTCATCCAGCCCCAACCGTCTCGATCGATCGGGTCCTATTCATCCAGAGGCAACACCACGGGTCCTGCTCATCCACTCCCACTGCTCACTATTCATGTAACCCCCCTCCCCCCCGCAACGCTCACTGTTCATCCAGAGAGGCAGCATCGATCGGCTTCAGTTAGTAGCAGTAGCGAAGGAATTGATCGCTCGGGTTCAGTAACGTGTAGCATGCAGTGCAATCGCTCGGGTTCAGTTAGAGCCCAACGCCTCGCTCGGGTTCAGTTAGAGCCAACGCCTCGCACACACGCGCGTACGTGTATGAGAGAAACGCGCATCGCTCGGCTCCCGACCATTAACCGTAACCGGGAACTCCCCGAAATTTTCCTCGCCCTCGCTTCTACCATGGTTTTTTCCGTCATGGATGGCCCAAATAATGTCATGCAGCTGCTTCTCTGGCCCACCCAAGACGAAAAGCCCATTTTCTGTCATGATTTTTTGTCATAGAAGTAGGAGCCCACCACATCTATGATGATATCAGGTTTTGTCACAATTATCGTCGTAGAAGTGTCATATGTATGACAGAAAAAAAATCGTTCGGCCAAAATGTCACGGATGTGTCTTTTTTTTGTAGTGCAGATTTGATTTCCTCCAGAAGGAACCAATCATAGTGTCTCCAGGAAGTTTCCCATCACTGTAATATGTTTCCCAAATCAGGTTTACACATGGTATATCATGTCTGTTGAAGAATTTGTGTAAGTTTTTCATGAGTAAGGTTTTGTTGTGAGTGTATATGTCTAGAACCCCTAATCCTCCTTGGCTTTTTGGCCTACAAACAGTGTGCCATGCAACCATTGCAGGTCTTCTGTCTTCCATATCAGGACTCCTCCAAAGACAGTGCCTTAAGAATTTTATAATTTGCTTCTTAATTGTGATTAGAATGTCCAAGCAGGTCATGAAAAAAACTGAGAGAGATGCAAGCACTAATTTAACTAGCAGTAGCCTTCCTGCCTGAGTCATGAAAGATGAAATCCCAACCAATCTTTTTGCAATTCTGTTAACCAGAGGTAAGCATTGCTCCATAGTTGGCTTGTAAATTCCCGATGGCAGACCTAGGTAAGTGAATGGAAAATGCCCTCTAGCACATTGAAGAGTGCTTGTAAAAAACTCTACTCTCTCTTCATCAATATTTACAGGCACCATGATTGATTTGCCATAATTTACCTTAAGATCAGTTGATGAAGCAAAAGTGTTTAGTAATGCTTTAAGGCAAATGAGCTGTCTAGCATCAGCTTGCATTATAACTAGAGTTTCATCAGCATATTGAACTATTGGGAAGTCAGGGTAGGAATTGATTTGCAGTGGAGGTGTGATTAGAATCAATCTCATGGCTTTGTTGAGTATAGATTGCAAAAGATCAGCAGCCAGCACAAAAATTAGTGGGGAGTATGGATCCCCCTACCTTACACCTCTTCTGATATAGAATTTCTTCCCAGGCACACCATTTAATAGGACAGCTGAAGATGCAGAGGAGAACAATAATTGCATCCAAGAAATCCATTTTTTACCAAATCCCTTTGCTCTAAAATGTCAATGATTGCTTGATGTTCAAGTGTGTCAAAAGCTTTTTCAAAATCCAATATGATAACTAACATTTCCTCCTTTGATTTATGACATTGATGAATATACTGATAGGCCCAGCCTAAGCAATCTTGAATCACTCTTTCTTTGAGGAAACCATACTGGTTAATGTGCACCATTTGTAGGATAACTTTCTGCAATCTATTGGCCAATAGTTTTGTGATCATTTTAAGCACACAATTGAGCAAATAAATTGGCCTAAAGTCATTTGGGGACATTGGAACTTCCTTTTGGGAATCAGAGTGATAAAAGAAGTGTTTATACTTTCCAGATCCACTGTACCAGCATGAAAGGCCATGATGAGATCAGTAATATCTTCTTTTATAATATCCCAGCAATTTCTGATAAACTCATTGTTAAAACCATCAGGACCTGGAGATTTATCAGTTGGCAAGTTTTTAACTACATCATCAATTTCCTCTTGAGTAAAAGGGCTTTCTAAATCCAAGAACACTTGAGGGTCTACTTGTTGATCATAAAGCTCATGTAGGTCAAAATTCATTGTATGACCTGTAGATTGCCCCAATTTCTTTCTAAATGCTTCCCATAAAATGGCTGCTTTTCCTTCATGATCAGTGATCTCAACTTGATCCTCATTGATCAGCATTGCAAATTTATTATGCCTATGATTGATGGTAGCTTTTGTATGAAAGAATTTTGTGTTTTCATCCCCAAATTTAACTCCTTTGATTTTGCCCCTTTGCTTCCAATAGATTTTGTGGTTGTTAAGAACTGTTAACAGAGTATCCTTAAGGATGGTTCTACAGTTGTTTTCAAACACAGATAAGTCTCTGAATTCCTCAGTAAAGTCCCAAAGGAAGATGCATTCATTTAGTTCTTCAATCTGTTTCTTCAGGCAAGACAAGCTTTTAGCCCATAGTTTTAGAGCTTTTCTTAGGTTCTTAAACTTGGCATTTATCTTTTTTGCATGATCTGTAAAACCCACTAGAATGTTCCATGCAGCTTGAACCACCTATTTGAATGAGATGTGTTTGAGCCAGTAGTTTTCAAATCTGAAGACCTTTGATTTTGGAATGGATGTGCCAATTTTAATCATACAGGGCAAATGGTCAGAGATAGGTTTTGCCAGAGGAAGTGCAGTAGAGTCAGGATAACTAGTCATCCAAGCAGCTGAAGTGAAAAACCAGTCCAACTTTTCAAGCAATGGGTTGTCTTGCATGTTGCTCCAACTGTACTGCCTTCCTTTCAATAGAAGTTCAATCAGCCCAAGATTGCTTATAGCTTCATTAAACAGTAGCATCTCATTGACATCTCCTCCAGGTATATTCCTGTCCTCAGGCGATCGAATGAAATTGAAATCTCCCATGATAATCCAGTCTACATCAATGGTCATTTGAATATTGCCAAACCAATCAATAAATTCAATATTATCCTCATGGTTGCAAGGACCATAAATATTTGTGAGAATCCATGTCTTGGAAGAAGTGTTGCAAGTAAATTGAATTGATAGGGAGAATTTGTTTTGAAAAATCATTTCACCTGAGAACAAAGCTCCATTCCAGGCAGTTAGAATCCCTTTGGAGGTCCCATTGGAAGGCAAATGTTCAAATTTATTAAATCTTTGAGGACAAAAGTTCTGAATATAGGACAAGTCAAAAGATTCTCTCTTTGTTTCTTGGATATAAATGATCCCAGCTGCACTTTCTTCAACTTTTTGTCTAATTGCTAGCCACTTATCTGAAGCATTAACCCCTCTAACATTCCAGTTTAATATGTTCCATGATCTATTATTATTCATTATAAAACAAAAGCTTTCCAGATATAGTACCAAAGACCATCCTTTGGTAGTTGCCACAGGCTGTGTAATTTCTGATTTGCAAACCTGGTTGGAGCTTAATGCAACAACTGACTGTGACCCAAAACTCACATAGGCAAACCAAACCATCAGCAACATAGTGTAAGTAAAGGGAATTGGCACTGCTTACAGATTGCAGATTATCATTACCATTGCTTTCAATGGGATAATTAGTCCATAAGTCATATAGATCAAATAAAGGAGCAACAGACAAAAGAGGCCACTCTGGGCACCCATAGGCTTACATTGTCTGACTTGCAACATGGGAACAAGCATGAAACAGATAACCCACACAGGAGTACAAAAGAGCATTCTAGCACTTTGACAGTTACTAAATGTCATGATCATCTTCAGTTTTTGATGGGGTGGAACTCCTCTTCAGTGGCTTTGGACACCTTGGCCACCTCTTCCCGTCCTTTCTTTTTTGGCTTCTTAGCCAGCTTCTGATGCAGATCATCCTTAGCCACCTTGCAGAAAGATTTTTTCAGGTTCTTAACCACTTTATTAGAAAGGACAGGAGGTATAGCATTACATGGCAGGCATGATTTAGCATCACAAGATTTCCTTCTATATCCATTATTTTATTTCCTAATCCTGTCACTTCTCCTTACCTCAGTTTCATCCAGAGTTTCTTTGTCCCTCCTTTTCCTGGAGATAGCTTTTCCCATTGGCAGCAACACAACTCTATTGGGAGACACCTGCATTAAAGGATTGCCTGCTCCACTTGAGGAATGTGCAGCTGGACTAATTCCCTCATTTTCTTTGCCCCCACCTAGCATAATGTCCTTACAAATGGGTGCCTGGGAAGTAGCACATTCATCACTAATATGAAAATTCATAGTATCTTCATAATCACAATTTGCAGTCAATAATTTCCACAAATCAGACTTCAACAAATGCATTGTCCATCCAAATTTATCAGGAGTCAATAATAGGTGGATGATGAAATTGAACCAACTTATAGGAATGTCAATCTTGAAAGTGTTTACATCACCCTGTAATGCTGGTGCAAAATGCTGAATCCAAAGTCCAAGCCCTTCTTCAGAGATTAAGTGAGCACCATTAATAACATCCAAAGCATGTGATTCAGCAACTGATTGAACATCAAACCTGTGTTTAAACTCATTTGAAATACCTTTCTTGTTGGTGTCTATAGAGGTGCCCACTTGTGGAATTGGAACATCTTCTTTTCCTTTATCAGTTAAGACTGAAGTTATGTTTTGAGCAGCCATGGTTCCCTCACAAGCAGTGCTTACAACATGAGTTTCTTCTTCGTTCTCATTGCCAGAGACAGTCAGTTGCAAACCATTGTTTTCGGTAGTTGTAAGGCCCCCCTCTTTTGGGACAGCTGCCAGGTCTTGAATAGGTATGATGCTATTGTTCTCTGCTGCAACTGGAAGGTGGTCATCATTATTCTGCTCTGCTACAACTGGTAGTTGATTGTACTCAGCATTGTTGCCATCCACCTGCAAGTCATCTTCCTCTTCCACGGCATTATAAGCCAAAGCAATGTTTAGAAGACCCATGCCCATTTGTTGAACTCCTTGATTAACTTCTTCACTAGCAGAGTGAGTGATGGAGAAAAGCCCATCAGACAGAGAAACTGTGGTGGTGATGCTGCTATTAGGAGATCCATCCTCAGGCACCGCCAAGATTTCCACTTGTTGTTGCATTTGAATCACAGGGTTTTGTTGAGGAAAAGTCGAGTGTTGCTCCTGGTCCTCCTGCTCCTGCTGTTCTTCCCAAGCATCCCAGTCTTCATTTTGTGCATGAATGTTGTGCACAGGCAAGGGCTGAAAACCAGGGAAATCATTTGCATGCTAGGGCACTGGATGTGGATCAACACCATATGGAGGGTTAGGGTCCTCATCAGCAGGTCCCCCACCCAACATTTCTTCAAGAAAAACCTCAACCGACCTCGTCCATGATTCTTCCTCAAACTGTTCCCCCTCTGACCACCTGATACTTTTGGGGATATCAATGAGTTCAGTAACCCTGGCTTTAACCAAGATCTTTCCTCTGAGTGCATCCTCTATTTTCCAACTGATGATTCTGCCCTAGTTGGAGATTGTTGCTACAATATCTTCAGTATTGCAAAAATCAAACGGGACCCTCACAAACAACAACCAACAAGTCCTATTGAAATTTACACGCCGCCAATTCCTGCCCTCATTATGCTTAGGGAATGATATGAAAACATCTCCAAAAGCATGTGGACTCTGCCTAATGAGTCTATCCCGATCAAGGACATGCGCAAACTAAACATAAGCCTTCCCAAAAGGGCAGGGCTGGATTTCCCTAAACCCTACTTGCTCCACACCTTGTAGAAACTCCTCGAGCACTTCACGGACATTTGGGAAAAATACCTCATTAGGGTGCAGATGGATGGAAGCTATTGCCCAATCTTCGTGAATTCTTGGACGATGCGGAAGAATAGCTATACAAACCCCAGTTCTTCCGGACACCTCCTGAATCTGAAATTCTTGCGGGACAAAAGGATGGGGGTCGATTGGGATGTTGGCCATTATGGGCAGCTCCGACGAGGAAGCGACCAACGCTCACACCGGCGACGAACACTACCCCGGCGAGCTTGTCGAGACAGGAACAAAGGAAGGAGCAGAGTTGGTAAGTGGAGTGGAATGCGAGGAGGTAGGCATCGGTCTCGGTTGGAAATTTGGAAATAGGTCCTTGACCAGCTCCGGAAAAGAAGTAACCTGCCTAATACGGGGCGCTGGCCCAGCATAGTGAAACCAGGCCTCCACCTCCTCTACAGCCCAAGCCTCTTCTGGTGGGCTCAGAAATGATTGAAATTTCAAGAAAGGCCACAACCCTGGTAAATTTGGTACATTGCAAAAATGGGCCAATTGTCCGTTGGCCCCACATGTATGGCACGTAACGTTCGACGCCACCAGTCTACGTCGATCCACCGGTGACTCAAATTGGGGTCTTGATTGCCCAGGGGTTGACGGTGATGAATTGCTGATTAATTCTAGATTAATAGCATTATGAATAGGACCCAATAACCACTCGAAAACCGATCTACCGTCTCTGGCCACCATGGCGTAGCTCCGGCGATCACCCGAGTGCGGCACCACCGGCCTGCTATTTCTACCCACGAGAGTCCATTCTTTCTCAAGTTCAGCATAATAAACAATTTCTTCTCTTCTCCAATTTGGTCACCCAAAATTCTAAAGACTAAACACCATCTCAAAATCCTTTTCAACAATTCCCCCAGCATTGTAAATCTCAAAACCAACTGACCTGGAAGCTACAGAGAACTTGTATGATCTATCCTTTAAGAAACGAACTCTAAAATCATGAGCATAACCCCCAAACATGGCATTGAGAGAAACACTAACCGTGTGAGCATCAAGTTTGAACGATGTCGTGCTAAAAGAAACCACCAATATGAATTCCTTTTGACGAAAACCCGGGGAGAAAACCACTGGGTGCCCAAACTTGGTCCTCATTGCCGATTGAAACTTCCTACCACGGTCAAAGTTGAGGGCAAAAGGAGCCATCTTGCCGCGGTATGTGGGCACCGGGGCCGGAGTGACCACCGGTGAGGGCTAGGAGGTGGCCGCCAAGGTCGGAGTGGCCACCGGTGCAGCTAGGAGGAGAGGCTAGGTCAAAACGATTCTAGCAGCACTCGCTACCTCCCAACATTGAAATTCTACTATGAAGTACTCCTATATAGTACTTGTTGAATACTAATCATAAGTAAATTCGCAAGCAGTTTGAGCACGGTTTGCAAGATAGACACCCTCTAGATTTTTTATCTGGCTCCCTCATTATTCATCAGTTGCATGTCAAGCACCTTAGGAGAAAAATGCATTGACGGAAAGGATTTGATCACCAACATACCTTAGTTATGGTAATCAACTCACCTTGGTCGGATACCAGTGACTTTAGCCTCAACATGCTCATGAGACTTCCATTTTAGAGTTCCATTTTTGGCATCCATTTTTATAAATGCATCTATGGCATTTGTTGGAATCTCTAGCATTAGCAGACCCCTTATACTAAAAGTGCCAAACCTGCTCTATATCCCATTTCCGTAAATTTTTGTAGGGAAATCCATGTTCCATAGCTAATCGATCCCACATACATTCTCTCCCTAAAAAGTTAAAAAATAATTTTTTACACATACGTCAACCACTTTATGCCATAATTAAACAACAAAACTACATTCTACTATCCTAGAATTGTTAATTTACCTAGTACATATTACTAACACGCCATTAAACTAGCTAGATTCATTATTCTACTTCTACTCCTCATCGAAGGAGATGATGACTACCCCAGTGCCGAAGGGACCGGCCTCGTCATCGTTGGGATTTCCCCGATGCGTGCGTGCTACTTGTGAGCTGTGTTGAGATTTCCCCGAAGAGGAGGGATGATGCAGTACAGTAGAGATAAGTATTTTCCTTAGTTAAGGACCAAGGTTATCAATCCAGTAAGAGAACCATGCAATACCTCGTGAATAGCACCTACACACAAAGTAACAAATACTTGCACCCAATGCAAACAAGGGGTTGTCAATCCCTTGGCGGTTAAATTATAAGGATCAAATCTCTTAGTGATAGATAGATAAAAATGCAAAATAAAATAAAAGTAAATAAATTGCAGCAATATATATTTGGATTTTAATATATGATAAAGATAGACCCGGGGGCCATAGTTTTCACTAGAGGTTTCTCTCTCAAACAAAAAGGATACAGTAGGTAAACAAATTACTGTTGGGCAATTCATAGAAAAGCACATAGTTATGACGATATCCAAGGCAATGATGATGTATATAGGCATCATGTCCGAGACAAGTAGAATGAATCTTGCCTACCTCTACTACTATTACTCCACACATCGACCACTATCTAGCATGCATCCAGAGTATTAAGTTCATAAAGAACGGAGTAACGCCTTAAGTAAGATGACATGATGTAGACAAAGTAAACTCAACCAATATGAATAAAACCCATCATTTTATCCTTAATGGCAATGATACAAATACATGTCATGTCCCTTTTGGTCACTCAGATTGAGCACCGCAAGATCGAACCAATCACAAATCACCTCTCCCATTGCAAGATAAATCAATCTACTTGGCCAAACCAAATAGATAGATCGGAGAGAAATACAAAGCTATAACAATCATGCATAAAAGAGTTCAGAGAAGACTAAAATAATATTAATGGATAATCTGATCATAAACCCACAATTCATCGGATCACAACAAACACACCGCAAAAAGTCATTACATCGAATATATCTCCAAGAACATTGTATTGAAGATCAAAGAGAGAGGAGAAGCCATCTAGCTACTAGCTATGGACCCATAGGTCTGTGGTGAACTACTAACACATCAACGGAGGGGCAGCAAGGTTGATGTAGAGCCCCTCCATGATCGATTCCCCCTCTGGTAGAGTATCGTAGAAGGCCTCCAGATGGGATCTCATGGGACAGAAACTTGTCATGGCGGAAAAAAAATTTGGGTGGCTCTCTGATTTTAGGGGAATATTTGAGAATTTATATAGGCGAAATTAGGTCAAGAGGTGCCACAAGGGGCCCACAAGCCTGGGGGTGCCCCCCTCGGGCGCGCCTCCCGAGCGTCGCTCCCTCGTGGCTCGTCATGTCTTCTCCTGAACCTTCTAGGGTCCCTTCTGGTACAGAAAAAATTAATCCAAAGTTTTTTCTCTATTTGAACTCTGTTTGATATTGATTTCCTGAAAACCCAAAAACAAGCAAAAAAACTGTCAATAGGCACTAGGTTAATACGTTAGTCCCAAAAAATAATATATACTTGCATATAGTTCCATATAAAATATCCAAGATTGATACTATAATATCATGGAATAATCAAAAATTATAGATACGTAGAAGACGTATCAGGCCCTAGTGACAAGCATTAAGAATAGCAAAGTCATAGCAACATCAATCTCAGAACATAGTTGATATTAGGGATCAAGCCCTAACAAATTGACTCGATTACATGATAAGTCTCATCGAACTCCATCACTCTCCAACAAGCCTATAAAGGAATTAATCATTCTCGATAGTGAGCAACATGAAATTGATGATGAAGAAGGGTTGGTGATGATGATGGCGCCGAATACCCCTCTCCAGAGCCCCAGACGGACTCCAGATCTAGCCTCCCAATGAAGAACATGAGGTGGCAGCGGCTCCGTATCATAAAACGCGATGAAACTTTTTCTCCTATTTTTTCTTGGGAAATAGGATTTATAGGCTTGAGATTAGGGTCTGCGAAGTCACGTGGGCCCCACAAGGTACTTGGGCGCGCCTAGGGGGTGGCCGCGCCCAAGTGCCTTATGAGCAGCTAGTGGGTCCCTTCCAGTAGATCGTTGCTCCAGTATTTTTTATTTATTCCATAAAAATCTCTAAAAAGTTCTATCCAATTCTGAGAACTTTTATTTCTGCACAAAAACAACAACATGGTAGTTCTGCTGAAAACAGCGTCAGTCCGGATTTGTTTCATTCAAATCATGCAAATTAAAGTCCAAAACAAGAGCGAAAATGTTTGGAAAGTAGATACAATGGAGACGTACCAATAATCTAGTATGAGAGTTATATAATAAAGAGTAGTTTGAGGTAGTTGATGTACCTTCTTGCTTAAATCTTAGCAATGAAAAGAATAAAGATTAATACACTAATCCCATGGGGGTAATGACTTCACATAAAAGAAGTACAGTTGATGAAATTTGTTGAAAGTTAAGAAACATAGCATTGGTCATTGGTGCAATTCATGAGAAGTAATAAAAAAAGAGGTTCCACATATAAATATACTATCTTGGACATCTTTTATGATTGTGAGCCCCATCAAATATTATATGCTTGATCAAATATTTGAGTTGGACAAGGAAGACAACGTAATGAATTATGTTTGCTTATATTCACACAGAAGTTATATTTTCATAGATCCTCTAACATGTGGTGCTCGCTCCTAATCTTTTGCTATCCAAAAATTTGCACTAAGTAGAGATACTACTTTTGCATCTAGAAATCCTTTAACCCAGTTTCCTGCCATAAGAGTCCACCATATCTACATATGGATTGAATAAGATCCTTCAAGTAAGTTGTCATGGTGCATAAAGAAATAAAAATTTCTCCTAAATATGTATAATCTTTTATTGTAAGGGAATATAAGCTTTCTATGATCTTGTGATGGTAAAGAAATAAAAGCGATGGACTGCATAATAAAGGTTGCTATCACAAGGGGCAATATTAAGTAACGTTCCTTTACATTACGAGCTTGCACATTCAAAATAAAAAGCACATGACAACCTCTGCTTCCCTCTGCAAAGGGCCTATCTTTTACTTTTTAGTATTTATTTTTATGCAAGAGTCAATAGTGTTCATCTCTATTCCATTTTTATTCTTCTTTTGGCAAGCATCATGTGGTGGGGAAAGATCTAGGCACATATATCCAGTTGGATGTAGGTAATCATGAGTTATTATTGTTGACATTATCCTCGAGGTAAATGAGTTGGGAGGCGAAAACTAAAAGCCCCCATCTTCCTATGTGTTTGATTGAAACTTTTGCTCCTTAAATATGCCTTGAGTAACAACTATCATAGAAGACTAAATGATAGTTGAGTATGTGAATGATACGTCTCCAATGTATCTATAATTTTTGATTGTTCCATGCTATTATATTATCTGTTTTGGATGTTTAATGGGCTTTAATATGCTCTTTTATATTATTTTTGGGACTAACCTATTAACCGGAGACCCAGTGCCAGTTTCTGTTCTTTGCCTATTTTAGAGTTTTGTAGAAAAGGAATACCAAACGGAGTCCAACCGGAATGAAACCTTCGCGATGATCTTTCTTGGACCGAAAGTGTGGCACCCCATCTCAGAGCGACCGGTTTACCTTGCATAGCCAGCCCAGAGACCTTGTCGTCTAGCAACACACAATAACATGGTACAGAAAACAACCGCTTTATTCATGCTAGCGGAGCATAGCTCATATTACAACAGTTAGCGAGGCCAAGAGGCACACATGGTGTGGCTGAACAATATGTACATTATTTAGTGAACATAAAGGAGGCCTCGATCATGACAACTACTCAGCAGCGGAACAACGTCGTAGCGGGACTCCATAGCACAAGGACTCCGATGTGGAGACGATATAGACTCGGACAACACTTCTTTCCAACGGGACTTTCCTGAAATCTGGCATGACACGCCAGGTCAGTACATTGAATGTACTTGCAAGCTCACAATAAGCATAAACATGATGACAGACAATATCATGATATTTAACCAATTAAACAACAAAGCAACCATTTATCCCACATGTTGTAATTATGCTCAATAGGCACTCCTTTTCCTGCCTGGCTTACCAGATGTGACCAATAAACATGATAATACCAAAACACACTCGTCATCCTTACGGCGATCACAGCCTGACCAACTCGTGGCCCGTGATCCTTACGGCGATCACAACCCGACCAACTCGTGGCCCGTGATCCTTACGGTGATCACAACCCGACCAACTCGTGGCCCGTGATCCTTATGGCGATCACAACCCGACCAACTCGTGGCCCGTGATCCTTACGGCGATCACAACCCGACCAAATCGTGGCCCGTGATCCTTACGGCGATCACAACCCGACCAACTCATGGCC
>NC_041393.1:568963443-569045990 GCF_002162155.2 Triticum dicoccoides | reverse complement strand
ATAGGCACTCCTTTTCCTGCCTGGCTTACCAGATGTGACCAATAAACATGATAATACCAAAACACACTCGTCATCCTTACGGCGATCACAGCCTGACCAACTCGTGGCCCGTGATCCTTACGGCGATCACAACCCGACCAACTCGTGGCCCGTGATCCTTACGGCGATCACAACCCGACCAACTCGTGGCCCGTGATCCTTACGGCGATCACAACCCGACCAAATCGTGGCCCGTGATCCTTACGGCGATCACAACCCGACCAACTCATGGCCAACTCAACACGATGGCCTCACTGCCATCCTCAGTGCAATTTAGTGTGCATATTTATTAAGTGTTGACCCATGGTGTACCCTACTTTCGAGCATGTCCGTAACCGTCGACTCGGCTATCAATAGATTAAAAACACTCTGTGGAGGTTAGTACACTGTACCCACACTACGGAACCCATGGCCTCGCACTCCCATTCGGGGGGACCAACGGCGTTCCGACGAAACCATTTCATTGTCATGGCACTCTCCCGGCCTTCCCGACTCAGACCCCAACGGGCTAGTCCTGGGTGGCCCCGTGTCTACCTCCAGACACCTCGACCACCGTCGTGGCCATGATCCACTCTGGGACCCGGTACCAAAATTAACATAACTACGGGCTCACAAGGTTATGCCTGCCTACCGGGCCAGGGTACAACACGCCCATAACCTTCCCTATATGGAGGTACTGACCGGAGGCACGACAATGAAATGCGTTAAGGCCGTCCCATACCGGCAAATGTGGTTGCACTGGGAAAGACTCGTTTCAGCGGCACCACGACCCGGTCAACATGTTCAAGTTGAATTATTAATCAGGTTCAACTTAATGTGAAAATAATCGGTGTCATCGTGCCATACTATGCATCACTTAACATATGCATCACATAATCGTGCAAACAACTGCACCAACAATGCTCCCACGGAGCCCTCATCAACACATGCTACTATAATGGTTAAAATCTCACTTTACTTGTACCAGAACCATTTCTAGCATTCTCATCATTATTCATCATGCAAAATAATATTTAAACTACTCATCAAATTCTATGACCATATTATTTATTTATTACTTGCAACTAAGTTGTCCTTATCTTGCCAACAATATTTACTTCAATCATTCTGTAGTTCAAGTATTTCATCAATTCAAGCATATAATAGAATATATTTATTATATAACTAAATTAAATGCATCAATATTCATAAGTTCAAGTAGGAAAATCATAAATATTTAAGTGGCACCATGAAAATGTTACTGTGGCTTGCCTTAGTACTGGTGAGGTTCATAAAGCTCCTGGTGATCCTCAAGACAAGCTGGTTCTGCAGAAAATATTCAAAACCACAAAAGGAAAATATCAAGAAACCTTCTAAAAATTGCCAGAAAATCACGACAGCAAGGAAAAATCCCATCCTTTGGGTGCTGTTAGATTTTTGGACACAGAACATGATGCAAAAAGAATCACTGCATTTGGACTTTCAGGTAAAAAGTTGTGGCTATTTGAATGCTACTGGAATTTAAATGGATTTGAAATAATAAACAGAGGGGGTGACGTCGAAGGCGTAATCTCCCAGGGCGCCACCACTCATACCGCTTCGCGCGCGTAATGAGTGGCTAACTAGCGGGCCCCGCTAGTCAGGCCGGAGGGAGGGGAGAGGGAAACAGAGAGGCACGGCGATTCGCCGGAGGTCACGCTGGCGTTGAGGCTTCTTGGAGGCGAACGAGAGGGAGGGATCGATGGAGAAGACGATTGTGCACCTGCTCGTACCCGTAGCGTGGCGAACGGTGGCTGGACGGCGTCGGATTTGACCTCTCCAGTGGCGACAAAGCACGGAGGTTGCCGGAGTTGAAGAAGACGGCGGCTTGGGGCGGCTCCAGGGGCTCTAGCTAGGTGCGTTGGCTTCACGGAGGAGAGGCGGAGGCCCTGGCGGGGTCGCTTGGTTCGGGATTGGAAGGAGTTGCGGGAACGATCCAGAGGTGATCGCCGGCGAGCTAAGCTTCGGGACGGCAGCCCGCGGCCTGCCCGGCCAGGCTGCGGCTTCTGGTGGCTCTAGGAGGGGGTGAGAGTGGGTGTGCGATGCTCCAGGAGGCTGCGAAGGGGGCTTTTATAGGCGGGGCGGCGAGGAGGGCTCGGGCTCCGCCGGAGGACAGCTGTCCCCGGCGCCCGGCGATGAACGGTGCCAGAGAGCGATGGAGAAGGCGACGGAGGTCACACAGCCACTGTAGGCGGGCGCGGACGAGCACAGGATCAAGGGGGAAAGAGACAAACATAGTGCGCGCGCACTGTGCCGTTGGCCGGACCGTGCCCGTGCTCGCTGCGGCAAGCTCCGGCATCGGCGAGCGGCAGGGTGGACTTATGGAGGTGGATACGGGGATGGTGGCGAGGGAGGACACGCTCTGGCTGGCCGAGCAGCGAGCACGCACTCAACAGAGGCGATGGCGACGCGCAGAGCGTGCGTTTGGCATGCCAGCACACTCGGACGAACACGGTCACCGCATGGACCGTGACATCCGGCCACCTACGCACTAACAAGGATGTCTGGCGTGTAGTCCTTAGTAAACTGAGGTGTTACCATGGCTCGGTTTGGTTCCAGGTGCGGTAGAAGTAAAATGGTGATGAGGTTAAGTTACTGGATAGAAACTTTGGGGAGTTACTGTGGTCCAACCATAGGGATTCAAGGGCTGAGCTTTCGGGTTTTATTGTCTCTTACTAAGGTAAATAAGCTCGGGGAAAACCAGCTACATTGGAGCTAGTAAAAAGGTAGTTGCTTTAGAAACTACCAGTTCAGCTCAGAAGTGATTTAATTTTCTATAGCGAAAATATTCCAAAGAGTGGTGAAATATTTTTACTCAGAAATGTGCCCTAGGGTCCAAAGAATATTTGGCATTTTTCTCAGGTTTTTTCGGGCAAGGAATATTATGGTTGCTTTGGAGCTCAAAGAGATAGCTAGGGTTTTGGAGGCTAAAATGAATATTTTTTATTTAAGAAAAATATTCCGAGCAATATTGTTGGGTTGGCCAGGGGTGAAATGATGGATTTGAGGAGGAGAGGGAACACTTGGGTGAAAATCAAGGGATACCCAAGTGGTTAAGTCCAAATGAAATGATTCAAAACTTCAAACCCAAAGCCAACTCAGCTGAAAATCAAGCAAAGGAAAAGAGGGCAAAAAACAGGCAGTCACAAACCTCCCCCACTTAGAATGAATCTCGTCCTCGAGATTCGGTTGCTTGAGAAAACCATTCTGGATAACATACCCTTAGAAATTCTTCTGATTCCCAGGTTGATTCTGACTCGGTATGATGCCTCCATTGAACCTTGTAAAACCTTCGTGATTTACTGCGAGTGACCCTTTCCATCTGATCCAAAATTTTCACTGGCTTCTCTTTGTAGGTCAAATCCTTTGCCAGCTCTATCTCTGCCAAATCGGTCTTTTTCTCGGGTGGTGACATGCATCGTCGAAGTTGTGAAACGTGGAACACGTTGTGCACATCTGATAGTTCAGGGGGCAATTCCAACTGATATGCCACAGCACCTACTCGCCTCATAACGGGAAATGGACCAATAAACCTGGGTGCCAATTTTCCACGAGTTTGGAACCTTTTATTCCTTTCATGGGCGTGACTCGAAGGTAGACATGTTCTCCGGGTTCAAAACTGATCTGCCGGTGCTTTGCATCGTAATAACTTTTCTGTTGCGACTTGGCCAATTGTAATCTGTCTCGGATCTCCTTGACTTGCTTTTTAGCTTCCAGCATGAGATCTGTTCCGAAAATACGACTATCTCCGGTTTGAGACAAATTTAATGGAGTGCGGCACTTATGGCCATACAAGGCTTCATATGGTGACATCTTTAGACTAGTCTGGAACCCATTGTTATACGAGAACTCGGCGTATGGCAAGCAGTCTTCCCATTGGGATCCTTGGGCCAAAACACAGGCTCGAAGCATATCTTCGAGTATCTGATTTACTCTTTCTGTTTGCCCATCCGTCTGAGGATGATAAGAAGTACTGTATTTTAACTCCGTCCCGAGGGCCTGATGGAGACGGGACCAAAAAGCAGAGGTGAAAAGCGAACCTCGGTCAAAAGTGATGGTTCGGGGAACTGCATGCAAACTGACAATCCTGGATACATACAGTCGGGCAAGTTCATCTGCTCGGTATGAGGTTTTGACTGGGAGGAAGTGGGCTACCTTGGTTAATGTATCCACTATGACCCATATCGCATTATTGCCTTGTCGGGTCCTGGGTAGTCCTGTGATGAAATCCATACAGACATCGTCCCATTTCCATTGTGACACGAGCAGAGGTTGGAGGCGTCTGGCTGGCTTCTGATGCTCTGCCTTAACTTTGTTGCATATGTCGCAACAGGCCACGAAATATGCAATGTCTTTCTTCATTCCATCCCACCAGAATATTTGTCGAAGGTCTTCATACATTTTTGGACCTCCCGGGTGGATTGAATACGAAGATTCATGGGCTTCTGACAAAATTTCTGCTTTAGGTCAGCTTCATTAGGCACACAAAGCCTTCCCCTCAACCGGAGGGTACCATACTGATCCTTCGAGAAATCAGATGACTTGATGCGTTTCTGCAGATCGGCATCGCAAGACTGGGCCTTATGGATTTCTTCCTCAAGAGTAGGGGTAACTGTCAGGATATTGGCAAGGCCAGCCTCAGCTATGACCAGGTTGAGCTGAGCAATCTCTTCTTTAAGTTCGGAAGGCAACGATTCCAACATGACGTTTAAACTGACGGGCTTTCGACTGAGTGCATCGGCCACAACGTTGGCCTTACCCGGGTGATAATTTATCCCAAGGTCATAATCCTTGACCAACTCAAGCCATCTTCGTTGACGGAGATTTAAATCCGGCTGAGTAAATATATATTTGAGACTCTTGTGATCGGTAAAAATTTGGCACCTTTTTCCTATGAGGTAGTGTCTCCAAATTTTTAAAGCATGGACTACCGCGGCCAATTCCAAATCATGAGTGGGGTAATTTCCTTCGTGAGGTCGTAGCTGCCGTGAGGCATAAGCTACTACCTTACCATCTTGCATAAGCACGCATGCAAGTCCTTGCCGGGAAGCGTCGCAGTATACGTCAAAGCTGCGGTAGATATCTGGAAGTGTTAACACTGGCGCAGTTGTCAAACGTTTCTTTAACTCGGTGAAACTTTTCTCACAGTCTGAAGTCCATTCAAACTTCTTATCCTTTTTGAGCAGCTCCGTCATGGGCTTAGCAATCTTGCAGAACCCTTCAATGAAACAACGGTAATATCCGGCTAATCCAAGAAAACTCTGAATCTGATATATGGTGGCGGGTGGCAACCAGTCGAGCACATCTTTTACCTTGCTTGGGTCCACGGCTATACCTTCAGCAGATAGCACATGCCTGAGGAATCCAACTTGCTTGAGCCAGAACTCGCATTTACTAAATTTGGCGTATAATTGGTGCTCACGGAGTCGTTGTAACACTACGCGGAGGTGTCCTTTATGCTCTTCTTCACTTCTTGAGTAAATTAGTATATCATCGATGAAGACGACCACGAACTTATCAAGGAAATCCATGAATACTTTATTGATCATGTGCATGAAGAAGGCAGGTGCGTTGGTGAGGCCGAAGGACATAATGGTATATTCATAGAGATCGTAGCGAGTGGTGAACGCGGTCTTGGGAATATCCTCCTTTTTAATCTTGAGCTGGTAATATCCAGTCCACAAATCAATCTTTGAGAATACCTTGGCTCCACTGAGCTGATCAAACAAATCATCAATTCTAGGCAGAGGGTATTTGTTTTTGATTGTGACATCATTCAACTGTCGGTAGTCCACACACATACGAAGGCTGCCATCCTTCTTGTCCACAAAAATAGTGGGTGATCCCCATGGCGAGGAACTAGGGTGGATGTATCCTTTTTGGAGCATTTCATCGAGCTGTTTTTTTAGCTTCACCAATTCGTATGACGGCATTCGATAATATTTCTTGTGTATTGGTGTGGTTCCGGGCACAAGTTCTATTGGTGGCATGCCTGGCAGTTCTTCTGGGAATACATCAAGGAACTCACTGACCACCGGAATTAATTCCATTTCTTCTATTGCTGTAAAACCATTTCCTTGGAGGGTATGCTTCTACGAGCAATAAACTTGGTAGCTTGCCCATCTGGTCCGGTCAAGTTGACTTCTCGTGTCGCACAATTTATGCATACTTGGTACTGAGTCAGCCAATTCATACCAAAGATAACATCCAATTTATCAGACTCAAGGAGTATCAAAGACGTTGGGAAACGGATTCCATTGATACTGACTTCCAGATTGCGGCAGACAAGATTGCTTTGGATAATGGATCCCAGGTTTTGTACCAGCATATTCTTGCCCAAAAGTTAGCAAGGGAAATTGTTTTGGGCAACTAAACTCTGAGAAATAAAAGAGTGGGAAGCCCCAGAGTCAAATAAAATTACTGCAGGTATGTTATTAACAGGGAACATACTAATGATGACTTCGGGATTTTCTTGGGCTTCGTCGGCTGAAATGTGATGCACATTATGCTGACTCGGACCGGCTTCCAGATAATGGATTTGAGGCTTGAAGGTAGCATTGGTCCGGTTGTTCTTGGGACACTGTTTGGCAAAATGTCCGGTTTGTCCGCAACTGTAACAGGAATTGTTGCGCAATTGATTTTCCATAACTGGGTTGAGCACGTCATTCTTGACTTGGGTGGTGGTCTTGTTAACATTTTGTTGCCAACTAGGCTGGTATGCCAGTGGAGTTGGCTGCCAGGTACGAACCTTCTGCACTGGTTGAATTTCCTTCTTGGGTTCAAACTTGCGCTTGTGATCATTATGGGCAGACTTATTGTCTGATGCAAGCTTGTGTTCCCTTTCAGCAATGAAAGCCTTGTTCACCAGGGTTTGGAAATCTAGAAAATCGAACATACTGAGGGCACAGTGAAGTTGCGGGTTTAATCCACCAAGAAATTTGTCCATCTTCCTCTTTAGTGGCCACGTCAAATATTATCCCACGGACTGACTTCCTTGGAGGAGCGCGAGAAATTCACGCTGCTTAGTCTTCATAATTCCCGCAGGGATGTGATATTTTCGGAATCGCTCCTTGAATCTTGACCAGGTAATTGCTTCATTCTCAGTCTCGATGGCTTTCTCATTTTCCCACCATATAGCGGCAGCACCTTCCAGATAATGTGTTACAAATGGCACTTTATCCTCCTCATCAGTTCGGGCAACCTCAAGTTTCTTTTCCATAGTTCTTAACCAATCATCTGCATCCAAGGGATCAATGGCCTGACTGAATCTGGGAGGCTTAGCCCTCTGAAAATCAGATAGCTTAGAGTGAGGGGCGGGATGATTTCCATTCTATCCCACCATTGCTTGAATACTTCTCAATATTTCCATTAGATCATTGTTTCGTCATTCCTCGAACATACGCATAATTAGCTCGGTGGAGGGTGGATCTGGCGGTGGAGGCGGTGGTGGAACATACGGCTCGGGTGATTGTCCTGCCTGTCATGCGGAACACCGAACAGGGGAACCCTCGCGAACGTTGCTACTGCAGCCTCCCCGCGTCATCCTAATATGACTTTTCCCAAGTCAACGCAACCGAGATGAGAAACATTCAACAAAACTGGGGGGGAGGCCAGCAACAAAACCAAGCGAAACCAAAAAGACGAAGAAAAGAAAACAGCGAATAACATAAAGTCCAGCATAATTATACATAGACTCATACATGAAAGATAAAAACATGTCAGGTCCAACTACCCTCATACATGAAATGAAACATCATAACTCGTACTACTACATGCGTACTCCATCCCGATGACTGAGAACACTTGAAAGCTCTACTGCTCGGCTGGCGCTGCGGGGTCCTCTCCTGAAGCAGACTCAGATCCAGAACTAACGGGGTTAACGGAAACCTCCGGGTTAAAAGTAACATGATGACGCTGCCTCGAGGGCTCTCCCTCTGGGGCAGGTGGAGGGTGGACCATCAGGGCTGCAGGGGTGGCGAGGAGTGAAACCCACTCGGCCGGAGCACTAGGTAGACTCGCAGTCGCGGTGCCCGAGTTACTCGGGGGAGTAACCGGAGAAACAGGGGATCTAGAACTGGCAGGAACATAGGGAATAAATCCTACGGATGTAGAAGTAGTGGCTGAGCAAGCAGAGACTAAAGTAGTGGCTGAAGCAGTACAGGTATGACTCAGCTCACGAGCCAGCTCGTAGTGTAGAAGATAGCTAGCAGTGATGTAACGAGAAAGGTGGCTAGCTACACTGTCAGACTCCAGATCAATGATAGGGAAACGAACACGACCATTATCGTGGAGGGAAGGGTAGTAATGGAAACCTGGGTGATTCTGCATTCGGACCTCGTTGTAGGGGAGCTCAACAAGTACCTCAAATGCAGCAAATTAGACAGCCTAAGAAGCGGAAGAAGCATAGCCGCTACGAGAGGTACGAGTGTAAGAACCCGAATCGGAACTGGTGCGCAAAGTAAACATGGTGTGATACTCGTACACTGAGTCAGCTAGGCGCTCCGGGTACACACGATAGATTGGATCGTCTCCGTGAGGGTACAGCCGACGCCACACGTTACGAAGAGATGCGGCGACGTGTACGGCATCAGCTGCAACTAGCACGGATACAGCACCGGAGCCATCTACACTCACAACCATTAGCAGGTTACCATAGAAAAAAAGAAAATATAATCAGTGCAAACAATGCAACAACCAGCTATAGTTATTACCGACACTCAGCTACAACTCGTATCTAGCGTCCAGTTAATTCGGCTTAGTCTAGCATGGCCTACTGTCAGCGCGGCTCTGATACCAAGCATTGTGGCACCCCGGCTCAGAGCGACCGGTTTACCTTGCATTGCCAGCCCAGAGACTTTGTCTTCTGGCAACACACAACAACATGGTACAGAAAACAACCGATTTATTCATGCTAGCGGAGCATAGCTCATATTACAACAGTTAGCAAGGCCAAGTGGCACACAAGATGCGGTTGAAAAATATGTACATTATTTAGTGAACATAAAGGAGGCCTCGATAATGACAACTACTCAGCAGTGGAACAACGTCGTAGCGGGACTCCATAGCACAAGGACACCGACGTGGACACGGTCTAGACTCGGACAGCACTCCTTTCCAACGGGACTTTCCTGAAATCTGGCATGACACGCCAGGTCAGTACATTGAATGTACTTGCAAGCTCACAATAAGCATAAACATGATGACAGACAATATCGTGATATTTAACCAATTAAACAACAAAGCAACCATTTATCCCACATGCTGTAATTATGCTCAACAGGCACTCCTTTTCCTGACTGGCATACCAGATGTGACCAATAAAGACGATAATACCAAAACACACTCGTGATCCTTGCGACGATCACAACCCGACCAACTCGTGGCCCGTGATCCTTACGGCAATCACAACCCGACCAACTCGTGGCCCATGATCCTTACGGTGATCACAACCCGACCAACTCGTGGCCCATGATCCTTACGGCGATCCCAACCCGACCAACTCGTGGCCCATGATCCTTACGGCGATCACAACCCGACCAACTCGTGGCCAACTCAACATGATGGCCTCACTGCCATCCTCAGTGCAATTTAGTGTGCATATTTATAAAGTGTTAACCCATGGTGTACCCTACTTTCCAGCGTGTCCGTAACCGTGGACTCGGCTATCGATAGATTAAAAACATTCTGCAGAGGTTAGTACACTGTACCCACACTACGGAACCCATGACCTCGCACTCCCATTCAGGTGGACCAACTGCGTTCTGATGAAACCATTTCATTGTCATGACACTCTCCCAGCCTTCCCGACTCAGACCCCAACGGTCTAGTCCTGGGTGGCCCTGTGTCTACCTCCAGACACCTCGACCACCGTCATGGCCACGTGATACGTCCATTTTGCATCATGCTTTTATATCAATATTTATTGCATTATGGGCTGTTATTACACATTATATCTCAATACTTATGGCTATTCTCTCTTATTTTACAAGGTTTACCATGAAGAGGGGGAATACCAACAGCTGGATTTTTGGCTGGAAAAGGAGCAAACGTTGGAAACCTATTCTACACAACCCCAAAAGTCCTGAAACTCCACGAAACAACTTTTTGGAATTAATAAGAATTTCTGAGTGAAAGAAATACACCAGCGGGCCCACACCCTGTCCAGGAGACAGGGGTGCCCACCACCCCAATAGGGCGCGCCCCCTATCTCCTGGGCCCCCTGGTGGGCCTCCGGTGTCCATCTTCTGCTATATCATCGCTTTCACCCTGGAAAAAATCGTGGGCAAGCTTACGGGACGAAACTCCGCCACCATGAGGCGGAACCTTGGCGGAACCAATCTAGGGCTCTGGCAGAGCTGTTCTGCCGGGGACACTTCCCTCCGGGAGGGGGAAATCATCACCAACATCATCACCAACGATCCTTTCATTAGGAGGGGGTCAATCTCCATCAACATCTTCACCAGCACCATCTCCTCTCAAACCCTAGTTCATCTCTTGTATCCAATCTTGTATCCAAAACCACAAATTGGTACCTATGGGTTGCTAGTAGTGTTGATTACTCCTTGTAGTTGATACTTATTGGTTCACTTGATGGAAGATCATATGTTCAGATCCTTAATGCATATTATTACACCTCTGATTATGAACATGAATATGCTTTGTGATTAGTTACGTTTGTTCCTGAGGACATGGTTGAAGTCTTGCTATTAGTAGTCATGTGAATTTGGTATTCATTCGATATTTTGATGAGATGTATGTTGTCTTTTCCTCTAGTGGTGTCATGTGAACGTCGACTACATGACACTTCACCATTATTGGGCCTAGAGGAGGGCATAGGGAAGTAATAAGTAGATGATGGGTTGCTAGAGTGACAAAAGCTTAAACCCTAGTTTATGCGTTGCTTTGTTTGGGGCTGATTTGGATCCACATGTTTCATGCTATGGTTAGGTTTACCTTAATACTTTTGTTGTAGTTGTGGATTCTTGCAATAGGGGTTAATCATAAGTGGGATGCTTGTCCAAGTGAGGGCAGTACCCAAGCACCGGTCCACCCACATATCAAATCATCAAAGTACCGAACGTGAATCATATGAGCGTGATGAAAACTAGCTTGACGATAATTTCCATGTGTCCTCGGGAGCTCCTTTCTCATTATTAGAAATTGTCCAGGCTTATCCTTTGCTACATAAAGGATTGGGCCACCTTGCTGCACTATATTTACTTTGTTTACTTGTTACTCGTTACTATTTATCTTATCACAAAACTATCTATCACCTACAATTTCAGTGCTTACAGAAAACCTTACTGAAAACCGCTTATCATTTCCTTCTGCTCCTCGTTGGGTTCGACACTGTTACTTATCGAAAGGACTACGATAGATCTCCTACACTTGTGGGTCATCAAGACTCTTTTCTGGCGCCGTTGCCGGGGAGTGTAGCACTTTTGGTGAGTGGAACTTGGTAAGGAAACATTTATATAGTGTGCTGAAATTTTCTGTTACTTGTCACTATGGAAACTAATCCTTTGAGGGGCTTGTTTGGGGTATCTTCACCCCAACCAGAAGAGCAAAGAGTTGCTCCTTAACCTACTGAACTTTATGAAAATATTTATTTTGAGATTCCTTCAGGTATGATAGAGAAACTGCTAGCTAATCCATTTGCGGGAGATGGAACATTGCATCCCGGTTTACACCTTATCTTTGTAGATGAAGTTTGTGGATTATTTAAGCTTGCAGGTATTCCCGATGATGTTGTCAAAAGGAAGGTTTTCCCTTTATCTTTGAAGGGAGATGCATTGACATGGTATAGGCTATGTGATGATACGAGATCTTGGAATTATAAGCGATTGAAGTTGGAATTTCACTAGAAGTTCTATCCTATGCATCTTGTTCATCTTGATCGTAATTACATATATAATTTCTGGCCTCGCGAAGGAGAAAGCATCGCTCAAGCTTGGGGGAGGATTAAGTCAATGTTATATTCATGCCCCAATCATGAGCTCTCTCGGGAAATGATTATCCAAAAAAATTATGCTCGGCTTTCTCTTGATAATCGCAACCTGCTCGATACTTCCTGTGCTGGTTCTTATATGCTGAAGACTATTGATTTCAAATGGGACTTATTGGAAAGAATTAAACGCAACTCTGAAGATTGGGGTTCCGACGATGGTAAGGAGTCAGGTATGACACCTAAGTTCGATTGTGTTAAATCTTTTATGGATACCGATGTTTTCGTGGATTTAGCGCTAAGTATGGACTTGACTCTGAGATAGTAGCTTCTTTCTGTGAATCTTTTGCTACTCACGTTGATCTCCCTAAAGAGAAGTGGTTTAAATATAATCCTCCTATTGAAGTTAAAGTAGTTGCACCTATTACAGTTGAAGAAAAGACCATCACTTATAGTGATCCTATTGTTCCTACTACTTATGTTGAGAACCCACCTTTTCCTGTTAGGATAAAGGATCATGCTAAAACTTCGACTGTTATTCGTAACAGTAATATTAGGACTTATACACCTCCTGAGCAAATAAATGTTGAACCTAGTATTGCTATAGTTAAAGATCTCTTGGATGATGATTTAGATGGGCATGCTATTTATTTCTGTGGTGAGACTGCTAATATTGCTAGGCCAGATACTAAGACACGTAGACCTGTCATAGGCATGCCTGTTATTTCTGTTAAAATAGGAGAACATTGTTATCATGGCTTATGTGATATGGGTGCTAGTGCTAGCGCTATACCTTATGATTTATATAAATAAATTATGCACGACATTGCACCCGTTGAATTAGAAGATATCAATGTTACTATTAAGCTTGCTAATAGGGATACCATTAATCCTGTTGGGATTGTTAGAGATGTTGAAGTTTTGTGTGGGAAGGTTAAATACCCTGCAGATTTTCTTGTTCTTGGTTCTCCACAAGATGCCTTTTGTCCCATTATATTTGGTAGACCCTTATTGAACACTGTTAAAGCTACGATTGATTGCAAAAAGGATGTTGTTACGATTGGCTTAGATGATATGACTCATGAGTTTAATTTTGCTAAATTTCGTAGACAACCCCGTGATAAGGAATTATCTAGTAAAAGTGAAATAATTAGTCTTGCTTCTATTGCCGTGCCTCCTACTGATCCATTAGAACAATATCTGCTAGACCATGAAAATGATATGTTTATGAAAGAAAGAAGGGAAATAGATGAATTATTCCTTAGACAAGAACCTATTTTGGAACATAACCTTCCCGTTGAAATTCTTGGGGATCCCCCACCACCCAAGGGTGATCCCATGTTTGAAATCAAACCTCTACCTAATAATCTTAAGTATGCTTATCTCGATGAAAAGAAAATATATCCTGTTATTATTAGTGCTAACCTTTTAGAGCAAGAAGAAGAAAGATTACTGAAAACTCTGAAGAAGCATCGAGCAGCTATTGGATATACTCTAGATGATCTTAAGGGCGTTAGTCCCACGTTATGTCAACAAAAAATTAAATTGGAGGACGATGCTAAACCAGTTAGAGATCCTCAACGACGACTAAATCCTAAAATGAAAGAAGTGGTAAGAAAGGAGATACTAAAGCTCCTTGAGGCAGGTATAATCTATCCTGTTGCTGATAGTGATTGGGTACGCCCTGTCCATTGTGTCCCTAAAAAGGGAGGTATTACTGTTGTTCCTAACGATAAAGATGAATTGATCCCGCAAAGAATTATTACAGGTTATAGGATGGTAATTGATTTTCATAAACTAAATAAAGCTACTAAGAAAGATCATTACCCTTTACCTTTTATCGATCAAATGCTAGAAAGACTGTCCAAACACACACATTCCTGCTTTCTAGATGGTTATTCTGGTTTCTCTCAAATACCTGTCTCAAGCGGGAGATCAAGAAAAAACTACTTTTACTTGCCCTTTCGGTACTTTCTCTTATAGACGTATGCCTTTTGGTTTCTGTAATGCACCTGCTACCTTTCAAAGCTGCATGATGGCTATATTCTCTGATTTTTGTGAAAAGATTTGCGAGGTATTCATGGATAATTTCTTTGTTTATGGATCCTCCTTTGATAATTGTTTAAGCAACCTTGATTGAGTTTTGTAGAGATGCAAAGACACTAGTCTCGTCCTGCATTGGGAAAAGTGTCACTTTATGGTTAATGAAGGCACTGTCTTGGGGCATAAGATTTCTGAGAGAGGTATTGAAGTTGATAAAGCTAAAGTTGATGCTATTGAAAAGATGTCAAGTCCCAAGGACATAAAAGGTATAAGAAGTTTCCTTGGTCATCTCGGTTTTTATAGGAGGTTCATTAAGGACTTTTCTAAGATCTCTAGGCCTCTGACTAATTTATTGCAAAAAGATATTCCTTTTGTCTTTGATGATGATTGTGTAGAAGCATTTGAAACACTTAAGAAAGCTTTGATCACTGCACCTATTGTTCAGCCACCTGATTGGAATTTACCTTTTGAAATTATGTGTGATGCTAGTGATTATGCTGTAGGTGTTGTTCTAGGGCAAAGAGTTGATAAGAAATTGAATGTTATCCGGTATGCTAGTAAGACTCTTGATACAGCCCAAAGAAATTATGCTACCACTGAAAAAGAATTCTTAGCAGTTGTGTTTGCATGTGATAAGTTTAGACCTTATATTGTTGATTCCAAAGTTACTATTCACATTGATCGTGCTGCTATTAAATATCTTATGGAAAAGAAAGATGATAAGCCTAGACTCATTAGATGGGTTCTCCTACTCCAAGAGTTTGATTTGCACATTATTGATAGAAAGGGAGCTGAGAACTCCGTTGCAGATAACTTGTCTAGGTTAGAGAAGGTTCTTGATGACCCACTGCCTATTAATGATAGCTTTCCTGATGAACAATTAGCGGTCGTTAATGCTTCTCGTACTGCTCCTTGGTATGCTGATTATGCTAATTACCTTGTTGCTAAATTTATACCACCTAGTTTCACATACCAGCAAAAGAAAAGGTTCTTTTATGATTTAAGACATTAATTCGGGGATGACCCACACCTTTATAAAGAAGGAGTAGATGGTGTTATTAGACGTTGTGTACCTGAGCATGAACAGGAACAGATCCTACTCAAGTGTCACTCTGAATCATATGGAGGACACCACGCTGGAGATAGAACTGCACACAAGGTACTACAATCTGGTTTTTATTGGCCCACTCTCTTCAAAGTTGCTCGTAAGTTTGTTTTATCTTGTGATGAATGCCAAGGAATTGGTAATATCAGTAGACGTCAAGAAATGCATATGAATTATTCTCTTGTTATTGAACCGTTTGATGTTTGGGGCTTTGATTATATGGGACCTTTTCCTGCCTCTAATGGTTATACACATATTTTAGTTGCTGTTGATTACGTTACTAAGTGGGTAGAAGCTATTCCAACTAGTAGTGTTGATCATAACACTTCTATTAAAATGCTTAAAGAAGTTATTTTTCCGAGGTTTGGAGTTCCTAGATATCTTATGACTGATGGTGGTTCACATTTTATTCATGGTGCTTTCCGTAAGATGCTTGCTAAGTATGATGTCAATCATAGAATCGCATCTCATTATCATCCGCAGTCTAGTGGTCAAGTAGAGTTGAGCAATAGAGAGCTCATATTAATTTTGCAAAAGATTGTGAATAGAACTGCATACAAAAATCCTATGGGTATGTCTACGTATAAGATGGTTTACGGAAAAGCATGTCATTTACCTCTTGAACTTGAATATAAAGCATATTGGGCTATTAAAGAGCTCAATTATGACTTCAAACTTTCTGGTGAGAAGAAGTTGTTTGATATTAGCTCACTTGATGAATGGAGAACACAAGCTTATGAGAATGCCAAGTTATTTAAGAAAAAGTCAAACGCTGGCATGATAAGAGGATACAAAAGCGTGAGTTTAATGTAGGAGACTATGTATTATTATTCAACTCTCGCTTAAGGTTTTTTGCAGGAAAACATCTCTCAAAATGGGAAGGTCCTTACATTATCGAGGAGGTCTATCGTTCTGGTGCCATAAAGATCAACAACTTCGAAGGCACAAGTCCGAGGGTGGTAAACGGTCAAAGAATTAAACATTATATTTCAGGTAATCCTATTAATGTTGAAACTAATATTATTGAAAGCGTAACCCCGAAGGAATACATTAGGGACACTTTCCAGAATGTTCCAAACTCCGAAAAGGAATAGGTATGTGGTACGGTAAGTAAACCGACTCCAAAACAACTCCAATGGCAATTTTTATCAGTTTTGGATTAATTAAGAATTTTAGGAAGAAAGAAGTAGTCCGAAAGGGACACGAGGCTCCCACGATAGTGGAGGGCACCCCCCCCCCTTACTGGGCGCGCCCCCTGTCTCGTGGGCACCTCGTGTGCCTCCCAGACTCCATTTTCTTGCACGTTATGTATTTTGGTTGGTAAAAGTTCATTATATATACTCCCGGAGGTTTTGACCACCGTATCATGCAAATATCCTATGTTTTCGTTTCTAGCTATTTTCTGTTACAGATCTAGAGCACCATGGCGTCACCCTCCGTCAACAATGAAGATAAGGATGCTTGGCTATTGAAGATAGAGTAGAAAAGAGAAGAACCGGAAGAGATCAACAAGGATGAAGAGATCAAGAAGGCCATGGCGGTTCAAGCCCCGGCAGTGAAAGAAGAAGACATCCCTCAACCCCTACCTAAACTTTTTACTCCGACTGAGATTGAAGCTTTCTAGATGATTGAGTTAGCTCGCATACAAAATAAGTATCTCACCCAGGAGAATATTTTATTGAAGGATCATATCGCCGGACTCAAGGGCATTATCCGCAAGTTGGAGGAGCTTTTACGCTCGATGTGCGGTTATCCACCATCATCATCACCACCTCCATCACCTACGAGGACATAATCACATGGGTATGGGCACTCCCCTTGGCAACTGCCAAGCTTGGGGGAGGTGCCCCGGTATCGTATCACCATCACACTCCTATCTTTACTGTTTTATTTAGTTCGATCCTTTTAGTAGTATCTTGATCTAGTAGATTGAAGTTTTGATATCAAGTAGTTTCGAATTTTGCTTAGTTCTCTCTTTTTATAATCGAGTCCGTGAGTTATCTATAATAAAGATTAGTGTTGAGTCAAGGGCTTTGCTTTGTTGCCATGATTTTGAGAAAAATAGAGAGAATAAAAAGAATAAAAGAGTTCATATTGATCTTATGGATAGTAATAACTTCACACATACAAAGTATGAGGCATAAAAATTGTTGAGAGTTGATAAACGTAGTTTGGGTCATCATTGCATTTAATAGGAAGTGATAAGGAAAGAGAGGTTCACATATAAATACACTATCTTGGACATCTTTTATGAATGTGAGCACTCATTAAGTATGACATGCTAAAAGAGTTGACGATGGACAAGGAAGACAACGTAATGGTTTATGTTTTCTCACATCTTAGTTATGTTGTCATTGACCTTCTGAACATGTTGAGCTTGCCTTTCCCCCTCATGCTAGCCAAATTCCTAGCACCAAGTAGAGATACTACTTGTGCTTCCAATACCCTTAAACCCAGTTTTGCCATGAGAGTCCACCATATCTACCTATGGACTAAGTAAGATCCTTCAAGTAAGTTGTCATCCATGCAAGCAATAAAAATTGCTCCTTAAATATGCATGACTTATTAGTAGGGAGAAAATAAGCTTTATACGATCTTGTTATGGAAGCAATAAAAGCGACGGACTGCATAATAAAGGTCCATACACAAGTGACATATAAAGTGACGTTCTTTCGTACTAAATTTGGTGTATCCAACCCTAAAAGCGCATGAGAACCTCTGCTTCCCTCTGCGAAGGGCCTATCTTTTACTTCATGTTCTTACTTTATGCTTTTATTTTGTGCTTGAGTCAAGGTGATCTTCACCTTTCCTTTTTCATGTTATCCTTTGGCAAGCTCCTCGTGTTTGGAAGATCGTGATATACATATCCAATTGGATGTTCGTTAGCATGGGCTATTATTGTTGACATCACCTAAAGGTGAATAAGTTGGGAGGCAACACAATAAGCCCCTATCTTTCTCAGTGTCCGTCTGAAACTCCATAACCACAAGTATTGCGTGAGTGTTAGCAATTGTAGAAGACTATATGATAGTTGAGTATGTGGACTTGTTGAAAAGCTCTATTGTTGACTCTTTCTGATGTTATGATAAACTATGATTGCTTTAATGACTGAAATTATAGTTTGTTAGTTCTTAATGAAGTTTGTGAACCATACTTGATATTGTGAATTGATTGTTACTTGAGCATAAGAAATTATATAATGTAATCTATACATGTTGCTGTTATAAGAATGATCATGATGCCCTCATGTCCGTATTTTATTTTTATCGACACCTCTATCTCTAAACACGTGGACATATTTTTTGATATCGGCTTCCGCTTGAGGACAAGCGAGGTCTAAGCTAGGGGGAGTTGATACGTCCATTTTGCATCATGCTTTTATATCAATACTTATTGCATTATGGGCTATTATTACACATTATATCTCAATACTTATGGCTATTCTCTCTTATTTTACAAGGTTTACCATGAAGAGGGGGAATGCCGGCAGCTGGAATTCTGGCTAGAAAATGAGCAAACGTTGAAAACCTATTATGCACAACCCCAAAAATCTTGAAACTCCACGAAACAACCTTTTGGAATTAATAAGAATTTCTGAGCGAAAGAAATACACCAGGGGGCCCACACCCTATCCAGGAGACAGGGGGCGCCCCCAACATAGGGCGCGCCCCCCTATCTCCTGGGCCCCCTGGTGGGCCTCCGGTGTCCATCTTCTACTATATCATCGCTTTCACCCTGGAAAAAATTGTGGGCAAGCTTACTGGATGAAACTCCGCCGCCACGAGGCGGAACCTTGGCGGAACCAATCTAGGGCTCTGGCAGAGCTGTTCTACCAGGGACACTTCCCTCCGGGAGGGGGAAATCATCACCAACGTCATCACCAACGATCCTCTCATCGGGAGGGGGTCAATCTCCATCAATATCTTCACCACCACCATCTCCTCTCAAACCCTAGTTCATCTCTTCTATCCAAAACCACGAATTGGTACTTGTGGGTTGCTAGTAGTGTTGATTACTCCTTGTAGTTGATACTTATTGGTTTACTTGGTGGAAGATCATATGTTCAGATCCTTAATGCATATTATTACACCTCTGATTATGAACATGAATATGCTTTGTGAGTAGTTACGTTTGTTCCTGAGGACATGGGTGAAGTCTTGCTATTAGTAGTCATGTGAATTTGGTATTCGTTCGATATTTTGATGAGATGTATGTTGTCTTCTCCTCTAGTGGTGTCATGTGAACATCGACTACATGACACTTCACCATTATTGGGCCTAGATGAGGGCATAGGGAAGTAATAAGTAGATGATGGGTTGCTAGAGTGACAGAAGCTTAAACCCTAGTTTATGCGTTGCTTCGTTAGGGGCTGATTTGGATCCACATGTTTCATGCTATGATTAGGTTTACCTTAATACTTTTGTTGTAGTTGCGGACGCTTGCAATAGGGGTTAATCATAAGTGGGATGCTTGTCCAAGTAAGGGCAGTACCCAAGCACCGGTCCACCCACATATCAAATTATCAAAGTACCGAACGCGAATCATGTGAGCGTGATGAAAACTATCTTGACGATAATTCCCATGTGTCCTCGGGAGCTCCTTTCTCATTATTAGAAATTGTCCAGGCTTATCCTTTGCTACATAAAGGATTGGGCCACCTTGCTGCACTTTATTTACTTTGTTTACTTGTTACTCGTTACTATTTATCTTATCACAAAACTATCTATCACCTACAATTTCAATGCTTGCAGAAAAGCTTACTGAAAACCGCTTATCATTTCCTTCTACTCCTCGTTGGGTTCGACACTCTTACTTATCGAAAGGACTACGATATATCCCCTACACTTGTGGGTCATCACCACAATCCACTCTGGGACCCGGTACATAAATTAACTTAACTACGGGCTCACAAGGTTATGCCTGCCTACCGGGCCAGGGTACAGAACGCCCATAACCTTCCCTATATGGAGGTACCGACCAGAGGCCCGAAAATGAAATGCGTTAAGGCCGTCCCATACCGGCAAATATTGTTGCACTGGGAAAGACTTGTTTCAGCGGCACCACGACCTGGTCAACAACATGTTCAAGTTGAATTATTAATCAGGTTCAACTTAATGTGAAAATAACCGGTGTCATCGTGCCATACTATGCATCACTTAACATATGCATCACATAATTGTGCAAACAACTGCACCAACAACGCTCCCATGGAGCCCTCATCAACACATGCTACTATACTGGTTAAAATTGCACTTTACTTATACCAGAACCATTTTTAGCATTCTCATCATTATTCATCATGCAAAATAATATTTAAACTACTCATCAAATTCTATGACCATAGCATTTATTTATTACTTGCAGCTAAGTTCTCCTTATATTGCCAACAATACTTACTTCGATCATTCTGTAGTTCAAGTATTTCATCACATCAAGCATATAACAGAATATATTTATTATATAACTAATTTAAATGCATCAATATTCATAAGCTCAAGTAGGAAAATCATAAATATTGAAGTGGCACCATGAAAATGTTACTGTGGCTTGCCTTAGTACTTGTGAGGTTCACAAAGCTCCTGGTGATCCTCAAGACAAGTTGGTTCTACAGAAAATATTCAAAACCACAAAAAGAAAATATCAAGAAACCTTCTGAAAATTGCCAGAAAGTCCAGACAACAAGGAAAAATCCCATCCTTTGGGTGTTGTTAGATTTTTGGATACAGAACACGATGCAAAAGGAATCAATGCATTTGGACTTTCAGGTAAAAAGTTGTGGCTGTTTGAATGCTACTAGAATTTAAATGGATTTGAAATAATAAATAGAGGGGCGGTGACGTCGAAGGCGTAATCTCCCGGGGCGCCACCACTTATACCGCTTCGCGCGCGTAATGAGTGGCTAACTAGCGGGCCCCGCTAGTCAGGCCGGAGGGAGGGGAGGGGGAAACAGAGAGGCGCGGCGATTCGCCGGAGCTCACGCCGGCATTGAGGCTTCTTGGAGGCGAACAAGAGGGAGGGATCAACGGAGAAGACGATTGCGCACCTGCCCGTACCCGTAGCGTGGCTAACGGTGGCCGGTCGGTGTCGGATTTGACCTCTGCAGTGGCGACAGAGGGCGGAGGTTGCCAGAGTTGAAGAAGACGGCGGCTTGGGGCGGCTCCAGGTGCTCTAGCTAGGTGCGTTGGCTTCACAGAGGAGAGGCGGAAGCCCTGGCGGGGTCGCCTTGGTTTGGGAGGGGCCGGAGCTGCGGGAACGATCCAGAGGGGATCGCCAGCGAGCTCGGCTCCGGGACGGCAGCCCGCGGCCTGCCTGGCCGGGCTGCGGCTTCTAGTGGCTCTAGGAGGGGGTGAGAGTGGGTTTGCGGTGCTCCAAGAGGCTGTGGAGGGGGCTTTTATAGGCGGGGCGGTGAGGAGGGCTCGGGCTCCATCGGAGGACACCTGTCCCCAGCGCTCGGTGATGAACGGTGCCAGAGAGCGATGGAGAAGGCGACGAAGGTCACGCAGACACTGTACAAGGGCGCGGACGAGCACAGGATCAAGGGGGAAAGAGACGAACACAGCGCACGCGCACTGTGTCGTTGGCCGGACCATGCCCATGCCCGCTGCGGCGAGCTCCGGCGTCGGCGAGCGGCAGGGTGGAGTTATGGAGGTGGAGACAAGGATGGTGGCAAGGGGGGGCACACTCTGGCTGGCCGAGCACCGAGCACGCGCTCAACAGAGGTGCTGGCGACGCGCAAAGCGTGGGTTGGGCATGCCAACACACTCGGACGAACGCGGTCAGCGCGTGGACCGTGACATCAGGCCACCTACGCACTAACAAGGATGTCTGGCGTGTAGTCCTTAGTAAACTGAGGTGTTACCATGGCTCGGTTTGGTTCCAGGAGCGGTAGAAGTAAAATGGTGATGATGTTAAGTTACTGGACAGAAACTTTGGAGAGTTACTATGGTATTTACTTTACTATCTTTATTAGATCTCACTTTTGCGAGTGACCGTGAAGGGATTGACAACCCCTTTATCGTGTTGGTTGCAAGGTTCTTGATTGTTTGTGCAGGTACTAGGTGACTTGTGTGATGTCTCCTACTGGATTGATACCTTGGTTCTCAAAACTAAGGGAAATACTTACGCTACTTTGATGCATCACCCTTTCCTCTTCAAGGGAAAACCAAGGCATGCTCAAGAGGTAGCAAGAAGGATTTCTGGCGCCGTTGCTGGGGAGACCTACGCCAAGTCAAGACAAGATTTGATCTCCTGTCATCTTGCCGATTTCTGGCGACGGGGAGACTTTGTCAAGTCAAGCCATACCAAGTACCCATCATAAACTCTTCTCCCTTGCATTACATTATTTGCCATTTGCCTCTCATTTTCCTCTCCCCCACTTCTAAAATGAATTTTGAAAACCTTTGCCTTTTCTTCGTCCCTCTTCCGTTCGATCTTTTGTTTGCTTGTGTTACCATGTGCCTTCCTTTTGCTTGCACCTTTGCTTGCTAAAAGTTTATGGATCCGCATCCACCTGCTAATCTTTTCAAGATATCCAATTATGATGAATCAATTGCAAGTGACTTGAGTGCACTAGATTATCTTTATGAGGTTTTGCTTGAAATTCGTGAATCTAAAAATTGTGATGAAGTATTTTATGAAGTGATTCGTGATAGATCTTTGAATGAAAAGCATGATTGCAATGATGTTATTATAAATTCTATTAATGTCAATTGTGTTAATGATATACAAAACTCTAAGCTTGGGGATGCTAGTTTTGCTATGTCTACTATTTGTTGCAATGATCATGATTGGGGTGATTCTTCTTATGATCTCGAAAATCTATTTAAGCCTCATGATGAATATGAGATTGATAATAGTGTTTGCAATATTATTGAAAGTGGGTTTGTAAGAGTGTCAACTTTAGATCGCACATATTTGGAGAATGTTCAATGTTATGAAATTTTTGATAAAAGTGGGTTTGGAGAGGTCACGACTTTAGTTAATGTTAATCCCACTATTTTGGAAGAGTGTCAACTTTGCATGCATGTGGATCGTGTTGAGAATATGTTATGTGATAGCTATTTTTTTGAATTTTCTTATGATCCCACATGTAATTATTATGAGAGAGTAAAATATGGTTGTAGAAATTTTCATGTTACTAAATTACCTCTCGTTATGTTGAGATTGCTATTGTTTGTTTCCACTTCCTTCCATATGCTAGTTTTTGCTTGCTATGATAATTTGTTTGCCTATAAGATGCCTATGCATAGGAATCATGTTAGACGTATATGTGTTTTTAATGTGTTTCATGATGCTCTCCTTGCGCTTCAATTCTTGTCTTTCATGTGAGCATCATCGAAATCTCAATTCCTAGCTAGGGGCGTTAAACGATAGCGCTTGTTGGGAGGCAACCCAATTTTATTTTTGTTCTTTGCTTTTTTCTCCTGTTTAGTAATAAATAATTCATCTAGCTTCTGTTTAGATGTGGTTTTATGTTTTAATTAGTGTTTGTGCCAAGTAGAACCTTTGGGAAGACTTGGGTGAAGTCTTTGCGATCTTGCTGTAGAAAACAAAAACTTTTGCGCTCACAAGAATAGCTGTCATTTTTTACTGGAGAGTGATTTTAGGTAGATTCTTTTTTAAGATTATTAATAGACAAATTCCTCACGTCCACCAGTTTATTTCAGAATTTTTAGAGTTACATAAGTATTCCAAAGTTAAAGATTTCTACAGAATGTTCTGTTTTTGAAAGATTCTGTTTTTCGTGTGTTGTTTGCTTATTTTGATGAATCTATGAGTATTATCGGGGGGTATAAACCATAGAGAAGTTGGAATACAGTAGGTTTAACACCAATATAAATAAATAATGAGTTCATTACAGTACCTTAAAGTGGTGGTTTATTTTCTTATACTAACCGAGCTCATGAGATTTTCTGTTGAAGTTTTGTGTTGTGAGGTTTTCAAGTTTTTGGGTAAGATTTGATGGATTTTGGAATAAGGAGTGGCAAGAGCCTAAGCTTGGGGATGCCCAAGGCAACCCAAGATAATTCAAGGACAACCAAAAGCCTAAGCTTGGGGATGCCCCGGAAGGCATCCCCTCTTTCATCTTCGTCTATCGGTAACTTTACTTGAGGCTATATTTTTATTCACCACATGATATGTGTTTTGCTTGGAGCATCTTGTATGATTTGAGTCTTTGATTTTTAGTTTACCACAATCATCCTTGATGTACACACCTTTTGAGAGAGATACACATGAATCGGAATTTATTAGAATACTCTATGTGCTTCACTTATATCTTTTGAGCTAGACAATATTGCTCTAGTGCTTCACTTATATCTTTTTAGAGCATGGTGGTGGTTTTATTTTATAGAAATTATTGATCTCTCATGCTTCACTTATATTATTTTGAGAGTCTATTACAGCAGCATGGTAATTTGCTTTGGTTATATAACTAGTCCTAATATGATGGGCATCCAAGATGGGTATAATAAAAACATTAATATAAAGTGCATTGAATACTATGAGAAGTTTGATTCTTTATGATTGTCTTGAGATATGAAGATGGTGATATTAGGGTCATGCTAGTAGAGTAGTTTTGAATTTGAGAGATACTTGTGTTAAAGTTTGTGATTCCCGTAGCATGCACATATGGTGAACCATTATGTGATGAATTGGAGCATGATTTATTTATTGTTTGTCTTCCTTATGAGTGGCGGTCGGGGACGAGCGATGGTCTTATCCTACCAATCTATCCCCCTAGGAGCATGCACGTAATACTTTGTGTCGATGACTAATAAATTTTTGCAATAAGTATGTGAGTTCTTTATGACTAATGTTGAGTCCATGGATTATACGCACTCTCACCCTTCCACCATTTCTAGCCTCTCTAGTATCACGCAACTTTCGCCGGTACCATACACCCACTATATACCTTCCTCAAAACAGCCACCATACGTACCTATTATGGCATTTCCATAGCCATTCCGAGATACATTTCCATGCAAATTTCCACCATTCCGTTTATTATGACACGCTTCATCATTGTCATATTGCCTTGCATGATCATGTAGTTGACATTGTATTTGTGGCAAAGCCACCATTCATAATTTTTCATACATGTCACTCTTGAATCATTGCACATCTCGGTACACCGCCGGAGGCATTCACATAGAGTCATATTTTGTTCTAAGTATTGAGTTGTAATTCTTGAGTTGTAAGTAAATAAAAGTGTGATGATCTTCATTATTAGAGCATTGTCCTAGTGAGGAAAGGATGATGGAGACTATGATTCCCCCACAAGTCGGGATGAGACTCCGGACGAAAAAAAAGGAAAAAAAGAGGCCGTAAAAAAGAGAAAAGGACCGAATAAAAATAAAAAAATGAGAGAAAAAGAGAGAAGGGATAATGCTACCATACTTTTACCACACTTGTCCTTCAAAGTAGCACCATGATCTTCATGGTAGAGAGTCTCCTATGTTGTCACTTTCATATACTAGTGGGAATGTTACATTATAGGACTTGGCTTGTATATTCCAATGATGGGCTTTCTCGAAAGTTCCCTAGGTCTTCGTGAGCAAGCAAGTTGGATGCACACCACTTAGTTTTCTTTTTGAGCTTTCATGCACTCATAGCTCTAGTGCATCCGTTGCATGGCAATCCCTACTCACTCACATTGATATCTATTGATGGACATCTCCATGTCCCGTTGATACGCCTAGTTGATGTGAGACTATCTTCTCCTTTTTGTCTTCTCCACAACCACCATTCTATTCCACCTATAGTGCTATGTCCATGGCTCACGCTCATGTATTTGCATGAAGATTGAAAAGGTTTGAGAACATCAAAAGTATGAAACAATTGCTTGGCTTGTCATCGGGGTTGCGCATGATTAAATACTTTGTGTGATGAAGATAGAGCATAACCAGACTATATGATTTTGTAGGGATGGCTTTCTTTGGCCATGTTATTTTGAGAAGACATGATTGCTTTGTTAGTATGCTTGAAGTATTATTATTTTTATGTCAATATTAAACTTTTGCCTTGAATCTTTTGGATCTGAACATTCATGCCACAATAAAGAAAATTAAATTGATAAATATGTTAGGTAGCATTCCACATCAAAAATTCTATTTTTATTATTTACCTACTCGAGGACGAGCAGGAATTAAGCTTGGGGATGCTTGATACGTCTCCAACGTATCTATAATTTTTGATTGTTCCATGCTATTATATTACCTGTTTTGGATGTTTAATGGGCTTTAATATGTTCTTTTATATTATTTTTGGGACTAACCTATTAACCGGAGGCCCAATGCAAGTTTCTGTTTTTTTTGCCTATTTTAGAGTTTTGCAGAAAAGGAATACCAAACGGAATGAAACCTTCGCGATGATCTTTCTTGGACCGAAAGCAAACTAGAAGGCTTGGAGTAGAAGACTGGAACGCCATGAGGAGGCCACGAGGCAGGAGGGCGCGCCCAGGGGGTAGACGCACCCCCACTCTCGTGGGTCCCTCGTAGCTCCACCACGTACTTCTTTTGCCTATATATACTCTTATACCCTAGAAACATCAGGGGGAGCCACGAAACCACTTTTCCACCGCCGCAATCTTCTGTACCCGTGAGATCCCATCTTGGGGCTTTTCCGGCGATCTGCCGAAGGGGGAATCGATCGTGGGGGGCTTCTACATCAACACCATTGCCTCTCCGATGAAGCGTGAGTAGTTTACCACAGACCTTCGGGTCCATAGTTATTAGCTAGATGGCTTCTTCTCTCTCTCTCTTTGATTCTCAATACAAAGTTCTCCTCGATGTTCTTGGAGATCTATTCGATGTAATACTCTTTTGCGATGTGTTTGCCGAGATCCTATGAATTGTGGATTTATGAACAAGATTATCTATGAATATTATTTGGTTCTTCTCTGAATTCTTATATGCATGATTTGATATCTTTGCAAGTCTCTTCGAATTATCGGTTTAGTTTGGCCTACTAGATTGATCTTTCTTGCAATGGGAGAAGTGCTTAGCTTTGGGTTCAATCTTGCGGTGTCCTTTCCCAGTGACAGTAGGGGCAGCAAGGCACATATTTTATTGTTGCCATCGAGGATAAAAAGATGGGGTTTATATCATATTGCTTGAGTTTATCCCTCTACATCATGTCATCTTGCTTAATGCGTTACTCCGTTCTTATGAACTTAATACTCTGGATGCATGCTGGATAGCGGTCGATGTGTGGAGTAATAGTAGTAGATGCAGAAACATTTCGATCTACTTGAAACGGACGTGATGCCTATATTCATGGTCATTGCCTTAGATGTCTTCAGAATTATGCACTTTTCTATCAATTACTCGGCAGTAATTTGTTCACCCACTGTAATACATGCTATCTTGAGATAAGCCACTAGTGAAACCTATGGCCCCCGGGTCTATTCTCCATCATATAAGTTTCCAATCTATTTTATATCACTGAGATCATAGTTTGTTAGTTTTCAACGAAGTTTATGATTCATACTTTATCATGTGAGTGAATTGTTACTGGATCATGGAAAGTTTTATGATGATATATTTCTGCTATGATAATCATGACACTTTCATGTCCATATTTTGTTTTATCGACACCTATCTATCTCTATTCACGTGGTCATGATTATTGAATTCGGCTTTCCCTTGGGGACAAGCGAGGTCTAAGCTTGGGGGAGTTGATACGTCCATTTTGCATCATGTTTTCTCACCATTATTTCTTATGCTTTGGGTTGTTATTTCACTTTATAATGCAATTACAATGCCTTTTCCCTTTTATTTTGCAAGTTTCACATGAAGAAGGAGATTTTCGGCAGCTGGAATTTTGGACCTAAAAAAAGCTACAACAGAGATAGCTATTCTGCACAACTCCAAATGACCTGGAAATTTACAGGGAATTGTTTATATATATATATATATATATATATATATATATATATATATATATATATATATATATATATATATATATATATAATTTTGGCACCAGGGAGCGATGAGCTCAGGGGGGCATGCCCTATGAGCTTGTGTTCCCCCAGCAGGCCTCTGGTGCCCATCTTCTGCTATATGCGGTTATTTGCGCTAGAAAAAAATAAAGGGAAGATTTTTGGGATGAAGCCCCACCGTCTCGAGGCGGAACCTGGGAAGGAGCACTTTTGCTCTCCGGTGGAGCGATTCCGCCGGGGAAACTTCTCTTCGGGAGGGGAAATCGGAGCCATCGACATTACCAACGATCCTCTCATCCCGGGAGGACAAATCTTCATCAACATCTTCACCAGCACCATCTCATCTCAAACCCTAGTGCATCCCTTGTATTCAATCTTTGTATCAAAACCTCAGATTGGTACCTATGGTTGCTAGTAGTGTTGATCATATCTCGTAGTTGATGCTAGTTGGCTTATTTGGTGGAATATTAAATGTTCAGATCCTTAAGCATATTCAATACCCCTCTGATCTTGAACATTAATATGATTTGTGAGTAGTTACTTTTATTCTTAAGGATATGAGAGAAGTCTTGTTATAATTAATCATGTGAAGTGGGTATTCGTTCGATATTTTGATGATATGTATGTTGTTCTTCCTTTAATGGTGTCATGTGAATGTTGACTACATGACACTTCCCTATATTTCGGCCTAAGGGAAGGCATTGGGGAGTAATATGTAGATGATGGGTTGCAAGAGTAACAGAAGCTTAAACCCTAGTTTATGCGTTATTCCGTAAGGGGCTAATTTGGATCCATAGGTCTCATGTTATGGTTATATTTATCTTAATTCTTCTTTCATATTTGTGGATGCTTGCGAGAGGGGAAACATAAGATGGTTGTTTGTTCAAGTAAAAACAACACCCTAGCACCGGTCCACCCACATATAAAATTATCAAAATAGCGAATGCGAATCAACTAAACTGTTGGGGAACGTAGAAATTTCAAAAAAAATCTTACGCACACGCAAGATCATGGCGATGCATAGCAACGAGAGGGGAGAGTGTTGTCTACATACCCTTGTAGACCGTAAGTGGAAGTGTTAGCACAACACGGTTGATGTAGTCGTACGTCTTCATGATCCGATCGATCAAGTACCGAACGTACGGCACCTCCGAGTTCAGCACACGTTCAGCCCGATGACGTCCCTCGAACTCTGATCCAGCCGAGTGTTGAGGGAGAGTTTCGTCAGAACGATGGCGTGGTGACGATGATGATGTTCTACCGACGCAGGGCTTCGCCTAAGCACCGCTACAGTATTATCGAGGTGGACTATGGTCGAGGGGGGCACCGCACACGGCTAAAAGATCAAACAATCAATTGTTGTCTCTAGGGTGCCCCCCTGCCCCCGTATATAAAGGAGCAAGGGGGGGTGCGGCCGACCAAGGGGAGAGGCGTGCCGGGAGGAGTCCTACTCCCACCGGGAGTAGGACTCCCCCCCTTTCCTAGTTGGATTAGGACTTGGGAGAGGGAAAGAGGAGGGAGAGAGGAAGGAAGGGGGGGCGCCGCCCCCCTCTCCTTGTCCTATTCGGACTAGGGGGAGGGGCGCGCGGCCCAGCCCTGGCCGCCTCTCCTCTTCTCCGTAAAGGCCCACTAAGGCCCATTAACCTCCCGGGGGGTTCCGGTAACCTCCCGGTACTCCGGTAAAATCCCGATTTCACCCGGAACACTTCCGATATCCAAACATAGGCTTCCAATATATCAATCTTCATGTATCAACCATTTCGAGACTCTTCGTCATGTCCGTGATCACATCCGGGACTCCGAACAACCTTTGGTACATCAAAACATATAAACTCATAATATAACTGTCATCGTAACGTTAAGCGTGCGGACCCTACGGGTTCGAGAACTATGTAGACATGACCGAGACACGTCTTCGGTCAATAACCAATAGCGGAACCTGGATGCTCATATTGGCTTCCACATATTCTATGAAGATCTTTATCGGTCAGACCGCATAACAACATATGATGTTCCCTTTGTCATCGGTATGTTACTTGCCCGAGATTTGATCGTCGGTATCTCAATACCTAGTTCAATCTTATTACCGGCAAGTCTCTTTACTCGTTTCGTAATACATCATCCCACAACTAACTCATTAGTTGCAATGCTTGCAAGGCTTAAGTGATGTGTATTACCGAGAGGGCCCAGAGATACCTCTCCGACAATCGGAGTGACAAATCCTAATCTCGAAATACGCCAACCCAACATGTACCTTCGGAGACACATGTAGAGCACCTTTATAATCACCCAGTTACGTTGTGACGTTTGGTAGCGCACAAAGTGTTCTTCTGGTAAACGGGAGTTGCATAATCTCATAGTCATAGGAACATGTATAAGTTATGAAGAAAGCAACATCAACATACTAAACGAACGGGTGCTATGCTAACGGAATGGGTCAAGTCAATCACATCATTCTCCTAATGATGTGATCCCGTTGATCAAATGACAACTCATGTCTATGGTTAGGAAACATAACCATCTTCGATTAACGAGCTAGTCAAGTAGAGGCATACTAGTGACACTCTGTTTGTCTATGTATTCATACATGTATTATGTTTCTGGTTAATACAATTCTAGCATGAGTAATAAACATTTGTCATGATATAAGGAAATAAATAATAACTTTATTATTGCCTCTAGGGCATATTTCCTTCAGTCTCCCACTTGCACTAGAGTCAATAATCTAGATTACACAGTAATGATTCTAACACCCATGGAGCCTTGGTGCTGATCATGTTTTGCTCGTGGAAGAGGCTTAGTCAACGGGTCTGCAATATTCAAATCCGTATGTATCTTGCAAATTTCTATGTCTCCCACCTAGACTAGATCCCGGATGGAATTCAAGCATCTCTTGATGTGCTTGGTTCTCTTGTGAAATCTGGATTCCTTTGCTAAGGCAATTGCTCCAGTATTGTCACAAAAGATTTTCATTGGACCCGATGCTCTAGGTATGACACCTAGATCGGATATGAACTCCTTCATCCAGACTCATTCATTTGCTGCTTCCGAAGCAGCTATGTATTCCGCTTCACATGTAGATCCCGCCACGATGCTTTGTTTAGAACTGCACCAACTGACAGCTCCACCGTTCAATGTAAACACGTATCCGCTTTGCGATTTAGAATCGTCCGGATCAGTGTCAAAGCTTGCATCAACGTAACCATTTACGATGAGTTCTTTGCCACCTCCATAAACGAGAAACATATCCTTAGTCCTTTTCAGGTACCTCCCAACTAGACTTATAGCAAGGCACACATCAGGTCTGGTAGACAGCATTGCATACATGATAGAGCCTATGGCTGAAGCATAGGGAACATTTTTCATTTTCTCTCTATCTTCTGCAGTGGTCGGGCATTGAGTCTTACTCAACTTCACACCTTGTAACACAGACAAGAACCCTTTATTTGCTTGATCCATTTTGAACTTCTTCAAAACTTTGTCAAGGTATGTGCTTTGTGAAAGTCCAATTAAGCGTCTCGATCTATCTCTATAGATCTTAATGCCCAATATGTAAGCAGCTTCACCGAGGTCTTTCATTGAAAAACTCTTATTCCAGTATCCCTTTATGCTATCCTGAAATTCTATATCATTTCCAATCAGTAATATGTCATCCACATATAATATCAGAAATGCTACAGAGCTCCCACTCACTTTCTTGTAAATACAGGCTTCTCCAAAAGTCTGTACAAAACCAAATGCTTTGATCACACTATCAAAGCGTTTATTCCAACTCCGAGAGGCTTGCACCAGTCCATAAATGGATCGCTGGAGCTTGCACACTTTGTTAGCTCCCTTTGGATCGACAAAACCTTCCGGTTGCATCATATACAACTCTTCTTCTAGAAATCCATTCAGGAATGCAATTTTTACATCCATTTGCCAAATTTCATAATCATGAAATGCGGCAATTGCTAACATGATTCAAACAGACTTAAGCATCGCTACGGGTGAGAAGGTCTCATCGTAGTCAATCCCTTGAACTTGTCGAAAACCTTTCGCAACAAGTCAAGCTCTATAGACAGTAACATTACCGTCAGCGTCAGTCTTCTTCTTGAAGATCCATTTATTCTCAATTGCTTGCCGATCATCGGGAAAGTCAACCAAAGTCCATACTTTGTTCTCATACATGGATCACATATCATATTTCATGGCCTCAAGCCATTTTGCGGAATCTGGGCTCACCATCGCTTCTTCATAGTTCGTAGGTTCATCATGATCTAGTAGCAGGACTTCCAGAACGGGATTACCGTACCACTCTGGTGCGGATCTTATTCTGTTTGACCTACGAGGTTCAATAACAACTTGATCTGAAGTTCCATGATCATCATCATTAACTTCCTCACTAATTGGTGTAGATGTCACAAGAACCGATTTCTGTGATGAACTACTTTCCAATAAGGGAGCAGGTACAGTTACCTCATCAAGTTCTACTTTCCTCCCACTCACTTCTTTCAAGAGAAACTCCTTCTCTAGAAAGGATCCATTATTGGCAACAAATGTCTTGCCTTCGGATCTGTGATAGAAGGTGTACCCAACAGTCTCCTTTGGGTATCCTATGAAGACACATTTCTCCGATTTGGGTTCGAGCTTATCAGGTTGAAGCTTTTTCACATAAGCATCGCAGCCCCAAACTTTAAGAAACGACAACTTTGGTTTCTTGCCAAACCATAGTTCATAAGGCGTCGTCTCAACGGATTTCGATGGTGCCCTATTTAACGTGAAGGTGGCTGTCTCTAAAGCATAACCCAAAAACGATAGCGGTAACTCAGTAAGAGACATCATAGATCGCACCATATCTAGTAAAATACAATTACGACATTCGGACACACCATTACGCTGTGGTGTTTCGGGTGGCGTGAGTTGTGAAACTATTCCGCATTGTTTCAAATGTAGACCAAACTCGTAACTCAAATATTCTCCTCCACAATCAGATCGTAGAAACTTTATTTTCTTGTTACGATGATTTTCAACTTCACTCTGAAATTCTTTGAACTTTTCAAATGTTTCAGACTTATGTTTCATTTAGTAGATATACCTGAGGGAGTGCCGGACTAGGGGGTGTCCGGATAGCCGAACTATCATCATCGGCCGGACTCCAAGACTATGAAGATACAAGATTGAAGACTTCGTCCCGTCTCCGGATGGGACTTTCCTTGGCGTGGAAGGCAAGTTTTGCGATACGGATATGTAGATCTCCTACCATTGTAACCGACTCTATGTAACCCTAGCCCTCTCAGGTGTCTATACAAACCGGATGGCTTTAGTCCATAGGACGAACAACAATCATACCATAGGCTACCTTCTAGGGTTTAACCTCCTTGATCTCGTGGTAGATCTACTCTTGTAACCCACATCATCAATATTAATCAAGCAGGACGTAGGGTTTTACCTCCATCAAGAGGGCCCGAACCTGGGTAAAAACATCGTGTCCCTCGTCTCCTATTACCATCCGCCTAGACGCACAGATCGGGACCCCCTACCCGAGATCCGCCGGTTTTGACACCGACATTGGTGCTTTCATTGAGAGTTCCTCTGTGTCGTCGCGATCAGGAAGGATGCCTTTTCCCGTCTTTAAAGACGGCACCGTCGTCAAGAGAGCTTTGGCCACCGGCCAAACTGTCCGGCTAGGTGGTTTTCTTATGACCGCCTGTTCGGCCACCGCTTCGACGATGACCTCTTAGGTCATCAAAAGCGATCTTCACGTCAACTCGGAATTCGCCGAGCAGTTAGATCTGGTTGAGCTCTCCTCTGTAAACGAGCTCTTGGATCGCATCGCCGCCCTGGGAGTCGCTACAGACTACGATCAGATTGGGCTTAAAACCGATCTGAGAGAGATTAACTCTCCTCAGGCTACCCACCATGTTGTCGTGGTAGAGGAACAATGCGGCAACCCTTCTTCTATGTTGAAAACCAACTATGTCCGGATTCCCGATCCCTCCAAGCCGGATTCCCGCGGAGGGACGTACGCTAATCAAATACTGAACTTAGAGTCAGGCATCGGAGTAGATTCGTTGGAAAGCATCCAGCAAGTCAAGCTTCCAAATCCGGAAACTTCTTGGCCTTTGAGCCTCAGATCGGGCGGGGTTCCGAACTTGATTGCACCCGCCCACCCAAACATAAGCGACCTATCTCGAATACGGCAAGAGCCCGATGAAACAGTACATCATTACTGGGCCAGATTCCTCCTGGTTATGAACAGGATAAAGGACTGCTGCGAAGAAAGCGCGATTTCAATTTTCTACAACAATTGCACGGACAAGGGAATCATGAACGCCATAAGTCGTCGCGAAGTTATACGCTTCGTCGACCTAGCGACCATCATACAAAAATACTGTGCGGTGGAGAGTGCCAGGAACACCGAAACTAGGTTTTCGGACAGTCCGGCCTTGACTACAACCCTAGTCCGAAGTAAAAGGGTGCGCCATACTCAAGCACCTGGGTTAAACACCAAAAAGCAAAAAACCCCTAAAGGGCATGGAACCGTACTGGAGGGCTGGCTCAACGGACCCTGCAAAATCCACAGTACGGAGGGCGCCACTCCAACACATAGCCTTCGAGCATGTTGGATACTACGGCAGGTGGCCAAAAGTGGCGAAGGCTTTTTAGCCCCGGGCAAACAGCCCAGCATACCGGTACGGTATTAATAGTCTTCGAGACTTTCGCATCAAATAACATGCGAAAACGAACAATCCGCGGCCTCGCCGAAGTCTACCAAGTAGCAACAGCAAATCCATGGAGTGACACGGCTATCACCTTCAACGCCAGCGACGAACCTAAATTCGGAACAACTAGAGCACCAGCCGCATTGGTCCTCAGTCCGATAGTGGACAGCTTTCGCCTTACCAAGGTACTCATGGATGGCGGCAGCGGATTAAACCTCATCTACGAGGAAACCCTTCAAAAAATGGATATTGACTGGAGCCGCATTGAGCGAAGCAGCACAACCTTCAGGGGGATAATCCGTAGTTGAGAAGTATGCTGCACGGGAAAAATCACACTCGATGTAGTGTTTGGCTCGCCGGACAATTACAGGTCCGAAGAGGTCATGTTCCAAGTGGCCCCATTTTGCAGCGGATATCACGCCTTGTTAGGGCGAGAGGCATTCACAATCTTCCAAGCTATACCCCATTACGAGTACATGAAGCTTAAAATGCCCGGCCCCAATGGAATCATCACTCTGGCCAGTGATCCAGATATTGCACTCCGCGCCGAAAATAAGACAGCCGCATTAGCCCTAGAGGCACTATCCGAAGCCCTAGCGGCAGAGGAACTAACAGCGCTGCGCTCCACGGTGGATAGGGACGACGTGATACTCGACAAGAGGTCCAAGTCCACCTCTTTTAAACCAGCAGACGAAATAGTCAAATTCCAGGTCCATCCAACCGACCCCACAAATACGGCCTCCATTGGGGCACAATTAAATCCCGATGTCAAAGCCGCACTACGAGAATTCCTTCGGGAAAATTGGGACATTTTCGCCTGGCACCCCTCAGACATGCCAGGAATCCCACGCAGACTGGCAGAGCACAGCCTAAATATCCTAAAAGGATTCAAGCCTGTCAAACAGGCTCTTCGGCGATTTTCCGAACCAAAAATACAGGCAATGGGAGAGGAGCTAGCCAAACTCTTAGAAGCCAGATTCATCAGAGATGTCAAACATCCGGACTGGCTAGCCAATCTGGTAATGGTACCAAAAAAGGACAAATCCTGGCGCCTTCGTGTCGATTTCAAAGACCTTAACAAGGCTTGCCCAAAGGACCCCTTCCCTCTCCCCCGCATCGACCAAATCATCGACGCTACCGCAGGGCACGATTCATTGTGCTTCCTCGACGCATACTCCGGATACCATAAAATCAAGATGGCGGAAAAAGACCAGGCTACAACAGCATTTATTACTCCATATGGACCATTCTGCTTCAACACAATGCCCTTCGGACTCAAAAACGCCGGCGCAACATATCAGCGCATGATTCAGACATGTCTGGCTACCCAGATAGGTAAAACAGTCGAGGCATATGTAGACAATGTGGTCGTCAAGACCAAACACGTCAAAACTCTAGTAGACGACTTGAGGGTGACATTCGACAACCTCCGAGCATATGACATTAAGCTAAACCCGGAAAAATGCGTTTTCGGCGTACCAGCCGGAAAGCTCTTGGGCTTCATTGTATTCGGTAGAGGAATTGAAGTTAACCCAGCCAAGATCCGAGCTCTATCACAATTGGATATCCCAAAAGACCTCAAGCAAATACAAAAGCTAACTGGATGCGTGGCGGCTCTAAGCCGCTTCATCTCCCGTTTGGGAGAAAAGGCACTGCCCCTTTATCGCCTCCTCCGACGCACCGAACGTTTCGAATGGACGGATGCTGCCACGGCCGGATTCGAAGAAATTAAAGCCGTATTGGCAACAAATCCGGTCCTGGCCGCGCCCAACCTGGGCGAACCAATGCTATTATATATCACTGCAACACATCAAGTTGTCAGCGCGGTACTCGTGTAGAACGAGAAACAGAAGGACACAAATTCCCTCTTCAAAAACCAGTGTACTATGTATCCACTATCTTGACTCCATGCAAGTCCCGATACCCACATTATCAAAAGATAGCGTATGTGGTGTTCATGGCATCCCGGAAGTTGCGACACTACTTTCAAGAGTGCTCCATAACAGTGGCCTCCGAAGTACCTCTCAACGATATTATAAACAATCGCGACGCAACAGGCAGGATTGCAAAATGGGCCATTGAGCTCTTACCATTTGACATAACCTACAAACCACGGCGGGCTATAAAGTCGCAAGTCCTGGCTGACTTCATCGCCGAATGGACCGAAGCCGAACTCCCTAAAGAGTATGGCGCATACTCCAATTGGATCATGCATTTCGACGGCTCCAAGATGTTGGCGGGCTTGGGGGCTGGCGTCGTCTTGACGTCCCCAACCGGAGACACAGTCCAATATGTACTTCAAATAATGTACATGGACTCCAACAACGCAGCCGAATACGAGGCCCTTCTACATGGCCTCCGAATGGCAATCTCCATGGGTATTCAACGCCTAGAGGTGCGCGGGGATTCAAACCTTGCAATATCCCAAATAAATGGAGACTTCGACGCCAAGGATCCGAAAATGGCAGCCTACCGTAACGCTGTGCTAAAAATGTCAGCTCGGTTCGAGGGACTCGAATTCCACCATGTAGCCCGGGACAATAACCAGGCACCAGACGTGTTGGCACGCATCGGCGCAAAACGCGATGCCGTCCCTCCGAACATCTTCCTGGAACAACTTTTCAAGCCATCCGTATCATGGGAAGAGGAGTCCGGACATAACAATCTGGAACCAGGTGCATCACCTAACTCAGACGATTCTGACTTAGTCGGTGGCTCAGCCAATGAAGTAACACATTCAGCCCATGAAATAATGGAAGTAATTGCCCCATGGATGGAACCATTCCTAGCCTACTTACTGAGGCAGGAACTCCCCGAAGACCAAAATGAGGCCCGCTGCATAGTTCGGCGATCTAAAGCCTACAAAGTCCATGAGGGAGAACTTTATAAGAAAAGCACAATCGGAGTCCTTCAAAGGTGTATCTCCGAAGAGGAAGGGCGTAATCCTCTAGCCGAAATTCACGCCGGACTCGGAGGGCACCACGCCGCAGCCCGGGCCCTTGTAGGCAAGGCCTTCCGTACAGGATTTTACTGGCCGACTGCTCGGGCAGACGCTCAGGACTTAGTCCAACGATGCGTCGGTTGCCAGCTCTTTGCTAATCAGAGCCACATGCCACCCACCACCCTCAAAACTATACCCATCACCTGGCCGTTCGCGGTCTGGGGGCTTGGCATGGTAGGACCCCTTAAAGGGGGAACCCACAAGCACAAATACTTATTGGTCATGGTGGACAAATTCACCAAATGGATAGAGGCCAAGCCGGTTAAAACGGCAGAATTCGGACCTGTGATAGACTTCATATCCGGGGTAGTACACCATTTCGGCGTCCCCCACAGCATCATCACTGATAAAGGCATGAACTTCACAGCCGACGAGGTTAAACTCTGGTGCAAGAACATGGGCATCAAGCTCGACTATGCTTCAGTCTATCACCCTCAAACTAATGGTCAAGTGGAACGAGCAAATGGTCTAATCATGAGCGGCATCAAACCCATATTAGTGCGGTCCCTCACGGAATCTAACACGCACTGGGTAGAGGAGCTCGACTCCGTACTCTGGGGGCTGCGGACCATGCAAAACCGCACAACCGGATTCACACCATTTTTTATGGTCTACGGCGCCGAGGCAGTCTTGCCCTGCGACATAATTCATGACTCACCTCGCGTGCGCATGTACGAGGAAAGAGAAGCCGAGTTAGATCGGCAGGACAGTTTGGACGCCTTGGAGGAGGAGCGCGACGTGGCAAAATCCCGTTCTGCATTCTATCAATAGCAGGCTCGAAGATATCAAAGCAGAGAAGTACGGGCCAAAACTTATAATGTTGGCAAGCTAGTTCTACGCCTGCCGGACAAGAAAAAGGACAAACTTACGCCCAAATGGGAAGGTCCCTTCATCATCGACCAAGTACTTACCGGCGGTGCATACCGTCTACGCAAAGCATCTGACAACCGACTCGAGCCAAACCCATGGAACGCAGCCCGTCTCCGAAGATTTTACGCCTAGCGCCGGACTCAGGGTTTGTCTCCTTTCTCCGTCCACCTTTTATACTTTTTCGCTGTCTGTGTTTTCCCCTCCTCTCTCCTCCCTTTTTTCATCATTCTCTTGAGGGCTGACCTGCGTTTTGTTCGCACTCACTCGATGTGCTATTCGCACTTGTTATACCTGGGGGCTTCTTTAACAGAAGCTTATTTATATGGGTTTCATGCCCAACACATGTGTCGCACTTCCGCATGTACCTTTTGATCACCATTATATGCATCGATATGACTTAAGTTTTGGCCAGCTGGGTTGCCTGGCTCCTGTGCTTACCCCTACGTTCCCGATTGTTCGGCTAGGAGGTAAAGGGAGCACCTCTGTGATTGTTACTGCCGGGTCAGCCGGATGTGTACCTCAGACTGGGTGAAGCCGAAGGCTAGCGTTCTTAAGGGAATATTCGGTCGGTGACCTAAAAGATGATTTATTACTTATTTATTTATCTGCCCCCAGATGTTTTTCTGCTTTTTTCGCAGTCCGGACATGCACTTCAGGGCATGCCTCCCAGGGAAAGGAACCCTTAACGGAACTATTCTCCCTGGAAGATGTTTCTTACTAACCATGTAATATAACATAGCTAGTTGGGCACTTGTCGGATAAAGCATTCATGACCCCTATGCCTTGTCTCCATGCGTGCCCCGGTTTCTATATAACCGTGAGGGTATTCAGACACACTCCGGACTGTTGGGTCCCGAGGTCGAAGCGAAAAGGTCCGTAGAGACAAACGATCTACAATCTGGCTAGAAAGCATTTTTACATGTCATTTTACAATTACATCGTCAAACTGACTGATTGTACTCCTCCTCAATCCCATCTAACAGGCTGTCTAATTTACAGTCCTGCTGGGAAAATTTCGCGGCCAACTCTACTTGGCCATACATCAGGCTCACAGGGATCTCCTTCCCATCGGGCCCCATAGGTCCGACCTCGGCCATGTGGTTTGGGTCAGCCTTCGGGTACCGCGTCTTCACCATGGCCCAGGCCTCCCTGGTGCCTTGACGGCAGGCCGATATCTTCCACAGACGGAGACGTTGCCGTACTCCCTGAAGCTTCTCAGCAAGCCCTCCAAGGCCCTCAAGTAGGGAGACGGCAGGCCATAAGGCCTGAACGACGCTACTCATCGCCTGCCGAACACGTTCAAACAGTTGCACTAGCTCGGGAAGTTGATCACCCGTTGACGCGGGCATTTCCTCCATAGGGCGACCTGTGAGCACACCTACAGACATATTTATGTCAACCGACCTCTTCGCCGAACTCTTCTTTTCAAAAGAGTTTGCTCAAGCACTTACTATAAATGTCGCGACGAAGCCGCTGATTCTCCTTCAAGGAGCCAGACAGCTGGGCCCGCACCCCTTTTAGCTCTTCTCCAAGCTGGGCGTGGGCATCTTGGAGCTTGTTCCTCTCCTGCTGCACCTTCATAAGCACCCTCTCGCCGGCCTTCAACTGGCGCAGCAGCTGTTGCTTGTCCGGATCTAGTCTGGCACCCTCTGCAATATTATTGTCAGACTATACACACACGCCGCACTTCATAAATTAATTCTCTTTTCGAAATATGAATTACCAGAGGGGGTCTCCGTGGCTCCCCCGGCTGCGGCTAGTGCGGCCTCAAGCTGGGCCTTGCACTCTTGAATCTCCCGAGACAGGTGGGTATTCTTCTCGGTAAGATCCTGCATAACAAATGATCCTTAAAACAGTTAGTTTAACTATTTTCAGTCTCGGGGGCTACTGGCATATATAACTATTAAAATTCCTTACCCGTATGTCCTTTACATACTGCTCTGTGGCTCTGGTTAAACCATCTTGAGCAGCACGAAGGTGCGCGTCTCCCGCATTAAAGGCATTTAACACCTCAGGGGAGAAACACGCGTCACGAAGAACTGTACGACGGTGCCTATGATTCATGGCGCTCTCCACCTCAGACTTGGTGGCGGACAATCTGTCGGCATCCTCCGCTGGAGGAGCATCCGGCTCGTGCCTTGCGCTAGCCTCCCCCTCCGGACCAGACGTTGGAGCCTGGCGGGCGGAGGCTTGATAGGCACCCTCTCCGGACTCAGTCGGGCGAGCGCTTTTTCTCCTGAAAGAATCGCGGGTATTAATATGCCTCCCAGGAGTCTTTCCCTTCACGGATAATGGTGCACCATACCTTTGCGGCGACATTTCGATTTGCACCACACTTCTCTTCCACCTGCTAGGCCGCACTGACCTCGTTTGGTCGGTCGCCGCGGGCTCGGCTTCCTGCCGTAAAGGCGCCTCCTGTCAAGCACCATTGGTGCACGGTGGTCAGAACTAAGCATTAAAGAAGTAACGGCGCCAAGACTTCGGTCGTACTCACCGGGGAAGCCGGACACAAACCAGGATAGTCAGCCATAATGGCGACTAAAGCATTATCTATGCTGAGCTGGTGGAACACCCCGTCGATCAGTTCCACCGCTAAGTCCGGATCCTCTTCGGAGGCCGGATCAAGGGACCTTTCTGGATCCTCGGGTTGTGGAGCTGGGCTTTTTATGCCCTCCACATCCCGACGCAGTTCATGTGTCAAAATCATACAATAAGACAATTGCCTTTAAAGGCATGGATCAGATATGCATGCGACCGCTTACCCAGCTCCGAGGGTTGTTCATGGAAAATCCGTTCAGAGGATTCGTGCGGAGGAAGTCCTCCTTCTCCCCCTTGTACAAGCCGGACAGGATCTTCACCAGGTCGTCGGTCGAGCCAGGTCCCTTGCGGCCGTGACGGGTGGCGTCATCGTCTCCATTGAAGTCCCACATGGGGTAGCCCCTATATTGGAGCGGCTGCACCCCGCGCAAAATGCATGTGGCCATGACTCCGATCATGGTTAATCCGGAATGGGCTAGCAGCCGTATCCGGCCCATCAAGTAATGGACGCTCCTATCATCTTCTCGTTGAGGGCTCCTTGGGCGCCAACTCAGGCGTTTCTTAAGTGGAGCGTTGCTGAACTCCAGAAGGCCGATCCGGACTGGATCCGGCAGTGGAGCGTCCTCCATATAAAACCGCTCCGAAGGCCAGTCTTCGGACGCCTTCTTCGGGGTCCCGGACAGGTATCCGGTCCCGGCAATGCGCCATATTTCGGCTCCGCCCACTTGATATATCGACCCCTCGTGAGCGGGGTACGAGGCAAAACAGCCTCTTCCACAGCGCAAAATGGGGCTCAATGCCCAAGAACAACTCACACAGAGCTACGACGCCCGCGATGTGCAAAATGGAGGCAGGTGTAAGGTGATGAAGCTGGAGTCCGTAGAACTCCAGGAGCCCCCGGAGAAACGGATGTATAGGAAATCCGAGTCCCCTTATTAAGTAGGGGACGAAGCACACCCGCTCTCCTTTGGAGGGATTGGGGGCGCTCTCCGCCTGCTTCCCACCCTTGTAGGTGGCCAGTCCGGCTCGAACCAGAACCATGAAGGCCGGGGGAAGATATCCCTCTGCTTGGAGCGTCACTAACTCGCTGTGCGGGACTGAGCATCTCCTCCAATCTCCTGGCTTAGGGTTGGGAGCGCGAGAAGAGGAGCCGCGTCGACTGTCCATGTTGGAATGGGTTTGGTGTCAGATGCGCCTCGATGAGTACTTGCGGAAGGAGGATGGTGCGATTTGGATCTGGATCCTCGCCTTCCTTATAGGCAGCTTATTTGTGCAGCTAGGGGGTAAAACATAAAAATACCCTAGCTTTTCGCATTCGTACGACGCGTGGAAGAAGGCCATTATTGGATGCGGAAGCCAAGGAGCGCAGCATTTATGAAGCAACTGGACACTATCCGGCAAACACATGGAGCATGAAGGAGAACCCGCCTTGCAAACGCCAAAGACAACATACGCGCCGGATTCGTCGTTATTGAAGCCTGGTTCGGGGGCTACTGAGGGAGTCCCGGACTAGGGGGTGTCCGGATAGCCGAACTATCATCATCGGCCGGACTCCAAGACTATGAAGATACAAGATTGAAGACTTCGTCCCGTCTCCGGATGGGACTTTCCTTGGCGTGGAAGGCATGCTTGGCGATACGGATATGTAGATCTCCTACCATTGTAACCGACTCTGTGTAACCCTAGCCCTCTCCGGTGTCTATATAAACCGGATGGCTTTAGTCCATGGGACGAACAACAATCATACCATAGGCTAGCTTCTAGGGTTTAGCCTCCTTGGTCTCGTGGTAGATCTACTCTTGTGACCCACATCATCAATATTAATCAAGCAGGACGTAGGGTTTTACCTCCATCAAGAGGGCCCGAACCTGGGTAAAAACATCATGTCCCTCGTCTCCTGTTCCCATCCGCCTAGACGCACAGATCGAGACCCCCTACCCGAGATCCGCCGGTTTTGACACCGACAATACCCATATCTGCTTAAATCATCTGTGAAGGTGAGAAAATAACGATATTCGCCACGAGCCTCAATATTCATTGGACCACATACATCTGTTTGTATGATTTCCAACAAATCCGTTCCTCTCTCCATAGTTCCGGAGAACGGTGTTTTAGTCATCTTGCCCATGAGGCACAGTTTCTTCATGCGCTTTACACCGATATGACCTAAACGGCAGTGCCACAAATAAGTTGCACTATCATTATCAACTCTGCATCTTTTGGCTTCAACATTATGAATATGTGTGTCACTACTATCGAGATTCATCAAAAATAGACCACTCTTCAAGGGTGCATGACCATAAAAGATATTACTCATATAAATATAACAACCATTATTCTCTGATTTAAATGAATAACCGTCTCGCATTAAACAAGATCCAGATATAATGTTCATGCTCAACGTTGGCACCAAATAACAATTATTTAGGTCTAATACTAATCCCGAAGGTAGATGTAGAGGTAGCGTGCCGACCGCGACCACATCGACTTGGAACCATTTCCCACGCGCATTGTCACCTCGTCCTTTGCCAGTGTTTGCTTAATCCGTAGTCCCTGTTTCGAGTTGCAAATATTAGCAACAGAACCAGTATCAAATACCCAGGTGCTACTGCGAGCTCTAGTAAGGTACACATCAATAACATGTATATCACATATACCTTTGTTTGCCATCCTTCTTATACACCAAATACTTGGGGCAATTCCGCTTCCAGTGACCAGTCTGCTTGCAATAGAAGCACTCAGTTTCAGGCTTAGGTCCAGACTTGGGTTTCTTCTCCTGAGCAGCAACTTGCTTAATGTTCTTTTTGAAGTTCCCCTTCTTCTTCCCTTTGCCCTTTTTCTTGAAACTAGTGGTCTTGTTGACCATCAACACTTGATGCTCCTTCTTGATTTCTACCTCCGCAGCCTTTAGCATTGCGAAGAGCTCGGGAATCGTCTTATCCATCCCTTGCATGTTATAGTTCATCACGAAGCTCTTGTAGCTTGGTGGCAGTGATTGAAGAATTTTGTCAATGACGCTATCATCTGGAAGATTAACTCCCAGTTGAATCAAGTGATTATTATACCCAGACATTTTGAGTATATGCTCACTGACAGAACTATTCTCCTCCATCTTGCAGCTGTAGAACTTATTGGAGACTTCATATCTCTCAATCCGGGCATTTGCTTGAAATATTAACTTCAACTCCTGGAACATCTCATATGCTTCATGACGTTCAAAACATCATTGAAGTCCCGGTTCTAAGCTGTAAAGCATGGCACACTGAACTATCGAGTAGTCATCAGCTTTGCTCTGCCAGACGTTCATAACATCTGGTGTTGCTCCTGTAGCAGGTTTGGCACCCAACGGTGCTTCCAGGACGTAATTCTTCTGTGCAGCAATGAGGATAATCCTCAAGTTACAGACCCAATCCATGTAATTGCTACCATCATCTTTCAACTTTGCTTTCTCAAGGAACACATTAAAATTCAAAGGAACAACAGCACGGGCCATCTATCTACAATCAACATAAACAAGCAAGATACTATCAGGTACTAAGTTCATGATAAATTTTAAGTTCAATTAATCATATTACTCAAGAACTCCCACTTAGATAGACATCCATCTAATCCTCTAAGTGATCACGTGATCCAAATCAACTAAACCATAACCGATCATCACGTGAAATGGAGTAGTTTTCAATGGTGAACATCATTATGTTGATCATATCTACTATATGATTCACGCTTGACCTTTCAGCCTCAGTGTTCCGAGGCCATATCTGCATATGCTAGGCTCGTCAAGTTTAACTTGAGTATTCTGCATGTGCAAAAACTGGCTTGCACCCGTTGTAGATGGACGTATAGCTTATCACACCCGATCATCACGTGGTGTCTGGGCACGACGAACTTTGGCAACGGTGCATACTCAGGGAGAACACTTTTATCTTGAAATTTAGTGAGAGATCATCTTATAATGCTACCGTTAATCAAATCAAGATAAGATGCATAAAAGATAAACATCACATGCAATCAATATAAGTGATATGATATGGCCATCATCATCTTGTGCTTGTGATCTCCATCTCCGAAGCACCGTCATGATCACCATCGTCACCGGCGCGACACCTTGATCTCCATCGTAGCATCGTTGTCGTCTCACCAATCTTATGCTTATATGACTATTGCTACCGCTTAGTGATAAAGTAAAGCATTACAGGGCGATTGCATTGCATACAATAAAGCGACAACCATATGGCTCCTGCCAGTTGTCGATAACTCGGTTACAAAACATGGTCATCTCATACAATAAAATTTAGCATCATGTCTTGACCATATCACATCACAACATGCCCTGCAAAAACAAGTTAGACGTCCTCTACTTTTGTTGTTGCAAATTTTACATGGCTGCTACGGGCTGAGCAAGAACCGTTCTTACCTACGCATCAAAACCACAACGATAGTTTGTCAAGTTGGTGCTGTTTTAACCTTCACAAGGACCGGGCGTAGCCATACTCGGTTCGACTAAAGTGAGAGAGACAGACACCCGCCGGTCACCTTTAAGCAACTACTGCTTGTGGCAGTGAAACCAGTCTCGCGTAAGCGTACGCGTAATGTTGGTCCGGGCCGCTTCATCTCACAATACCACTGAACCAAAGTATGACATGCTGGTAAGAAGTATGGCTTATATCGCCCACAACTCACTTGTGTTCTACTCGTGCATATGACATCTACGCATAAAACCTGGCTCGGATGCCACTGTTGTGGAACATAGTAATTTCAAAAAAAATTCTTACGCACACGCAAGATCATGGTGATGCATAGCAACGAGAGGGGAGAGTGTTGCCTACATACCCTTGTAGACCGTAAGCGGAAGCGTTAGCACAACGCAGTTGATGTCCTCGTACGTCTTCACAATCCGACTGATCAAGTACCGAACGTACGGCACCTCCGAGTTCAGCATACGTTCAGCCCGATGACGTCCCTCGAACTCCGATCCAGCCGAGTGTTGAGGGAGAGTTTCGTCAGCACGACGGCGTGGTGACAATGATTATGTTCTACCAACACAGGGCTTCGCCTAAGCACCGCTACAGTATTATCGAGGTGGACTATGGTGGAGGGGGGCACCGCACACGGCTAAAAGATCAAGCGATCAATTGTTGTCTCTAGGGTGCCCCCTGCCCCCGTATATAAAGGAGCAAGGGGGGGTGCGGCCGGCCAAGGGGAGAGGCGTGCCGGGAGGAGTCCTACTCCCACCGGGAGTAGGACTCCCCCTTTCCTAGTTGGATTAGGACTTGGGAGAAGGAAAGAGGAGGGAGAGAGGAAGGAAGGGGGGCGCCGCCCCCCTCTCCTTGTCCTATTCGGACTAGGGGGGAGGGGCGCGCGGCCCAGCCCTGGCCGCCTCTCCTCTTCTCCGTAAAGGCCCACTAAGGCCCATTAACCTCTCGGGGGGTTCCGGTAACATCCCGGTACTCCGGTAAAATCCCGATTTCACCCGGAACACTTCCGATATCCAAACATAGGCTTCCAATATATCAATCTTCATGTCTCGACCATTTCAAGGCTCCTCGTCATGTGTGTGATCACATCCGGGACTCCGAACAACCTTCGGTACATCAAAACATATAAACTCATAATATAACTGTCATCGTAACGTTAAGCGTGTGGACCCTATGGGTTCGAGAACTATGTAGACATGACCGAGACATGTCTCCGGTCAATAACCAATAGCGGAACCTGGATGCTCGTATTAGCTCCCACATATTCTACGAAGATCTTTATCGGTCAGACCGCATAACAACATACGTTGTTCCCTTTGTCATCGGTATGTTACTTGCCCGAGATTCGATCGTCGGTATCTCAATACCTAGTTCAATCTCGTTACCGGCAAGTCTCCTTACTCGTTCTGTAATACATCATCCCGCAACTAACTCATTAGTTGCAATGCTTGCAAGGCTTAAGTGATGTGTATTACCGAGAGGACCCAAAGATACCTCTCCGACAATTGGAGTGACAAATCCTAATCTCGAAATACGCCAACCCAACATGTACCTTCGGAGACACCTGTAGAGAACCTTTATAGTCATCCAGTTATGTTGTGATGTTTGGTAGCACACAAAGTGTTCTTCCGGTAAACGGGAGTTGTATAATCTCATAATCATAGGAACATGTATAAGTTATGAAGAAAGCAACAACAACATACTAAACGATTGGGTGCTATGCTAACGGAATGGGTCCAGTCAATCACATCATTCTCCTAATGATGTTATCATGTGGATCAAATGACAACTCATGTCTATGGTTAGAAAACATAACCATCTTCGATTAACGAGCTAGTCAAGTAGAGGCATACTAGTCATACTCTGTTTGTCTATGTATTCACACATGTATTATGTTTCCGGTTAATACAATTCTAGCATGAATAATAAACATTTATTATGATATAAGGAAATAAATAATAACTTTATTATTGCCTCTAGGGCATATTTCCTTCATAAACATGATGAACGTGAGTAGATGACAATTCCATGCGTCCTCGAGAACACTTTGCTTTATATAAGAGAACTTTCCGGCTTGTCCTTTGCTATAAAAAGGATTGGGCCATTATCTTGCACTTTGTTACTATTGCTACTTTTTACTTGTTACCAATTACCATGCTACAAAACTATCTGTCCCCGCTACTTTCAGTACTTGCAGAGAATACCTTGCTGAAAACTGCTTATCATTTTCTTTGGCTCCTCCTTGGGTTCGACACTTTTACTTATCAAAAGGACTATGATTGACCCCATATACTTGTGGGTCATCATATATGCAAAACATTAAACATGGCATATGCAAAGTTGATCAAATGGGAGCAACAAGAACATACCGAGTCCCGTTGTGGCATTCCGTCGAACAAGTCGTGGGCAGCCCGGCGCCACAGATGCCCGTGTTTGTCCGCGCCCAAATGAGTTACGATGAGTGATAGATATCTATCGCCGGCATCTGGAATGCCTCAATTGGATGTTGGATCCTCCTTTGTCTCAACATGGTCCAACGACGCGATCCTTGGCGGTGGCTCGATGGATGGGGTGCGGGGTTCCGGGCGTGCCCTCCACCCCCCCACCCCCACCCCCCGAGGGGGGAGGGGACAACGGCTCGTCCATGTCCACTCCCTGCGATGCCAAAGCTCCCTCTCTCACTGCCTCCGTCGCCGGTCCCTCCGTGCGACGTTCTCTGGCTTGCAAGACGAAGATGATGGACGAGGCAGATGCAACTTCTGTCGCGACGGTAGGGGACGAACTGGATGACATCGGGGCCAGCGGATCGGGGCTGGCGTTGAGGATGGGGAGCAAGGGTGGCGGGCGGTGAGGGCTCAGACGCGGGAAAGGTTGGAGTGGGCGGGAGGAGGGGCAAGGGGTTGGTGGATTTGATGCAATTTATGATGGGGTAGGCCTGTCAGGTCCGACATGGCGGACGCACTCGGGCGTGCCCGGGCCTCCTCATATCCGCCCCATATTTCGACTGGATATGAAGGGTGCTAGTCAACCTGGGCGTTTGAGTCCCGTTTGAAACGCTCGTCTAGATTTTTTTTTCTTACCGATCAATGGCCGGACCGTTCGCCCGAGCATTTGAAGCGGGTTTGGAGCGTCCGGCTGTAGATTCTATCGGTGGTCATAGAGATCACACCAAATGGCATTGCCATGACTACCAATAAATAACAGGCTTCCTCGCCTCATTTGTCAACGAAAGTTGACTCTGGTACCGTTCAAAAAAAAAGTTGACTCTGGTAGGCGGTTGGCAGCTCAACCACTGGAAGCCACGAGATGTAAGATGGTGATGTACCTGCGATCTGCCAGCCGCTAGGTGCAGAGTCTGTACCAACTACCAAGTAGTCGGAATACAGAAGTTGCAGCTTGGTGGGTTTGCAACTCGTCAGTGATCAAGAATGGGCACCGCTGCACAAAGATAGCTCGGTTTGACCGAAAAAAGATCGCGCGAGGATCCTCTACCGTTCGGCAGCCTGCCGTTCTACCACTGACATGTGGGCCTGTGAGAAACATGGTCCACATGTCAGTGGCCCAACGTCACCTAGCGCACGGCAGAGGAGCCGTGTCCAAAAAGATCGGCAGCAGATCTTGTAGCTAGCATGCTGCACGTGCTGACACTACTTGACAAGTGACAGAGTCTAGAAGTTGACCAACTTGAAAGACACAACCCACGACCACGAGGTTCAGTGTATACAAATATCCCTACATATCAAAATATAATATCAGTCTTAAGTCTAAATTTGTAAAAGTTGATCAAGCATATAGAAAAAGTTAAACAATATTTAAAATACCAAATCAATATCATCGGAATCATCATAAAATATATTTTCGTATTGGTGTTTAATTGGTACTATCTCCGTCTCACAATATAAGACGTTTTTGTAGGCTAGTATTTCTTTTCCGGGGGTTTGTAGGCTAGTATTACGTCTTATATTTTGAGACCGAGGTAGTAGTATTGTTTTTTAAATTTTGCCAAACTTTGTAAAACCTTGACACGGGACATGCACTATGTTTCGACACAGAGGAGGTACTTGTAATATGCAATTGTGCAGTGAGCTCGCTCCCGTGCGGCTCTCGGGCCGCACCGGGGCGCCCCCATTCCGACAGCCTAGGTCCCCTTCTCCTCCTCCTCTCCCTCACCGCGGACGGAGGGCGTCGCCGGGCAAAGCCCAGGCGGCGGCGGCGGTGGCGGCAGGGCCCTTTGGTGACGCGGTGGGAGCAGAGCTAGTGCTACTGATTGCTGGGCAACGGGTGGTGGACCTGGAGCTACGCTCACCGACAACAACAGAGGTTGGCGATGACCAGAGGAGCGGCCTTGTCCCACGGCGGTGCGAGGTGGTGAAGGTGCAGCGTGAGCTGTTGGGGCGTGGCCAGTGGCTCTCGGGCTGCGGTCGTCCATGATGAGCGTCGGCGGGTCTTCGGGCCCACATTGGTGGCGCGCTGGTGCGCGGTGGATGTGGGCAAATTTGACAATTTTGACCTCCGAACGAAATCAATTCACAGAATGAACTGGGTGTGAAACTATTTCACACCCCTGACCCTTTTGTGTAGCGCCCGCGACGCCGGCGTCACACCCTACGGTGCAGCGCCCAGCTAGCGGGTGTTGCACGCCATTCCACCGTGGCAGCCCTGGGCCCCGCACCCAGTTGTGCAACGCCTCGGCGCTAGGCGCCACACGATTTGCAGCGCCTAGCCGACGGGCGCTGCACTTTTAAAGTGCAGCGCCTAGCGCTTGGGCACTGCACTGTGACTTATCCGGCTGGCCCCCCCTTCCCCACTCCCCCCACACCACATACTCTCCCACTCCCAACCCGAGCTTCCCCCCTCTCAAATCCTCTCCCAAATCTTGCAAATCTGGACAATTTGTCCATGGATTTCGAAGTCAAACCCTCCCTCAAGGTAATCTTCTCCGATCCCCTTGTTTTGAGACAAGTTATGTTATCAAATTGCTCATTTGTTGCTAGTTTGGGGAAACCCTAGTTTTGTTTGGATCTAGAGATTTGCATGGAGATGTGAGATGTTAGTTTGCCAATTTCCTATGATTAGGCTTTGTTAGTATGTTAGGGTTATTCTTATGGGTGTTCTTATGTTGGTGCTAGGGTTAGGTTTTGGGCTAGGGTTATGGTTTTGGTTAGGGTTATGGTTAGGGTAAGGGTTGTTGTTTCATACATATATTAGGGTATGTATCCTTGGATTATTACTCATGGAAGCAATGTTACCTTGTGTTCTTTGAATGCTTATAGGGATGGAAAGAACATGTGTGTTTGTTCATCATGGGGACAAAGATGCCTTCTTGAAAGGCAATATTGAACAGGACCCGGATGAGATTGACATGGTGTTTGATAGTAGTCCTAGCTATGCGGAGCTTTTGCAACAAGTTAGGGAAGATTTGAATTGGATGGACCCTAGTGATATCATTGAGTTGGAAGGAAGGCATAATGTTGGTTTTGGAATGCACATCCGTTGGAAGACAATGCGTGTCAACTCGGAGCAACGTTGGGTTGCATACAAGGAGACGGTGGCCAAATCACTAGACAAGGCTCTTGAGTTATTTGCAATGAAGAAGGTTGATTCAAGGTTGCATTTGGACTTGAACCGGAGCCCCTCCCCTTTGGTTGCTAGTAGCCCCCGACCCTTGAAGCGAGATGAAATTGTTGAACCTCTTTTGACCCGAGAAGTGAGGCCAACATTGAGCCCGTTTACAAGCAACCAAGATGAAGCTTTGCAAGAGGAGAATGATGAGTATGCGGACGATGACAATGAAGTTGATCTTCATGACAACAATGTGGGTGATCTCGACAAATATCATGTGCAAGAGACAATGGACCATTCCATCCCTTTTTCCCGTGCATATGCATCGGACTCGGATGACGATGGTCCCAATGAACAAGTTGATGCGGAGGGGTTCACGGTGAAGGAGGCCGAAGCTTTCGAGAAGGTATTCGGTCGTGATCATCAGACTACATTGTTGAAGGATGTTAGTCTCGCGGATGAAGCCGTGGTAGATGGTGGCCAATGTATATCTGTTGGGGCTAGGCCAAGCTCTCACCGTGATTTGGGAGATGACAAGAACCGGATTGCAAAAGGGTCTAAGTTTGAAACCTTCTTGGAATTGAAGATGTGGCTCGACAACTACTTGGTTACGCATTATCGTCCACACAAGGTGGTGCACTCGGACGTCAATGTGCGCTACACGGTTGCATGTGCATGTGAAGATGAAATATGTCTGTGGATTGTGCGTGCAATACCATGGAAAGGAGGTCCCACTTGGCACGTAGTGAGTTGAGTGCCAACTCACATGTGCCGAGGCAAAAGGGTGGATGGCAAGATTGTGTCCCAAGACCACAAACAACTCACGTCGGAGTTCATCGCTTATAGGCTCTCCAACTCAATATCCACACTTCCAACAATGAGCGTCCAACATGTCATAGACCTTGTGAAAGCCATCTTTCATTACAAGGTGAAGTACGGCAAGGCATGGAAGGCGAAGCAAGCCACATTTAAGATGTTGTATGGTACTTGGGAGGAAGCATACAACCGAATCCCTAGGTTCCATGGTTGCGACAAACCCGGGCATGGTTCATGTGGTCGAGCCTCATGGGAACCAAACAACGGTTCATGAAGGACGGAAAGTCCGAGTATTTGGCCGTGCATTTTGGGCGTTCGAGCAATGCGTGAGGGCTTTCGAACACTGTAGGCCGGTCATCGCCATTGATGGCACGTTTTTGACAGTACAATACAAGGGCACCTTGTTGGTTGCGATAGCAAGTGATGCCAACAACCGGGTGTTGACATTGGCATTTTCTTTGGTTGAGGTGGAGAACAATGACAACTGGGAGTGGTTTTTGCGTCTTTTGAGGACAAAGGTGTTACCCGCTCAAAGGGAAATTTGTGTCATATCGGATCGGCATCCAGGAATTCTTAATGCGGTGGAGATTGACATTCTCGGGCATGCTCCGTTGCACCATCGATGGTGCATGAGGCACTTTTGTTCGAACTTCTATAGGGCATGTGGCCTTAAGGAGTTGGCCGATGATCTTCAAGATTGTTGTCTCGCTTTCTCCGACAAGCGCTTCACCACTTTGTACAACAAATTGCTTGCACACAAAAAACTTGGTCCCGGGTGTCAAGAATTTCTCAATAGGCACATTCAATACCGAAACAAGTGGGCACGTGCTTTTGATGAAGATGGCCGGAGATACGGTCAAATGACAAGCAATATGGCCGAATGCTTCAATAGGGCGCCCAAAGGTGCACGTGGATTACCCGTGACGGCAATAGTTCAATACACATTTGACAAGGTGAATGCGTACTTTTTAAAGTACTCAATGGAAGCGGATGCACAGATAGCGGGTGAGAACCCGCGCAAGTACAAGTACAAGTTCCCACCCAAGGTTGATGAATGGTTGGTATTTCAATCACAGAAGGCAGACTCAGAAGAAGCTATATTATATGACAACAAAGAGTGGAAGTACGAAGTGAAAGAGACAGGAGGAACTACAAACGATGGCCGCCAACATGGAGGTTGGGCTTTCAAGGTGTCGTTAACACAATGTGATTGCTCTTGCGGGAGGCCATTGTTGCTTCATCTTCCATGCTCGCACTTGTATACCGCCGGTCGCGTTAGGAATGTGGACATCAATCACCCATGCACCGTGAGGGAGTTGGAGTTCTCAAGCATGACGGTCAAGAAAACATGGGCTCCCCGCTTTCAACCATATCTTGACCAATCACAATGGCCAGAGTACCATGGTGTTCAACTATGGATGGATCCGGAGTTGAAGGTTGTTAAACGGGGTAGACGTAAGACAAAGCATCTTAGAGGCAACATGGACGGATGGGGCCATGGTGGCCGCCGTGAAGCGGGCAACGACCAATTCCAAGAGCCTCGTGAGAGCTCCCGATGTGGGCAGTGCAAAGGTCATGGCCACAACAAAAGAAAATGTACGAAACCAAGGAAAAGGTCCAAGAAAAATGATGCAAGCACAAGCCAACAAAGAGCTACAGAAGGAAGCCAACCAAGTGGTAGCCAACAAGTGCCAAGCCAACCAAGTGGTAGCCAACAAGTGCCAAGCCAACCAAGTGTTAGCCAAAGAGGATCTAGGCAACAAAGAGGTCGGCAACTAGGACTTACAAGAGGCCGTGGTGGTGGTAGAGCTCGTGGTGGTGGTGTAGGCTGTGGTGGTGGTAGAGCTCGTGGTGGTGGTGTAGGCCGTGGTGGTGGTCTTGGCCGTGGTGAAGGTCTTGGCCTTGGTGGTGGACTTGGCCATGGTGATGGTCTTGGCCTTGGTGGTGGACTTGGTCGTGGTGATGGACAGGGACAAGGTCGTTATAGAGGAATGTTTGGATACCTCGATGGACCATTTCCGTATGTTCTTATTTTTCATATGTTCTTCTTTTTCATATGTTCTTGTTGCACATGTTCTTCCATTTGTTTTTATTGTCTTTACTGACCATTATGTTTCACTCATTGTAGGTATGGCGGCTTCCCAACCCAACAAACCAACAATGAAGGAGGATGGCAAAGATGAGATGGCGGGATGGTGGGAGAAGGCTGCGAAGAAGCTTAGAGATGAGGATGAAGCCGCACTAAAGAAGAAGAAGGAAGAGGAGCTTGAGAAGGAGAGGAAGGAAACAGAGAGAGCGACACGTGACATGTGGGCTAGGGATCAAGCGTTGGTCAGTCAACGCGAGGAGGCACAGAAGAAGCGTCAAAAGGATTTTGAAGAAAGAACCATGAAACGTTGGGCATTCGTAGCTGAAAAAGAGGAGAGGAAGAACAAGATATTCATGGAGAGGGTGGTTAAGGAGGCTCACCTCATAAGGAAAACGGAGGAAGAGGAAGAAGAGAGGAAGAAGAAGAAGGGAAAGGGGCCTTGCTCTACGCAATAGAGCTATGTCATCTTCAACTTCAACTTGCTTGTGGACTATGCTCTTCGATTTGGTTGTGAACTACTATGTGTCATGAACTATGCCTCCTTCTCGATTTGGTTGTGAACTAGTATGTGTCGTGAAGTACTATGTATTTCCTCCTAAATTTGGTTGTATGAACTACTCCTCAAGTTGAAGTACTATGTGTTATGAACTACTATTTGTCGTGTTGCACTTTATGCATATGTTGTCTTCACAGTTGTTTGCTTGCCATGTATATGCATATGCTATATGCTACTTCACATCCTCGTACTATGTCTGCATATGCTACAAAATTTACTAAGTCATCGTGCAACGCCTAGAAAGCAAGCGTTGCACTGTGTAGTGTGGCGCCTGCACGCTAGGCGTTGCACAACTCTGTAACTATCCAGAGAGCAACTGAAAAGTGGCAAGTTACAGAGTTGTGCAACGCCAAGCACACAGGCGCCACACCATACAGTGCAATGCCTCGGCCTTAGGCGTTGCACTGTATAGTGTGGCGCCTGTGTGCTAGGCGTTGCACAGCTTTGTAACTATCCAGAGAGCAACTGAAAAGTTGCAAGTTACAAACCTGTGCAACGCCTAGCACGCAGGCGCCACACTATACAGTGCAACGCCTCTGCGCTAGGCGTTGCACTGTATAGGGTGGCGCCTGTGTGCTAGGCGTTGCACAGGTCTGTAACTTGCCCCCTGCCTTCTTTTGCTGTCTGTCTCTGTTGCCCTGCCTTCTTTTGTCTCAAACAGGGTGATTTTAAGTCACAGAATAAATAGGAATTTCAACATTACTATGAGCTAAGACATTTCGTACAGTGACCATCAGGACAAGTTCAATATTACTAACAGCATCAAGTTCAACATTACCTAGAGTGACCATCACGACAAGTTCAACATTATCACCAACATAGAGTTCAACATAGAGCTACAACTAACATAGAGCTACCATTACAAATAGAGGATGATGACTAGTTCCTTGAGCGCTTGTTGGCTCCTCCCCCCTCTTGACTCCAACCTTCTTCACCTTCCTAGGAAGAGGAACCCGCACCGGCTTCGGCTCCGGCTCTGGTTCCTCCACGTCATCCACATTGTCATCCAAATAGTCATCCAAAGCCGCCATCCGCGAGGTCCCGACCGTCCTTCTGCCTTTATGGGTGAAGTCTTCAGGTGTGTATTTGTTGATTCCCCTCCTAGGCTTTAACTCGTATGCAGACCGGACCTTGTACGTCCCCAAGGTCATATCAACCTATGCATCAACAAAAGATATGAAAAAATTGTGTGTGAGGATATAGTTAGCAATGCATCAACAATTGGATATATGCTCATGCCATACCTCTTGGGTGATCAAACCCACATCCTCATCCTCCAAAGGATCACCATGTCCCTGGCCCGAAGTGGGATCTGATAGTGTCGCCGACCTAGACCGTTCTGGTGATACATACTCGGGGTCACGACAACCGATAAGGTTTGATAAACGCCTTAACTTTTGGCCCTGGCGCTGCAACATGTACAAGTGAATGAGACATCGAACGTAGCAATGAACATGTTAAGTGCTAGTTTGAAGGAGATGTGAACATTAAGGAATGCTCGAAGTGCACCTTCCCCATCACTTTTGCCAGCCGGGGTTGTTTCTAGAATAGTCTCGGTCTCATCAGCTGCTTTCTTGATCTGGGCACGCTATGAACAGAAACGGTATTAACGTGTTAGGCAAGCGAAGATGAAAATACTGCGAATGGAAAAGCAAAAAGGGCAAATACCACAAAGTTCATCATTGGAGCTGAAGGGATAACTGAGTTGCCTTCCCTGACTAATGCGTTGTACTGGTGCTGGGCTAGCTCATCAAAAACGGTGGGATCCTCCAATATCTCATCAGCATACACTGGCTTGCATACCTCCACACGGGTAGTTGCAAGAAACCATGTGAGATAGTTGTTGAACGCGAGCGGGCAGTGCTCACGAAGCTGCTGTCGTTTTCCAGCCCTAGCTTGCTCCACACTTAGCGCGAACTGTACGACATACTTCCTGTGATGCGAGGCCCAATCCTTGATCTTCTGCTACTTTTTCCTATCCAACCTGCAAGTTAGAAACAGAATATTACCATCATTGAAACCGCCGAGAAACCGCGAAGTGCTCAAAGTTAATTATATCTTACTCGTGTAGCACCTTGTCCGTGTCCTCCCACTGCGGCGGAAATGACTGGAACAAGCCAAACTAGCGGAACACCCGATGTGGCAGGTGAAGCTCAACCGCCCAGTTGCATATGAGTGGGCACCACATACGCCAGAGATCCCTATCCCTAGTGCACATTGGATTCAGCCTGAACTCTATAGGGTTACCAAAACTATCTCCTTTTCCATACGGCTCCCGTTCCACTTGCAAAATGGGATAGAATGCAAAATTGATATCAAGTTGCGATAGAAGCATGATAATCACTTATGCAATGTCGATTCACCTGCTCAGGCGTGATCGCGTCCAACTCGCTCTTGTACAGCTTGTACATGACCGATGGATCACTCGTCGTCTCATTTAACACATTCCACTTATGAGCCCAAGTGGGGATCCGTAGTGGGTCATTTTTGCCGTCCCAATCCTCGTACTTCAAGATCTTCGGTCGTCCAACCGGCAAACGCTCCCATCTCCATACGGAAAGTGTGAGCATACAACCACCAATACCTCCAGATGGCCTACAACAGGCTTCGTCCAGCTGCACATAAAAGAGAACATAGTTGAATTAACAGCAAGATTGCATTGATAATGTAGCAATGAAGTGAAAAAGAAACAACTTCATACATGTCGATACAAATAAGCAAGTGTCGCCGAACCCCAACTCCGTTTGCTATCTAAGACGGTTAACGCCTTCAGCCACATCCATGGAGCATTCTTGCCTGTGCCATCAGCAAACATAGTCCTAGATATCATGTACCACATGTAGACACAAGCATATGTCTTCACCGTGTCCTCATTAGCATCCTCAGGGCAAGTACCAAAGTTCGATTGAATCCACATGAAAGGAGCACCTGCTGCGACTCTTTCCTTCTTCTTGTCTTCTACTTCTGGTTCACGAGGCTCAGGAGGAACCATACCGATAAGGGCATGCATATGCGCACGCCACCCTCCAGAATCGGTGTTCATACACAAAGGGTTCCCATCGATAGGAAGACCGGTGATCATAGCCATATCCTGGAGCGTCACAGTCATCTCCCTGGTCCGAAGAGGGAAAGTGTGTGTCTCCGGCCTCCAATGATCAATAAGCGCGGTGAGTGTTGCAGCATTGTTGGGTGGCGTCGACCGGCTGACCAACTGAATGAAAGGGAGAAGTCCTGTCTCCCTTACATACGGTGTGTACCGCTCATCATAGCGCATCCACCCAAGGGTGACCCCGTGAGACCGAATCTTCAAAGGTGCAAGCTCCTACAAACAAACAAACAAACAAATCATTACATATGGGGCATTTGTGTTTGAAATAAACATGAAATTCATAACACCGGCAACTTTCATTATTACCCGCTGCTCCACCGAAATAGCATACGATCGGTGTTGTTTGTCCCGGTGATCATCGAGAAGCCAAACCATCCTAACAATTTAAAAAAAAACTTTCTTGTCAACACAATTATCTTTGGAATACAAATAAACTAAACTACGCCTACTAGATGCAAAATTCAAAGCATATGTATCCAAAACATTTTTGTCAAAACAAATATAAGTTCCACACAAATAAACTAAACTAGGCCTACTTCATACAAATATATTTTCCATAGAAATAACAAGTCAACCTATGTATCCAACCATTTGTTTTCGAAAAAATAAACTAAACTAGGGTTCCAAAATCAAACAATGAAGAGTTCTAATACATGCAAGATTCTAATCTAATCAAATCAACCAAAGGTTCCCCAAATCTTCAAAATCTTCAAAATACTATATTTTCTATGGATAGCAAGAAAGAGATCGGAGGAGAGTACCTTCTAGGATGGATTGGTGACGAAATCCACGGACCAAATCGTCGAATTTGAAGGATTTGAGAGAGGGGATTGAGAGGGGGAGTGGATAAGGCCGCCGCCGCGGCTGGTTTTGTTTCTGGAACTGCTGCAATGGGGTGGGTGGGGGAGGAGAGGGCCGCCGCGGCTGGACATAACTCACAGTGCAGCGCCCGTCGGCTAGGCGCTGCACATTGTGTGGCGCCTAGCGCCGAGGCGTTGCACAGCTGGGTGCGGGGCCCGGGGCTGCCACGGTGGAATGGCGTGCAACGCCCGCTAGCTGGGCGATGCACCGTAGGGTGTGACGCCGGCGTCGCGGGCGCTACACAAAAGGGTCAGGGGTGTGAAATAGTTCCACACCCAGTTCATTCTGTGAATTGATTTCGTTCGGAGGTCAAAATTGTCAAATTTGCCGTGGATGTGAGGGTTCTGTAGCTAGGCGGATCCAAGGCTGCCGACCAAATGTAGGCTCGGTGGTGCAGCGCCATGATGATGGAGCAAGATGGCCATGCGAGGGGGCGATAGAGGGTGCTGAGGAGGTGCTGGGAGAGGGTCGGGCGTGCCATGGGTGTCCAGCTTTGCGGAAGGACGGATGACGTCCCGTGCAAGAGGCGCGCAAGGGGCCGGGCAGCGCTGTTCTACGCCGGTGGTCACGTGTTGGGCGAGGCAAAAGCGAGTTGGGTGCTTCTCTCGCGAATCTGGGGAGGCACGCACGGCACAAGGGATCCAGACCAGAGGTTGCTGCTTGGGCGGCGCGGCAGTCCGGGATGGAGCAGATCGCACCTGCGGCTGTTGGATATTCGGCGTTCTCTGGCAGGCGTGTGGTGCGTGTGCACGTGGAAGCTTGGTCAAGGTTGGGAACCGAGGTGGTTCGTAGCCCTGGGGGCATTTCTTTGGCCCCTGTCAGCATGGTGCTCGGCATGGATTGGTGGTTCGTGTTGCGTTCGGTGATCCAGTTTTCGGTCGGCGGTTGTCAGATCTATTGGCTGGTGTTTGTCGGTGGCCTCGCAAGGTATGGTTGGCTGCTCCGACGAGAGGCTTCTTCGACTACGAGCTGGCTCGGTGGTGGTGCTAGGTGGGCGCCGTTGTGAGATGATGTGCGGATGAGGCGGTGTCAGGAGCTTGGGTGAAGATAGCGGCGGCCGTGGCTATCGACTACCTTCTTGGAGGCATCCATGTATTGTTGCCGCACTCCTCCTGCGTGGATCACTGCTGCTCCGGGGGAAACCCTTGATCTTGTTTGATTAGACGATGGCAGCGCTTTGGTGTCGTATTTCTTTCTGGGGGCTTTGTCTTTGGAGTTGGGTACTGGCGAGTGGGAGAAGTGTTAGACGATAGTGTTGGCGTCGAGGCTTCTATGGCAACGATGATGAGAGGAGCAATATAAGAGATATGTCTATAGTTGTGGTAGTCGGCTCTTCTCCAACATGTTGGCGGGATTGTCTCGACTGGTGTGTTGTTGTGAAGTCGAAGTTGTGATGGCTGGGCCCGGTGGCGTACGATGATGGGCAAGAGGTGGTTTCATTCGATGATCTTTTGTGGCTCCAGCCGTGCCTTAGTTTCTCCTTTGTGATTCTTCATCAGAATCGAAGTTGCGCTGTCTGGTCGTAGGTGGCTGAGTCTAGCGTGGATCTTCATGCATCTCCATGCGGCCGCTACAACGTGGGTCAGGTTCACGATTGCCTACGGAGAAGTCGGAGTTGTTTTGCTCAGTGATGAGGCTTCTAGGAAGGAGTGATGACGATGACGCCTGTGTGTCGTCTCGGCGAGACCCTCTTTGGAGTGGTGTGTGTGAGGTATTCTTTGTCTGGCGCTCAGCGTTGTGATAGTTTTTGCTCGGTTCTTCATAATTAATTGGACATCTGGTTTTCGCTCGGTTTTTCTCATTAACCAAGCAACTCTTTTCTTGTTAATAAATACAGGAATCCTGACATTTAAAAAACATAAAGTGTGCAGTGCCGCCTGCAATGTTGGTTGAGTTCTTCAGAGTTCAGACTTTCCAGAGAAAATAAAGGGCGATGCTCATGATTGAAGAGGAGAACAAGTCGGCCTGTATTTTCATGGCCTATGACTAAAATATGATACGTTTCGAAGATCTGGACAAAGACAACCTTCCGACAAACAATACATTGACAACCCAACCTAATATCACTATAAGTCAAGTGATTAAATGCTTAGAATCTGGGCACACTTGCTTGGACTACTGACTTTTGAACTTCTGAACTGCTCTGCCAACCCCATAACGTAAGGTGTACTGAGGAAAATACTGATACAGTACACTAAAATGTTCTTTTTAACGAATCGTCGTCTACGAAAATGAACCATAACTTGCAACTCCCTCTATGACACTGACGTCTTATATTTTGTTACAGAGGGAGTATTATCATAGCTGGTATATTCAGTGGCACTGAATGACATAGAAAAACTATTTTCTCCGTCCGAAATTAGCTGGCGCTCAAATGGATCTAGACGTATTTCAATGCTAGATAAATTTAGAACATTTTCAAATGTACTGTCTACTTCTGAACTCGTTTTTCATGTGTGTCAATCTTTCAGTTCCCTGCCTTTCCGTTTGCGGCTAGATACTGAGCGAACTATGGGAGGCACAAAGTACAAAAGTCTGAGTTGCAGACATCAACAAAAAGGACAGGGATTCTGACTTGTGAGAGGTGCACAATTCAAAAGAATACGACGCCTGTCAAATCAAGGAGCCTTCTTCAAATTTGGTACTGTGAAAGGCGTTGGGGGAAGAGAAAGGAAGTCAACTGAAGCCCTGCAGCGTGCACGGTTGGTGTGAATATGGTCTAGAGCATAATTGTCTGTTTGGCTTAAGATGGTCACAATCAGGGATGCAAGTAGGATATATACTTGTATGCGTGAAAGATGAGAATTGACGTTATACGGCTTTTATTGGATTATTAAGTCTTCTGGGCAGTATGTATAGAGCACACGGTGACTTTTTAAGGTCCGAATGAACTGACGTTCGTTGGAAGAACCACCCAGCGCGAACGAACTGCCCCATCAGGCGCTTTTACGGGCCTCCTCCCAATATTTTTTTACACAAAAAAAACAGTAAGAAAAAATAAACATAAAACCCTTGCAAACAAACAAAAAAAAATCGATTTGCCTTGATCTATAGAAAGAAATTGCCCATTGTCTAAAAAACATATATATTATAAAACTACCAGCACGTTCATAAGGACCCGATAAAAAATGCCTTGAAATGAACTTTGCAATGGCTTAAAAATCCAAACAACCAGCTGGCTGGATATATGTTTGAACATAAGTTTGCCATACCGAAATGCCATACATCAAAATTTACAAATTGCCAAGCATGAGAAACTAAATCTGCCATATCTTAAAAACAAACAAGAAAACTTACACAATTACTCCCTCCATTCTAAAATAGATGACCCAACTTTGTATTAAAGTTAGTACAAAGTTGAGTCATCTATTTTGGAACGGAGGGAGTATGTCTGAACCTAAGATGCCATTGTTTCATAAGATGATGGCCAAAATAATTGAAAAAGAAAAATTATGAAATAGCATAATGAGAACAAATATGCCATGGGCTGTTCAAAATAAAATTTGCTATGCTGTAAAAAAAGGAATTTACCATGGTTTGTTCAAAGAATGTGCACAAAAAAGAATATGCCGTGGTTTGTTCAACAAATGCCAAGTTCCAAAAAATAATTGACCATGTCTCAAAATTATTGAGCATGGTCCAAAGAATAAATTTTCCATGGTACAGAAAATAAATTTGGCGTGGTCCAAATATCCATTTTTCATAGTTGAAATATAAATGTTGCCATGGTGCAAAAATAAATTTCCATGGTCAAAAAAAATAATTTTGTCATGGTAGTGAAGGAAAAACAATATACGATGGATCATTAAGTAAATTTGCTATGATCCAAAAAGAAAATTTTCCATGGCCCATAAAGTAAATTTACCATGGTCCAAAGGAAATAATTATTTCATGGTCCAAACAAGAAATTTTGCCATGGTCCAAAAAATCATGGCAAAATACCTTTGTAGTTCATGGTATAATCAATGCAAAATGTTGTATTGAATAAGTTTGATGTAAAACCATGGTAATTGCTAAAAAGAAACTTATCATAGTCCATAAAGAAAATTTGCCATGGTCCATAAAGTATGTTTATCATGTCCATAAAGATTTCTTTTTACACAATTTGATATGAGTCAGAAATGATTTTTGTTAGAAAGGTGCAAAAAATATGTAAAATTGCCATGTGAGGAAGTACAATTTATTTACATAATAATAGAAATATAAGAATTTTGTTTCTTTTAGAAAATATGGAAAATTTAGGAAGTTGCCATGGGTACAAGGCAAAATTTAAGAATTTTGTTTTCAAAACAAGGATTTTTTTAGAACTTTGTTCTAGAAAATCAAGGCAAAAATATGGATTTGCCAAATGTTCAATAATTGTCGTGCTATCTACAACAAAAATGCCCTGTTAGAGAGAATTTGTCATGGTAATTACAATAAAAATTGACATGGTCTGTTCGAATATAGAATCCCACAAAACTTGCAAATGATGTATTTTTCTATTGATATGGAATTGCGAAGGATATAAACTATATGAGTTGTCCTGAAAAACATGGCTTCGCAAAAAATATGAAAAAAGTCTCAAAGTTGCCATCCTTGCAATGTACAGTAAATAGCCACATAGAGAGTGTCGTAGGCGAGATGCTCTACCTAGATCAGTCCCCTCTGTGCTCACTTGCAGAGTATGATTTTCAAACATTGCCATGTGTTTGTACAAAAGAAGTTCACAAGGTAACTATTATGATCATGAAAAAATGTACAAAAATTTGGACACATGGCAATCAATAAAAGATTGTTGTTTCGTAAGAAAAAATCATGGAAATTTTGTAGTGGGAACGCATATGATCTTGCCATCTATTATGATCGTGGTAATTGTACAAACAATCGTACTGGACACATGCAATGAATCCAAATTTGTTGTTTCATAGGCAAAAAATTAGGGATTTTATTCTTTGAAATGGATAGATAGGAAACTTAGGAATTTTGCATGTGCACAGGACAAATTTAGGAAATTTGTTCTCCAAAAAATGTGACAACTTTTGAAAAAACAACAAAATTTGAAGTGGTATAGTAATAATATTTTTTAGATAAAAGGCACAAGGTGTGCCTGACTTTAGATTAATAAGGACAATAAAGGCCATGAGACATACAAGGTCTTAGATAAGTTTAATACAGGTTTGAAATCGGCTCAAAAAGTGTGAAAATAGAAACAAAGGAAAACATGGCGCCAACTTAAGGTAGAGAGTTGTTGGCAGTGCTCCTGTTGCTCGCATGGACTTGCTTGATGAGTTGAGACATTACTTTAGCAACATTCGCGTCCTGCCTTTCCCTATAAGGCTCATTGGTGCATAAAGAGATACCATTACAAAATGTAGTCAACCAGGTATTTTGGGAACTTGTTCTCGAATGTAAGCTTGTTATGGCTGGTCCAGAACGCCCATGCCTTGACCAAAAAAGTTCACAGGCTAGCCTACGGTGCTGGCCCATGGCAGAACCAAGATGTTGAAGAAGCTTGAGGTATGGGTGAGGGCCCCAACTACATCCTAAACCTTGTCGGACGCAGCTCCATAAGCCGACAGCCGAAGGACACTTGAAAAGGATATGGGAAGCGTCTTCAGTCGCATTGCACAGAGCACATTTGTCATTCCCTGGGTCATGTCTTAAGGATATTATCAGCCGAGGGAAGCCTATCCTTACTGGTTTTCCAGAGAAAGATCTTCACTTTAAGCGCAGTAGACATGGCCCATAGTGGTTCTACAAAAGGGACCCGAGGCCCTCGGATAAGCTTATAGTAGGTTGAATTGACCATGAAGAATCACTTGGCTTTGAGAGACCAGAACACCTTATCTGACTCATTGTATACGTGGACTTGCGAGAGCATAGACGAGGATGAATCCCTCACTATCCTTTGATGACAGTTCAGGTTTCTTAAGCAAGAAATGTTGATCTAGTCGTTGGCGAGAACATCTTGCATGATGATGTTAGGACCAGAGGCGATGACAATCAAGATTAGGTGGGATACAGCGGCATGTTGGAGATCCATTTGGCTAGCCAAAATTTAGTGTACGCCCCATTCCCTACCTGTAGGCGGGATCCTAGCAGGAAAATCTCTCGATGGTTCCATAGCCCATTCCAGAATTGCGAGCCCTAACCCAAGGCAAAAAGAATGATGAGTTTGGGAAATGATTTTCTTTTAGAATCTTTACCCATAGTGTTGTAGGTTGTTGGGATAGCTTCCATATTCATTTGGTCATAATGGCTAGGTTCATAGTTTGGAATTGGCAATGCCCAGGACCCCTTGCTTTTTAGGCTTGCAAAGATCCTCCCATCGGATCATGTGGTATTTCTTTCTAAGGCCATCGGCCTCCCAGAAGAACCTTAATCGTAGTGTGAAGTTGGTCGTGGGTACCTTCCCCAAGAAGGAACAGACCCATGGAAAACGAGGAAATCACAGAAAGACAAGCGTTGGTGAGGGAAAGATGTGCTCTCGACGACATGAGTTTGCCTTGCTAGGGCACCACTCTCTTTCCCCCCTTCCCCACCATGGGTGCCTAGTCAATGCCGAGAGGCCAAGGTAAATAATTAGGAAGTCTACAAGTTTACTGTTGAGAAAATTGGATATTCGGGTTCCTTCCTCTCAATCCATCCACCATGGCTACACCTTCACTTTTAGAGGGTTAATCTTAAGGCCTGGCATGATTTCAAAATAGATAAGGAGAGTTTCAAAATAGATGGGGAGAGGTCCCCCCCCCTCTAGTCCTTGGCATATATGGCTCCCGGAGGGGCGAGAGCCCCTCTGAGATTGGATCTCTACTCATTCTTTCTGTTCAAATACTGTTTTGAGGCCGAGCACCATTTCTTTAATATTCGGAGATCTGTAATTCTCATTGGGCTGATTTTTTTAACACGAATTTTTCCACATTATTAGCTTTCCTGCGACGAAAGTAGGGCCCCAACAGACATAAGAAGTATCCACGCGGGAACCCCATGCAGGTAGAGGGGTGGGCGCGCCACCTACCCTTGTGGAGCCTCCATCTTCTAGCTACGAGTGTCTTCAATTCCAAAAAAATCCACAAAAACTCCAGCTCACTCTCGCTCCATGATTTTTTTACCTATATTTCCATAACACTAAAATAGGAATCGCCCTTTGGCATTGGATTGATAGGTTAGTCCAAAAAAAATATAAATAGTTACCAAAAGTATGTAAAAGTGGTATGATAATAACATGAAACAAACAAATATATATATATATATATGTGTGTGTGTGTGTCTATATATATACACACATGTCAATCCTCGATCTAAACTGAAGGATTTGTCGAATTATCATATTTTCTCAACATTTATGAGCTTGAAGATCATCAGGAACTGGTGAGTCATCACCCCATCCAAAAAATAGGGAAATAGGGCAGATACATTGCAGGTGGATCACCTCAGTCCTAGGCGGTGTCGATGGGATGTCGTGCATCGTCGATATCCACATCTTCACTTTTAGAGTAAGTATGTTGGTCTTTGTATTTTTCCATCTAGGTTTGTCGTCCCGCCTGCTCACCGAACGTTTGTGGGTGACGCCCGGACTGGTAGATTGTCTAAGGAGGTAGGTCCACAGGCAGAGGCCGACGCTTAGCCTTGGTGTGATAACTAGAGTTTGGTCTTAGGCTACTCATATTGTCAGAGGGAGCAACACATGTCTGTCGGTGATGCGACACCTTGGGAGTGTGTGCGCAAGTATCGTTCCTTCGTCTGCCTTGACGGTGAGGTCACTCTTCTGCAATCTTACGCGGGGTCTTTTGCCCACTGGTAAATGGAAATTGTGTTGTGGTCAACAGCAACATCCAAATCCTTTGGTAGTTTCTTGCGATAGCTTGGTGGCGCTTTATTGGTCGTCGCACGCTCCATCTTGGTTCTAAGCTCTTGTTCCCCTGGAAGAGCTCATTCCAGTGATCCTCCAGGTATTGTGCATCCTCACGAACGCGTTGCTTCTTGCTGGTAAACTTTCTGGCAATCTCAACCAACCTCAACCGCAACATGTCATGGTTTGGGTTGTTGAGCGACTCATTCAAGATGTCATGGTCTGCGAGACTGGGATCGCTTTGAGGCTCGCTTGCGTTGTCATCAAGGTTGTTGTTGTCGCCATTGTCGTTGTTGTCCAAACCTCCCCCGTTGTTGTTTCCGTTGTCATTGCCACCTCCCCCGTTGTTCCAATCGGGGGTGCCTACCATATAGATGTCATAGGTCGAGCTCCCCGTCCACTTGCCCAAGGGCATGGTGGCTGCTCGTGGACTGCCCGAAGACTCGCCGATCTCTTCTTCCATTTCTTCGACTTCATCGGAGGTGCTTTCGAGAACTTCGACGTTAGCAACGAGATGGGTGGTGGGTGGGTTAAAAAACCTAGCTTTCGTAGGGTCTCAGATCAAATCATACACCAAGATCGGGTTGTACAAAATCGTGAGCTTCTAAATTTGATCTACTATCTCATTTAGAAGAAGTTTATGGTGCTCTTCTTGGGCATGATCTGACACTAAGACAAGAGGACGCTTCTCCAAGATCAGATCTGACATGGATCTCAGTTCTTTACTTTCCACTACGGCCTGATCTAATATCCAGACCCATAGGGAGTGGCGTTGGGCCCCGACCTAAGGTCGGGTTTGATGGAAGATTCTCACGCTTGTTCCAAGTAGGATTTAACTTTGGGTTCAGGGCAAGCGGTTCGCACTGATCCTCGACTTAGAATGACACCCAACTCGTAAAGACCAGCTCCCCACGGGCTTCTGTGGTATACTCCATCCTGCTGAATCTAATGATCTGTCCTAGAGCGAATTATTTGACCTGGCCGAGGTGGCTGGTCAAGTTGGCGACGAGAGCGACGCCGCCGAAGACGAAGGCCTGCCCTGTCACAAAGGTTTCCCTGATACTGAGTTGCTCATCAATCTTGATTGCCATCATACCGCAGGATCCCTTAACGGAGCTTACATAGGCCACCACCGACGGGGTATATCTGACAGATCTCGAGGTAGGGATCACATGCTAAGCGTATAAGCACGATGGTAACAGAGACACGAGGTTTACCCAGATTTATACTCTCTGAGGAGATAATACCCTATCTCATGCTTGTGCATTGCATTGGAGCAAGTACAAAGTGCAAGTGTCTAACCAGAGATCGTAACGTGTCCTCTACGGCTAGGCCCCTCTGTTTATATAGATACCGGAGGGGTCCTAGGGTTACAATATCCTAGTCGGCTACGTACAAGCAAACTGAGTCTTCTACGAATCCAACTTCTTGGAGTTCACATCAAGTCTTCTAGATCCCTCCATTCATGAGTCATGAGCCCGTGTGGCCCACTCCGAAACCGACAAAGGGGGTCCTTGGTCGGGCCAACCAAGCCGGGAGATGACGTGGCAGGAGGCCCCCTAGCTGGGACACCGCCCGTCGGGACCCGTGGGCTAGTCGTCATAGCTCACCGGAGACTCTGGTCGGGATCAATCTAAATGGGGAACGCCATGAATGTGGAAGAGAGAAAGTAAGGGAGAGAGCAAAATGGATGGTTTCTTTGATGGGTGAGGGAGAGAAGAAGTGACGGGTTGCCTCCTTTGCTCTACATGTGTCTGGAATGAACGTCTCCCAGTGACGTCGTGGCAAGTCGTTGTGCGCCAAGATTCGTGCGCTCGATCCAATGACAACGAGCGTGTTCACGCAAGAGAACGAAAAATCTGACATTAGGTTTTTGCTATTTAGTTTTTTTAAATACAATACGAGCTAAAATCAAATCATACTCCATCTTGTATTTCCATAATGGTCGGATATGCATGTGATATTGTGATACTCGAACAGTATGCCAGCTCCCGCTTGCCTCCCATTTACTATATACTCCCTCTTTTCCAAAATAATTGTCATGGTTTTAGTTCAAATTTTGAACTAAAACCACGGAAACTATTTTGGAACTGAGGGATCATAGTGTGACCTTCATATTTACCCTGCAATTAGAACCAATGTGTCATTGGGTCATAGATTCTTCCCTTAAAATCGAAGGTTCAGAAGAACACAAGTTGTAAAGTTTGAACATCTTAAAATGTACTCCCTCTGTCTAGAAAGAAATACTCCCTCCATTCCACAATGTAGTACGTATAACTTTTCTGAAAAATCAAAGTTTACAAAATTTGACCAAGTTTCTAGAGAAACACGTATACATATAGAATATCAATACATATCACTAGATATATCACAAGATGTATTTTCATATTGTATATACTTGGTATTGTAGTTATAAACACTTTTCTCTGCAAACTTGATCAAAGTTTGTAAAGTTTGACTTCTCAGAAAATTTATATGCACTATATTATGAAACAGATGAAGAGTGTTTATAGAGGGAGTACTAGTACCTGGAGTGAAAGAAAATGGAGACCGGCCTGGCTTCATGACTGAGCAAGTACATCAACCTTTTGTGCTCGCGACTCAGATTACTGCATTCGGTATCACAAGTGATACCAGATCTGTTCAGAAACCAACGGGGGCCAGTTGTGCACTTTCTGAACTTGCATCTGGAGAAGATATTGCTGCCGGCCTCGCATGGGTTGATCCACCCTGACCCATCTCACACTTTCCAACAGCAAGTCGGCAATACAAAATTGCATCTAAAGGTAAGACACGGGCAACTATCCACCGAGAGTGTGCTCATCTGATCGTTGACCAAACCTCTATCCCACCCACCCTTTTATGGCTTCACTTTCGCAGCCACGACATTGCTGATCATGGACATTTCACTAGCAGATAAATATTCCCGGCGCTTGTCTTCTCCTGCTCCAGCCCAATCTCAAATTCTCATTGGCTTCTTCTTCTTCTTCTTCCATACAACTCTGCTCTGTGCTCTTCACTCTGTCTACTTCCATTTTCAAGAATCCGTACTCAGATCCTGAGTCTCTGAGCAGAGTACCACTGGAGGGAGCTAGCTAGCTAGCCGGAGTGCCGGACGAACGGCGATGGCAGGCGAGCGTACTGTGATGATGTGCATGGCAGCTGCGGCGCTGCTGGTTTCTTTGACCGGCGGTGCGGGCGTGGCGGCGGCCTCAGCGAAGGAGCTACGGCAAGGCTTCTCGGCCGCCCACGACACCTCCTACTCGCACTTCCAGCCGGTGCTCTCCGACCCCACCGGCGTCTTCGCCCTCGGCTTCCTCCGCGTCAACTCCACCACGCTCGACCTCGCCGTCCTCCACCTCCCTTCCGCTTTCCCCCTCTGGCGAGCCATGCCGGATCGCCCCGCGCCATGGTCCGCGGCCGCGTCCCTCTCCTTCAACGGCAGCCTGGTGCTCACAGACGGCGCCACCAACCAAGTGCTCTGGTCCACCGCTGCGGCGGCCGGTGACCGCGCCGTTCTCCTCAACACGTCCAACCTTCATATTCAGAGCAACAGCTCACCTGTTGCCGTGTGGCAAAGCTTCGACTACCCTTCGGACACCATTGTCCAGGGCCAGAACCTCACCTCATCGGTGGCGCTTCACTCCGTGGACCAGCGATTCGCCATGCGGCTCGGGAGCAACTACTTCGCGCTCTACGTCGAGCCGCCACCGATGTCATCAGGCGGCGTCGCCGCCGCCATGTACTCGAAGCACACGGCTCTGGAGGCCAAGGCCCAGATCGTGCCCGGCGGCGGCCCCATATACGTGCGCGTGGAGCCCGACGGCTACCTCGGCATGTACCAGAAGGAGGGACCCCCCGCGGACGTCATGTCTTTCGACACCTTCAACCACGGCGTCCGTGCTCTCCGCCGCATGACTCTCGAGCCCGACGGCAACCTCCGCGCCTACTACTGGGACGGGTCCCGGTGGGTGCTCGACTACACCACCATCACCGACTCGTGCGAGCTGCCAACCACCTGCGGCGCCTACAGCGTCTGCGTCCCGCCCAGCGGCCGGTGCGCGTGCCTGGCGAACGCCACCGACGGCCCGGGCTGCGCCGCCCCCTCCGTCGGGAGCGGCCTGTGCGGCACCACGGGCGGCGAGGTTGGCGGGCTGTACTCGGAGGTGCGGAGACACGGCGTGGAGCCGGCGAACAAGGAGCTGCTGGGGTTCGAGCACGCGCCGTCCGCGGGAGACTGCGAGGCGCTGTGCGCGCGCAACTGCAGCTGCTGGGGCGCGGTGTACAGCAACATGACGGGCTACTGCTACCTCATGGACTACCCGGCGCAGCTGATGGTGGCCGCCGACGAGAAGAAGCTGGGCTACTTCAAGGTGAGGAGCGTGGAAGAGGCGGCTGGGCGCGGCGGGAGGGCGACCGGTGTCAAGGCGGCGCTGCTTGCGGTCGGCGTCGCGGTGGTGGCTGCCGCCGCTGCGTCCGGGGCGTACAGGGTGTGGGACAGGAGGCGCCGTGCGGCAGCGGAGACGCGGCAGCAGCTGGGCGCCGACGGTGATGGGCTCTCGCCGGGTCCCTACAAGAATCTGGGATCCTTCAGCTCCGTCGAGCTCTCCAGCAGCTTCAACTCCTTACGGAGGTAGCCAGCCAGGATGGTGAGATCCAGTAACCAGATCGGTTTCTTGAGATCGGCACGACGGGAAAGGTACACGGCAGCACGGGTGCGGGAAGTAGGCGAGACGGCGCCCGCTGATCGGAGAAGAAAGCTAATCCGACAGGATCGGTGGTTTCTGGGCGAGAAAAGAAATGCCAATCTGGTCCGGGCGGCATCTGCTACCGGACCATCGACGGCTCGGGGAACTTCAAGATGGGGACACTCATCTAGCCGTTGTATTGAAATTCAACGGTTGTCATGCGTCTTCCAGCTCAAGCCTTTCCATCTACAGTTTATTCCTTCTCGTGACCGTCCTGCCTGACGCAGCACGCCTCTCCTTAGATAACTACCAGATCATCAGCATACTCTACCTCGATTCATCATTTCAAACTTCACATTGAAGGTTTTTCGGTATCAACTCCTTCTATCTATACCGCAGTTGAAGCACCTACATGTAAATCTTGTGTCTTTCTTGTCGGTAATGGGGGTAATCGTCCTTACCATTGTAAAATAAAAGCATGTGGCTTTGCCCATTCACAAGAACTCGATTGTTCTGGTATCTGTCGCCTCTCCTCTTTCTCACTAGGATTGATGCCCACATAGGCAATTATCATCTCCTTTTCGAATGTGTGCCGAGAGTGAGTTTCTACCATGGAAGCTCTTAGTGCACACCACACTGATGTGACTTGTCTCGAGGCTCAACTGCTAATCATGGCCACACCGTCCATGGAAATTGATTCAACCAAAAAGCTAACCAAATAAATTTATTCAAATTAAGGTCATCTGTAGTGATCTATCCCGTTGACCAAAGAACAAGTACATAGCCCGAAGAATACAAATTTTGAGAGTTTTTTTAAGGGAATAGATTTTTAATTTTGGACAACCCAACGAGGTAGGAGGGAAAGGGAGGGGGCTATGACAAGTGCTATGTGTGTGACCGGGTGACAGCAACTTAGGAACCCATGACATGACGACATGCTTGTGCCATTACCACTTAAGGAGATTGTTGGACATTATCAGATCGAGACTTGCCTCTTGCGGTTGGCAATGCTAAGGAGATTGTTGGACATTATCAGATCGAGACTTGCCTCTTGCGGTTGGCAATGCTAACATAGAGTGGTTGTCTTGTGCTCGTCCAATCCGTTCTAAAATGCATTACAATTTTCCATTTCATTTCTCTTGACGCCCCTCCTTGGATGTTTAAGAAAATCGACAATTCGTTATGCCTTCCTCCGAAAGGGATCTTATGAATTTGTTGGAGGGCAATACCTTGTCAACTGGGAGGTCGTTTGCACCCCTAAGGAGTTTGGGGGTCTCAGGGTTGTGAACTTGCCAGGTGTTAGTACCGTTACGGAAGTCCGTCATGCATTGATTGCTAGGACCGAGCTTGATAAGTCTTGCAATGATTGGGAGTTCCCTAAATCCAAACGGGGTGGCTAACTTCAATTCTGCAGCTCGTTTTTTTTTTGAAATGGTAACATCGCCTTCTTTCGGTACGATGTGTGCCTTGAAGGCTCTTCGCTTGCTGACATTGCCCCTAATATTGTTGCATTAGCCCCGCACAACACCAAACCAACGTGCATGGTTGATGATGATGGCCTTACTGATGGATGCTGCTTGACAGATATTAAGGATAAGCTCACTATTGAAAATTTCATCCTATTGATGAATATCTAGGACGCTATCAGCGAGGTACAACTTGTGCCAACCGAAGAAGATGGTTGGAAGTGGAATTTGGAATCTTTTGGTCGCTTCTCATACAAATCGACGTACGAAGCTAGGTTCTAAGGAATCCAAATTTGTGCCTTGGCAGCCACAGTATGTAAGAAATGGGCTCCCCTTCGTTGCGAAATGTTCATTTGGTTAGCAACCCGGAAAAGGATCTGGACCGCTGATCGCCTCGCTAGACGAAACCTCCCTCATAACGAGAATTGTTGTTTGCGGTTTTTCGTCGGAGGATGTGGACCATCTTCTTGCGGGTTTTGTTGTTGCATGCATATTTCTAGGATAAACTACCCAAACTGATGCTATCTGAAAGTACTCCCACCGGCACACACTCCAAGACTTAGAGGCGATTTTCGGCAGGATTGCCCTTAGATGTAACCGACCTATGTGTAACTCTAGGTGCCCCCAGTGTTTATAAACCGAGGGGTGTAGATCGTAGAGACCAACACATTCACACACGATCTCATGGTAGATCAACAAGTACTTTGCACTCCCTCAATCAATACAATCAAAACATGACGTAGGGCGTTATCTTTTCGCGAGAGCCCGAACCTACGTAAAATCATGTGTCTCTATTACCATCTGTCAAGACTTCCAGCTCGGGACTTCATACCCGAGATCTGCTGGATTTGACTCCATCAAAAGTCTTCAAAGACAAATTCTCCTCACTGGATCGATTGGTAGATCAAATGAAAATGGGACGCCCATATGTGGTTTAAAGCTGGGGCCAAGTGCCTCCAGCCCCCTTTTGATTAGGGTCGTTCAAATAGTTGTCAGTGTGTAATGTGTTGATTTCTAAGTTGTGTTATAACTTAAGAACCTTGTTACTCTTTCGCCAAAAAGAAAAATCTTGTTAGTCTTCTTCTATTATAATCACATGCAACCCTTTGTATTTATATTTGGTTTAAAAAATTTGTCGAATATCAGTCGACTGAGACTTAATTATGTCGGAATCGATGTTTATATTCATGATATCTTACATTGAGATCTGTGCTATTTTTTCTTTCAGTTTTTTTCTTAGATATGATGTCATCTAACTGAAACTTGATTAAATCTCAGTCGACTGAGACCCAGCCACACCACATTTTTTTACCGCCCAAGGACATTAACCAGATTTAGAACTGCAAAATGTATTTTTTTCTTCAAAAGTACGTCATGGCGTACTATACTTTTATAGGAGGCAGAAGACAATTACAAGAGACCACCTCTCGCTACGAACAACTAGTGTAGGACACACCTTGGCCAATTATAAGATTAGCCACCACACACCTAACAACACAATGCGAGGAACCTGCCCTAAGCAAAAAAAAAGCCACGTCTCGACCAGCACTGGTCACCTCGAAGAGCAACAACGGCAACTGAACTTCCCATGCCGATGCACCAACCATCCTTGAATGCCTAATAGGAGATGGCGAGTGGGTGGCGGGACTTGATTGGTCCCAAAAAAATCCATTGCCTTGATTCCCCGGCAGTGATGTACATTGCGTCAATGATGATCCATCTAGACCAGCAGCAAGCACTGAAGAACTGTAACACAGAACCTCCAAGCCGTGTCTCCTCACGCGATGCTCCCAACAGAGTAACGACGCCGAGACACCGCCATTGCCGATCGGAAAACGAACCAAGGCTTTCGCCCGGAGACAAAAACCCAAAGCAAGAGAGAGGGGCGATGCCGACACACCTCCGCGACGCCTCCAAGGAAGGGTGTTGGGAAATGTTGCATGAAAAACAAAAAAAATCTACGCACACGCAAGATCTATCCATGGAGATGAATAGCTACGAGAGGGGAGAGTGTGTCTACGCACCCTCGTAGACTGTTTAGCTGAAGCGTTTATGAACGTGGTTGATGTAGTCGAACACCTTCGCGATCCAACCGATCAAGAACCGAACGTATGGCACCTCCGCGTTCGGCACACGTTCAGCTCGATGACGTCCTCGCCTTCTTGATCCAACAAGATGGGCGAAGTAGTAGATGAGTTCTGGCAGCACGACGGCGTGGTGACGGTGGTGGTGAACTTGTTCCCGCAGGGCTTCGCCGTGTACTGCGGAAAAACTAGACGGAGGATGAAATTGTGGAGAGGGGCGCCGCACACGGTTAAGAGATTGTCGTGGGTTGTGTGGTGCCCCCTCCATCTCATATATATAGCTGGGGGGAGGGAAAGCAGCCAGAGTGCACCCCAAGGTGGCCGGCCGGCCCCCTTGGGCGTCTGCCCTATGGCGCTCCCCTTCCTTGTTTGCACACGGGGGGAAGGAAAGGGGAGGAGAGGGAAGGCAGAGGGAGGCTGAATCCCCCCTCTCCTTTTCTCCCCAAGGCCCGCGGCCAGAGGAGGGGTGCACCAGCCCCTTATGGGCTGGTGGGCTCCGCTCGTTTGGCCCATATGGCCCATTAACCACCCGTGGCTTCCCGGAACCCCTTCCGGTGATCCGATGATTACCCGGTACATTTCGAAACCTTTCCGATGACCAAATAGCATCGTTCTATATATCGATCTTTACCTCCAAACCATTCCGGAGCTCCTCGTCATGTCCGTGACCTCATCCGAAACTCCGAACTATATTCGGTCACCAAATCACATAACTCATATAATACTATATCAGCAACAAACGTTAAGCATGCGGACCCTACGGGTTCGAGAATGATGTAGCTAGACATGACCGAGACGCCTCTTCGGTCAATAACCAATAGTGGGACCCGGATGCCCATATTGGTTCCTACAAATTCTTCAAAGATCTTTATCGATCGAACCTTTATGACAACATACGTAGTTCCCTTTGTCTGTCGGTATATTACTTGCCCGAGATTCGATCGTCGGTATCTTCATACCTAGTTCAATCTCGTTACCTACAAGTCTCTTTATTCGTTCCGTAATACATCATCTCGCTAAATCCTTAGTCACTTTGCTTGCAAGCTTCTTGTGATGTGTATTACAGAGAGGGCCCAGAGATACCTCTTCGATACACAGAGTAACAAATCCCAATCCCGATTAATGCCAACTCAACAGACACCTTCGAAGATACCTGTGGAGCATCTTTATGATCACCCAGTTACGTTGTGGTGTTTGATAGCACACAAGGTACTCCTCTGGTATCTGGGAGTTGCATGATCTCATGGTCGAACGAACATGTATTTGACATTAAGAAAGCAGTAGCAATAAACTGAACGACCATATGCTAAGCTAATAGATGGGTCTTGTCCATCACATCATTCTCTTAATGATGTGATCCTGTTATCAAGTGACAACTCATGACCATGGTTAGGAAACATTAACCATCTTTGATCAACGAGCCAGTCTAGTAGAGGCTTATTAGGGACACGGTATTTGTTTATGTATCCACACATGTATTTAAGTTTTCGGTCAATACAACTCTAGCATGAATAATAAACCTTTATCATGAATAAGGAAATATAATAATAACAACTTTATTATTGCCTCTAGGGCATATTTCCATCAAGGGGAACGACACCCATAGGCGCCGTCGCCGCCAATATCGACTGAAGTCAGGCAGGATTTTCATCTGTAATGTCGCGCACCTCCATCCCTATCCATCGGATTAGGGCCACTATCCATGTAGAGGCACTCCGCCGCCGCCACAACACCTTGCCATTGAGATCATAATGTGGTGGAACACCGACAACCAACAACCCGCACAACCGAAGGCACGCAACCCAACTTCCTGCGCCCGAACAACCAAGAATCCACACCTCCGGAGCAACCTTCACTACCAGCACGGCTAGAGACCGCCGCACCGCCTGCAGCAAACAAAGCTACAACTCTCAACAGGTCGCAATGCAGCTGCCGCAACCATGAGCCCTGGTATGACAACAAAAGGCCCCAGGTCGATCCTGAACCCCAGGTCCAAATTACGCATCCGCCTCCAACAGCAGCACCGACACCACCAAGAGGCCACCACCGCTCACCTCCTTGAGCCATCACAGCAGGACCCAGCCGCCACACCAGGTAGCCATCACTGCTCACCTAGAAAAAGCGCTGCTACACCGCTGCCATATCCCATGCGTGCATATCCCGGACCGTACCAGCTGCATGCACCTGATCTGTGGGCTCCCTACCATGCTCCACCGCACCACTGCTCGCATCACTATGTACCACCGCACCAGAGAAGCTCACCCGCGCCGCCCTGCATGATGCCCAACCCTCACACGAGGGAGTCCCATCAGGGCTCGCCGACCACGCCCACCGCCTTTGACGGTCAGGCGCCGCCACCACCGCTGTCATTGGCGGCAGCGGTGGCCAGGGGATCTCAGGGAGGAAGGGGTTTCGGGGATAGGGTTGGGGCCTCCATTGCTGCCAGCGGGAGTGGCTCGGGAGGAAAAAGTCCAAAACAAACCTTCAACTTCTAGACGAAAGTTAAATTGAATCCTGAACTTGCAATCCCGGAAATCAGTACACCGAACTCTCTGATCCCGGTCTATTTTAAACCTTGAAAGAGTTTCTAAACAGGGATTGTCGATGTGGCATGTTGAATCCCGGGATTGTTGACTATAGTCATGACTGGGCCGGCCCAACAGATGGGAAACGATTTTTTTGGTAACACATTAAATGAAATTACCGAAAGGGATGGTTGACGGCGGTAGCGACTAGGTCGGCCAGCATACGCAAAGCGGGTTTTCTTTTTCCTTTTTCATAGCACGCGAAGTAAAAAATCTCTAGAAAATCAAACTTGCGATATGCCTCTGCTAAACTGATGCGGCTAGCCACTAGAAGCTTTAGCTGATGTTGCTATACCGAGAGGCCAGAATAATTTATCCACGTACAACAGCGTCAAGATTTGACAAATTCTTTAAAGGCAAAAAAATATTAGAAACGTGCAGGCACGAACAGTTTTTAAAGGACGCGTCTAGTGGGCGACCGGCTGCCCACTAGCGCGACCGAGCGGCCAGCCATAAAAGGCAACTTCCGGTCCTCCCGCATGGTACAGAAAAAGCAGGGATCGAGCGTCCACTAAACCGAGCGATGCCAGCGCCCAATCTCGAACAAAACAGCAATCCCTCCATGTGGCCAGCTGTCCACAAGCTCGCTCGCCCCCACGTCCCAATCCCTCCCACGCCCGCTCGCCCCAGGCACTCCCACACTGCTTTCTTGACCTGCACAAAAGAAAGGGGTCCAAAGCTCCTTTTTCATCCTCCTCTACAGCCGCCATGGCAGCAGAAAGGTAGATGAATCTGCTTCAACAAATTGATCTAAAAGGCAGGGTGATCAGACCCATACCAGGCAGCAAACATCAGGCAAGTACTTCCTCTCTACCCCTCTTCAGTTCTCCCCTTTCTTGTACTGCATCTATAAACACCCTCATCCATGGATCCATCAGCAGATCCATGGAGAAGCTGCTTCAAGAAAAAGAGTAGATCTGAAACATCACCCTATTGTCAACATCACACCAACCTCCCCCCCCCATGAGTGTATCTGCACACTGACTTAGGGTTCCCAGATCGAAACTGAACGTGTTTTCTAAACATGCATGCCAGGCAAGGTTCCCCTGCCCCTTTTATGTGTTCAAACAAGTCAACTAAGACATATTTTTTGCCCAACTAATACATGATTCTAGCCAACTGAACATGCATGCTTGCCAACTAATATATGCATCCTGGCCAACTGAAACGTCTATTCTAGCTAGCTGAACACATTGACTAACCAACTGAATATGCATGCTGGCCAACTGATATATGCATCCTGGGCAACTAAAACGTCTATTCTAGCAAGCTGAATACATTGACTGTGCAACAGAACATGCATCCTGGCCAAAGTGATATATGTATCCTGGAAAATTCAAACATCTATTTTTAGCCAACTAAACACATTGGCCGTGCAACTGAACATGCATGCTGGCGAACTCTTATATGTATCGTATGAAATTGAAACATCTATTCTATCCAATTGAATACATTGACTGTCCAACTAAAATTGCATGCTGGCCAACTGATATAAGCATCCTGGCCAACTGAAACATCTATTCTAGCCAAAACCAAAAAACTACAGTACGGCAACTTCTGCAGCAATATGTGCAACAGATAAATAAACAAGGCTATTGAAGCCATAAAGTATATTAAAGTAGTCACGCATATATACTTGTCCCACACATATATTCTGGTAGCACACCTATTGCAAAGCTATAGTGTAAAAATATGTTCAAATATACTGGAAGTAGAAACAGAAACGGCGACGAAAAACATATATCTATAGTATGTCATCAAATTCTGCTTTCTTCTTTCACCTGGATTTTGCATCTGCGAACGTAGCATCAAATTGTGTCCCAATTATGTGCAGAAAAATCTGAATCAGCTCCTTGCCAACGGAAAACCTGCGGATCATTGCAACAAAAACAGAGGAAAAAGTCAGAAAACTCTGTAGTAAAAAGAAGTCATGTTCTTGCCAACTATTTACTGCAAACTGTCAACTAACATAACAACTCTGTGCAAAAGAAAAAATGTGTGCCTGTTATAATAAAAGATTTTGGTATAGAGATGTTGCTTTTGGAAGTAAGATTGTCATAAAATGGTGTGCAACTGCCTATTTACTAAGTTTTTAGGTTGTTTGGAACACTCTTTTATGTGGTTAAGAACTGATGACATCACTTTCTTCTTTTTAATATGTGTAGTGAGTGTGTGGCAGCGTCAAAAAAAGGAAAAAAATGCTTGATCTCAATGAGTTGCCTCCTAATCTCAATGAGCTTCCTCATGATATGGATCAACAGCAACTGAGCATACCACAAGGAAATTGGACAGAAAATGGGCGATCTATTTACTACACGCAGGCAAGTCGTGGTGGTAACCCTATGGGCCATGACAATGTTCCAGGACAGTCTCAACCCGTGGTGCCCCTGTAGTGGTGTCTTTGCAGTCAGAGAGACATACTCTTGATGACACGAGAACCGCGGCAAATATTCCCGGTCCAACCAGGACTGAGCTAGGAGCTGGGCTGTTGACGGAGCTGTGCAAGGAGAAGAAGGAGAGGATGAGGCTAGTTCTCAACCTATGGAACCCTATGTTGGCATGAGGTTTGACAACCTTCAAATTGCTAAGGATCACTACGACAGCTACGCACTACGGATGGGTGTCTCTGTTAAGATGAACACCTATAGGCGGACACCCCACACCAATGTATTGGTAAAACAACAGTTTTGCTGCAACAAGTTCAAGAAGCCCAAAGCTGATGATGGAGGAGCTGAGGCTCCTCCTGTCCTGGACCCTATTCCAGATCCAAAAACTGTTGACAGTGATGAGGAAATGGAAGATGAACCTTCAATCTTTGCTGAAGAGGAGGTTGGTCCTAGTAAGAAGAAGAAGAAACGGAAACGCGAGACAATAAAGCAGACGCAATGCAAGGCAAAAATGTTGGTGAAGCTGATAGATGGGCGATGGGAGGTGATGCACTTTGTTCGTGACCACAATCATTCGCTCGTGAACAAACCTTCTTTGTCCAAATACTTGAGATCCCACCAAGGCATCTCACCTGATGAAAAGAAGTTTTTGCGCATCTTGTATAACCGCAACTTGACTACAGGTGTGGTGTTTCTATATCCCTTAAAGAATTAAGTTTCGCTCTAGGCAGTCTAGTGTGCAACTGTTATGGTACTACTATGCAACTGAAATGACTTAACTGTGCAACTAGTGTCCAACTTCCCATGCTCTTTGTATATCACTTTTGGTTCTTGTTGTGCAACTAGATTGCCTTCACTGTGCAACTACACAATGTCCTGTATGCGAAAAGTGCAAAGTGTTTTTAAAAAGGTGCAGCTAGGTGTCCATTTCCTGCAATTATCTTCTGTGCCAACACATGTCCTATTACTGTGCAGTTGGATGTGCGCATTCGTGCAGCTAAAAAAGGATATACTGTTTTGTTTTTGTATTATGCAAGACGTATGATGCATATAATGGCAGATTTCTACGGATCTAAGATGATGGTGCCGTTCGGACCAAAGGCAATAACAAATGTGTGTACAAGTTTCTGTAGAGATGACACAAAGGAGGGTGACATGATTGAGAAAATTGCGCACTTCAAGGATATACAGAAAACCGATCCAAACTTCTTCTATAAGGTAAATATGATGAAGAGGACAGAGTTGTCAAGATATTTGGGGTGGATGGCTTAGCCCGAAAACCTTATGCTGAGGCGTACCACGATTGCATATCGTTTGACACTACCTACATGACCAACATGTATGATATTTCGTTCGCACCCTTCATTGGAATAATCCGACATGGCCAATCTTTCATGCTCGGTTGCGCGTTTGTGAGGCAGGAGTTGGCATCAAGCTTTGATTGGGTATTCCAAACATTCCTAGAGGCTATGGGTGGCAAACCTCCTGAAAACTTCATAACCGATCAAGATGGTGCAATGAGGTAGTCAATACAGAGCATCTTTTCCAACCACCGTGCATCCATGTTGTCGATGGCACATCATGAAGAAGGCCCAGGAAAAGTTGGTTGGCTGTTGTGCCGGAATCCAGGGCTCTCTGATGATTTCAACTACTGTGTTGACTTCAGCTTCACTCCAGACGAGTTTGAACAGAATTGGGCTGGGTTAATGATGAAGTACGAGGCTATGACACACACACACTTTGAGAAGTTGTACGAATACAGGTCAACTTGGGTGTCGTGCTACTTCAAACACATGTTCTTCCCCTTCCTACAGTCTACACAGCATAGTGAGGGGTTCAACGCCATCCTAAAAAGATATGTGAACCCACACAACTCAATGCTGAACTTCATCAAGCAATATGAAAAAATTCAGAACCACATCCTTGCCAAGGAAGGCTGCAATGATTACAGGACAAAACACCTTGAGATTGAGCTGTGGTCCAACTTCCCAATAGAGAAGCGAGCTTACAAGACCTACACTATGGACCTTTACCACAAGTTCAGAGAAGAGTTTGAGCTGATCGGCCATTATAATGCATTCCAAGTTGGTGCTGATATATTTGAGCTCAGGCCGAACCAGGAATTTGTTGCCAAATATGGTTCTCGAAACTACTTGGTGCAGGAAATGGTGGAGGATGGTTCCTATTTGTGTTAGTGCTGTAAAATGGACAAGGACGGCATCCTCTGTTGCCACATCCTCAAGGTGTTCACCCATATTGGATTTGATGTCATACCGGAAAGGTACCTGCTAAGACGCTGGACACCTACTGCTGTACCTAGTGCGCCAGGGACTGGTTATGAGCAACCGGATGAAATGCCTCCTCAATCAAAGAAGCAGATAAGGGAGAGGAACATGATATACAGTTTTCAGAAACTAGCAAAGTTTGCGAGGGGTTCTGATCCAGCACAAGCTATTGTATACAAGCATATGCGTGCAGCACGTACCGATATCGGCCACCTGAACAAGTTCAAGAAAAAAAACCAACTGCTGCCACAGGGCCATCAGATGATGGCAACCCTCGAGGACCTCCTCCACCTCCACGCCCTACACGGCATGGTCCTCCACCTCCTCCCCCGCCTGGCCCAACAAGTAGTGCCCCGCGTGCTCCTCCCAATTGCCCTACAGGGAGTACTCACGGGCCTCATCATCCAGGTAATTACCTGCCCAACACCCCCATCTAACTAGGTGTGTGATTTCAGTTGCACACATCATGGTGCCCAGTTGCACAGAACATGCTACCCAGTTGCGCACTCTATGAGCATCAAGATAAAACAACTAACTGGTTT
>NC_041393.1:568901426-568962969 GCF_002162155.2 Triticum dicoccoides | reverse complement strand
AACACCCCCATCTAAATAGGTGTGTGATTTCATTTGCACACATCATTGTGCGCAGTTGCACAGAACATGCTACCCAGTTGCGCACGATATGTTATTTTGAGCATCAAGATAAATCAACTAACTGGTTTTTCCTGTAGTTGATGGCAACCCTCGAGGATCTCCTCCACCTCCAGGCCCTACACAGCATGGTCCTCCACCTCATTCCCTGCCTAGCCCAACAAGCAGTGCCCCGCGTGCTCCTTCCAATGGCACTACAGGGAGTACTCAGAGGGCTCGTCATCCAGGTAATTACCTGCCCCAACTCCCCAAGCAAGTGTGTGTGTGATTTCAGTTCCGCACATCATGGTGCCCAGTTGCTGTTAGAACAGGCTACCCAGTTGTGCGCGCTCTATTAGTTCAAGCATTAGACAAACAAACTAACTTGCTTTTTCCTGTTCTAGGTACAGGTGATTACCAACCAAGTGGCATGATGGGCCGTGCTACTACAGGTTTTATTTTTAACTTAATTTGCACACAACAACCAATTAGTTGCACAACATAAGGTGTGTGGTTGCAAAGAACATCAGTCGTGGTTGCGCGAAAAAAAACTAAACTTTTTATATGATTATTCCACAGGTGATCAAACACAAGCTCGTGATGGTCCTGCACAGTTGGAGGCTCCATCCCCAGCACAAGCCTATGATGATTTTGTGCCTAGGGATCCTCCAAGGTCTACTACAAAGGGTAGGGCGAAGAGTCGACGGTACAAATTGGCGCTGGAGCTACACCCAAAGAAGAAAAACAAATGCAGCCACCGCCAATCTACAGAGCACACTGTTGATGTGTGTTCACTCAGGCTGCTGTGATTCTCTTGTATCGTTTGTATCAAAAAAGGGGAAAAGGAAAAGAATGATGGTTTTTGAGCAATTTAGAGGGCAAAAAGTGGACACATACAGCAACTATGCTTTCTCCTCTCTAAGTTGTTTTCCTTGAATTAGTTGTTTTCTTTGTTGGAAAATCATTTAATATTTAGTTGTCAAACAATTGTATGCCCAGTTCTCATAATGTGTGAACAAAAGTGATGACATTGAGTTGCAAAAGAAATACTACTTGTGCAAACCTGCAAGGCATCGAAAAAATGGCAAAAGAATAAAAAAGTGTACTGACCTAGTCCTTTTCGTATCTCAGCACCTTCCTCCATGGGGCAGAGTTGTGCGGGCTGGTGACCCAATCATATGCCAGCTTCTTCCTGATGTTGAGTACTTCCTTGGGTTCATAGTTGGGCAGTAGGCTCCCGTTCCACTCAGTGGCGTTAAGCAGTGCGAACAGACCACACTCATTGCTGCAGTGGGGAAAAAGAAAAAATGTTGGAGGCTTTTAAAACCAATAAGACAATATACTCTGTGGCACTGTGCAACTAATTATGTGTTAATGTGTAACTACTTATGTGGCACTGTGCAACTAATTATGTGGCACTGTGCAACTACTGATGTTCAACTGAGAAAGTCATAAAAATGAAAAACAGATTGCAAACTAGTTTTGTGTCTTGAAAAACTAAAGATTGTACAAGTAGGAAATTTTAAAAGACTACAGATTGATTGAAAAAAATGAAGAAGAATGTAATGCTTCTTGTCTTACTTGCTAATCTGCTTCGATACGTCGATGTCAATAATCTAGAAGTGCTCGAAGCTCTGCTTTGGGTAATGCTTCCTCCATAGCTGGCGTACTGCCCCCGCAATCGTAGAGGCGGTGTCCATCAACTTGATGTCTTCTAGCTTTCTGTTTGAATCACGGACTTCGAAATGTCCGTCCCTCAGGTTGATGTTGAAGACCCAATAATGCCTGCCTCCTTCGTAGTCGTTTACATTATCGCACTCAAGCACTAGCAGCATGACTTGCACGCCTGAACGATTCAGATACATATATACACTGTAGGTAAGAAAAAACACTACAAAAATGAGATGTGAAAGTTGAAACAGATTGGCAGAAGGTATTTGCCAACTAATGGATGTGTTATGTGCAAATGAACGTGCTGTGAGTGCCAAATATGAGATGGATCATGTGGGCAGAGCACTCACCAAATCTTTCTTGTCGAGACGGTTCTTGTGTTCAAACTTCTTATTTATCTAATTCGTATTGTAGATACCCTACTGTAATTTGATCTGCAGAAAAATTATAAACATGCCTCGAGCACTAGGGTATGAAAAAGACTCCCAGGTTGGTCAACAAAAGTGGTACAAAAAAAAGGAAGAGTGTATAAAGTTTTTGAAAAACTTACAGAAAACCTTAGTGGCATGACAACTTTCTTTGACCCTTCTAGTAAGTTATCCGTGATGTGTATGATTCCAGTCTCAATAACAATTTTGAAAGCCACTGCTTTGGCTTCATTAAATCAACTAACTCCTTCAAAGAAATGAAGAAATTACCATACCTGATTATCTCAGGGCTGCATAAGAAAGACAAAGTTAGCTTGAAGGATCACATAAAGAAATGAAAAATGTGCAATTCAAAAAAAACAGGAGTCTGCAATTTAAAGCACTGTTCTATGCAACATGCTCTGCTTGCTGTGCAACTAAGTGGGTGGTACTGTGCAACTGAAAAAAGATATGTATATAGGTTGTGGGGAGTTGGCTTGCCTGGTGTTCTCATCATCTAGTAGACTAAAATAGACAGCCAACCCTCAACTAAGCAGACTAATAGACAAACCAACCTAGTATAAACAGGAAGCCAAACTAGACATGACACCTAGTGCTTAGTACCACCCAGGCAAAAAAACTGTAAAAACATGAGGACAACCAACTACTACAGTGATGCAGCCAACTGGGCAGTCAGCCTTGTGCAACTACACAACTTATAAGTCAACTAGTTTCACTAAGGCAAGAAATAACTAGGTCGAAAAAAAGTTTACTAAAGCTAGCCAGTTGAGTATGATAATTTGTGCAACTGGGACAAACAAAAGGACTAGGGCAAAAATAAATGCAAAATAGGAAGCAGAGCAACTTTCTGCAACTCAACATCATATGGACAACCAACCTACTACAAAACAGGAACAAACCTAAAGCATGACAAGTAGTACAAAAAATCAAAACATGTGGACAACCAACTAGTACATGGATGCAGCCAACTAATCAGGCAACTTGTGCAAACTGAACGACGCGTAGACAGCCAACCTAGCACAAAACATCAAGCAAACTAAGCAAGGAAACTAGTGTCCAGTGTAGAACACATGGACAGCCAACTAGTATAGTGATGCAGAAAACTTAGTAGGCAAAACTTGTGCGCCTGAACAGCGTGTATACAACCGACTAGTACAAAACAGTAAGCCAACTAGTGCAACAACAGAGCATATGGACAACCAACTAATATATGGTTGCAGCCAACTGGGAAGAACAACATAGAACTTGAACTCGACATAGAACTTGAAGAAGAACTAGGGGAAATCATGAACAGATCTCAAAACCCCTGCCCTTGACAGCAACAGCCCTGAAGAACAAACAACCGCTCTCCATCACCCTAAAATCGCACAACGGGCGCCCTGGACGTGCATCCCCTGCTAGCTTTCGAACACCATAGCAATACAAGGGCCCATGCCCTACCCAACTACACCACTCTACTTTGCAATTTAAAAAAACAAAGAGTGTGCAATTTAAAGCACTATTCTATGCAACATGCTCTGCTTGATGTGCAACTAAGTGGGTTGTATTGTGCAACTGAAAAAAGATATGTACATGGGCTGTGGGGAGTTGGCTTGCCTGGTATTCTCATCATCTGCTCCTGGGATATGCCTGACCCAATACACAATGGCAGCATAAAGCTTGTTGACTGCCTCGTTGGAGTTGAAGGTCTTCTTTTTGTTGTAATCAATGAATGGAGACCTTTGAGATGCTCTGGGCCTTATTACCCTCCTCTGTCTTCGTGCAACAGGTGGTCCTGAAGAACTGCTTGTACCAACTGCTGGTTCTTCGCATATCGGGGTGTGGCAGCTGTCTGGTGATCCAACATCCGGCTGGTGAGCTAATCCCTTGCCAGCATCAGCAGCAATACATCCTTCATTCGTTGTTGCTAGGTCTAACTCATCCTCATCTATGACAACCACGTTTGCTTCCCCTGTTTGTGCTGCTGGAGCAAGTGCTGCAGCATGCCCAGCATCATCATCTAGGCCCAGGTCAAAAGTTGGTGCATCGCAGTACCCATCACCATGATAACTGCAAGAATTTGATCTGCGTATGGGTTGAAGGCCAGGGGCATCTTCTTGCGGCACATTCACAGGTGCATCGCTCGCTGACCTGGTTCGCAGTAATGTTGTAGTTGGTGGCCTGGGAGGCTTGCACCTGCTTACAATGTTGAACACCTCCTATTGTGTTAATCTGTTCTGAAAATCAGCTCTTGGTGATGCAGACTTGCTTGGATGCTCTGTGGTAGCTCTTGAAGACGGCAGTTTGATAGATTGACAACCTCCTTCCGTGTTTGGCATTGAAGAATCTGTATGAATTGTCACCTTGGGGCTTGCGGTTGCAGTTGAGTCTTCCTGAACAACTCTGCTAGTTTTGACTGTGAACACTTCAGTTGGTACACTGGTATCTGCAGTTGGCACCTTTGCAGTCTGAGTTGGCACCAAACTAGTAGAACTTGGCAGCCCTTCAACGTTGGCTGTGGCACATTGTTTTGTCTCGTGTCTGGACCCCACACCTTTCCTGCCCTGTTCCTCCTTTGTGCCCTTGGAAAACTAGACAATCTTTTGCTGCTTAGCTAGTTTAGGTGGGGCTGTTGACAGAGGAATCTTCCCCTTGATCTGTTGAACTCCTGTGATGGTTGTAGGCTCAACAGGTATTGCTGACACATCTTCAGTGGTGGTTGGCTCTCTGATCACTACAGTTGGCACAACAGTTTTCGCCACAACTTCCTTGTCCACATGTATTTCTGCATCTGCCCTCGGCATCTGTTGCTTGATTTGAGGCAGCTTCAGATTCTTCTTCATTGTAACTCCTTTGCTCTTCTGGACCACATGAGGGTTTGCCACAGATGCTGCCTTGCTCTTGCTGGAGCTAATATCAGGAAGCTGCTTTAAATATTCCTTGTATTTCTCCTTCGAATGAACCCAATCAAGACCCTTCCCTGCTTCCTCCATGTCAACTAGATTATTTTCATCCTCACTCAAGAAGAACAAATTCTGGTCAATAGCAAAATCTATCTTGTCACACAAGTCTCGCTCATGGACGTCTGGCACAGGGAAAGTGGTTGGCAAAGCTGGCTTCATGTTGCACAGCTTGAACATGTCAATGCTGCCCTGAGACTCCGCTTCATCATTTCTCTTTGACTTTGGCAAATTCTTGTCTTTCCAGCAAGTTTTGTCAATCAACATCTATAGTGTGCTCCTGCTGCTCATTGAGTTGCTGCTGCTGGCAGGGTTGGCAGATCTGGTTGTGTTGCCCCCAGTACCACCAGAACCAGGGGCATTATCATCATCATCATCTGAACTGTCACTGCCTCCATTGGGTCCCTGTTGATCATCAGGATCGGCATCCTCATCTTCTTCCTCGTCATCTTCTTCCCCCTCACTACCATCGATTCCTGCAGCTTTGTTTCCATCTCCTTCTTTACCAACATTTTCTTGTTCCTCCTCCTATGCCTCACTATCTTCTTCCTTGCCCTCCTCCTCTCCTTTGTCCTCTTTTCCTTTGTCCTCCTCCTCCTCTTCCTCCTCCGCCTCCTCCTCCTCCTCTTCCTCCTCCTCCTTATCATCATCCTCTTCTTCTTTGTCATCCTCCTATTTGTCCTCCTCCTCTGATTCATCCTCATCTGTCTCCCCGTCGTCTTCAACATCTTGTGGTACTTCCATTTCATCATCTTTGTCTGACTCCTCATCATCGAACTCTTCTTCTTCTGGTATAGGTGAAACCCGTCTCTTCCTTTTTGGAGCACGGCGTGACGGAGCAGTTCCCGTTGATGTCTGTTGTACATATGGATCAACATCCGGTTCCTCATCATCGATCTTGGCAACTGCTTCAATGAAGGTGCCAACCTATTCAGTTACTGCCTTGCACAAGTCATTGACCACTTTGGCAATCTTTGCCTTTTTCTGCATCAAAAAATTGAGTACTCATTCAATTATAAACAAATTAAAAAAAGAAATGTTGGTAAATGATCGAAACTGATTTATGCAAAAGACTTGCCTGGGGATTGTACATTAGTGGTAATTTGGATGCAACGAATGCTTGAGCTTGCAAAAGACCACCAAACAGTGGTGTCTGCTCCATGCCCCTATACTCCTCTTTAAGCTGATGTGAAAAAGGAGAAAAAGAAAATGACAAGGTTATCAAAGCAGATATTGTGTTGAAAGAAAAACAGAATTTTATAACTTGTGCAACTACAACAAAATGCTGGGCAGACATGATTCTACATGAATGCAACTGCACAAAACCCAAAAAAAGTGCACCCAAAAAGGTCACCTGAAGAAAATGTTTCTGCCAACTGTTGTCACACATCTGTGCAACAAGATAAGTAAAATTGTGCAACTTGAAACATAAGATGTCTCATACAAAAATGAACATGTGACCACATGTCGAAAAGTAGAGCTACAAGATGTGCAACTACATGCATTCTTGTGCCAACTAATTACAGTTTTTGCGCAACTACCAAAAAGTGTCTACCTAAAATTCTACCAACTTGTGCAACTGAACAACATATGCAAAACAACTGCAGAACATAAGGATAGCCAACCCACAACTAAGCATACTAATAGACAACCAACATAGTACAAACGGGAAGACAACTAATTGAAAGCACAAGTGCTCCCTGGGTGGTTTTGGTAATGAATGTCAACATATCTCTTGGTGGACTAACACTTTTACCTAGTATGTTTCAGAGAAGTTCAACAATGGAGTGGCATGGACTAAAGGATGTGGAACCCCTTCAAGATGCTAAGGACAAAGGATTGGCTCAAGCTCCAAGATCAAGACTCTACATTTTCTATTTTAGTGATCCAAGATCACATTGAGTCTATAGGAAAAGCCAATACTATCAAGAGGGGATGAGGTGTTGCTTAATGCCTTGCTTGCTCAAAGTGCTTAGTGATATGCTCCAAAGCCCTCAACTACTTTCTCACATCCACATATGTCCTAAACCAAAAGTCAAACTCGGCCCTACTGATTCTTTCTATCCGGCGCCACCGAGTTCAGATGTCATAGCCACTGCCACAAACCCTAGGCAAATCGGTCTCGCCGATAGGGATCTCGGTCTCACCGAGATGGGATTGTAATCTCTCTGTGTATGTCCATTACTAAAATCGGTCTCACCGAGGTTGAGTAATCGGTACTACCGAGATTACAATGCAAACTCTCTAGTTAGCTTATTACCAAAATCGGTCTCACCGAGTTTGTGTAATCGGTCCCACCGAATTTGCCTGACCAACTCTCTGGTTAGCTTATTACCAAAATCGGTCTCACCGAGTTTGTGTAATCGGTCTCATCAAGATTACATTATGCCCTAACCCTAACCATATCGGTCCTACCGAGTTGCATGTTGGTCCCACTGAAAATCCTAACGGTCACTAGATTTTTAGAATTGGTCCGACCGAGTTTTTCAATTCGGTCCCACCGAGATTGGCAAGTTGTGTGTAACGGTTAGATTTTGTGTGGAGGCTATATATACCCCTAAACCTCCTCTTCATTCGTGGAGAGAGCCATCAGAACAAGCCTACACTTCCAACTTACCATTTCTGAGAGAGAACCACCTACTAATGTGTTGAGGCCGAGATATTCCATTCCTACCATATGAATCTTGATCTCTAGCCTTCCCCAAGTTGCTTTCCACTCAAATCTTCTTTCCACCAAATCCAAATCCTGTGAGAGAGAGCTGAGTGTTGGGGAGACTATCATTTGAAGCACAAGAGCAAGGAGTTCATCATCAACACACCATTTTTTTACTTCTTGGAGAGTGGTGTCTCCTAGATTGGCTAGGTGTCACTTGGGAGCCTCTGACAAGATTGTGGAGTTGAACCAAGGAGTTTGTAAGGGCAAGGAGATCGCCTACTTCTTGAAGATCTACCGCTAGTGAGGCAAGTCCTTCGTGGGCGACGGCCATGGTGGGATAGACAAGGTTGCTTCTTCGTGGACCCTTCGTGGGTGGAGCCCTCTGTGGACTCGCGTAGCCGTTACCCTTCGTGGGTTGAAGTCTCCATCAACGTGGATGTACGATAGCACCACCTATCGGAACCACGACAAAAACATCCGTGTCTCCAATTGTGTTTGAATCCTCCAATCCCTTCCCTTTACATTCTTGCAAGTTGCATGCTTCACTTTCCGCTGCTCATATACTCTTTGCATGCTTGCTTGTTATGTATTGTGAGTGTTAAACTTGTGCCTAAACTCCACTCCAACTTAAAGAAGTTAAAAACTGCAACTTTTAGCACTTAGTGTCTAATCACCCCCCCCCTAAACACCTCTTCTCGATCCATTCAATTGGTATCAGAGCCAGGTTTCCATTGCTTTGGTTTAAACACCATTGGAGGAAGATGGATGAGTCTACTATTGGGAGTCTTAGACATAGAGTGTCTATACTTGATGGAGAGTACTTTCATGAGTGGAAAAATGAGATGCTTGTGATTTTCAATCAATATCATTTGAACAAGTACATTGCTAGTCCTTGTGCACCTCATGTTGATCCTATGCATCCTACCCTTGATGAGTCAATTGACATGATTAGGAATCTTAGAACTGTTAATCTTATCACTAGAGGCTTGCCTAGAAACTTGAGTAGAAACTTGCCTACTCTTGAGTGTGCCTACACTATATGGAAATTTCTTGAGAAACGCTTTCCAAATTATTCTTTGAAAAATCTAGATGATATTCTCCATAAGTCTATTGCCTTGAGTAAGATGAATTCCAATGATCCTATGTTTGGTGATTGTCTATTTGAGCTTACAAACCCTATGCGTGCCAAAGGAGATGTTGGAATTATTAGTGATACTATTTCTGAAGCTATAAAAGTTCATAAGCAAGATCATTGTCAAACTCACTCTGACGAATCACCCTCTCTAGGATTTGATCCACCACATGACGATGTTGAACATGGATACTATGATGAGGATGATGATAGTGACTTTGATCTTGACGATGCAATGAGACACTTTGGTCTTATGGCAAATCTTCGGGGATATATGGCAGGAGGAAAGGAATGGGTTCTTGATAGTGGATGTACCGGTCACATGACCGGAGATAAAGACATGTTTCGTGAGCTTGATGAAAATGATGGTCCTCGAAAGTATGTCACTTTCGGTGACAACTCAAAGGGTAAGGTGGTTGGCCTCGGTAAGGTGGCCATATCACATGATAGCTCCATTCAAAATGTAATGCTCGTTGAATCTCTTGGCTACAACTTACTTTCAGTATCTAGACTTGCTGATTTCGGTTTCAATGTCCTATTTAGTGAAGTAGATTGCCAAGTGTTTCGTAGAGATAATCATAAAATGGTCTTTACCGGCATACGTAGAGGTGATCTTTACATTGTTGATTTCACTAAAAAGGCTCAACCTAGAACTTGCTTTATTGCTAAATCTTCTAAAGGTTGGTTATGGCATAGACGATTAGGTCATGTTGGTATGCGAAACCTTGACAAGCTTATTAAAGGAAATCATATCCTTGGTGTTAACGATGTCATAATTGATATGGATAGACTTTGCAGTGCTTGTCAAGCAGGTAAACAGGTTGGAGGAAGGCATCCCGTGAAGAACATCATGACCACAAGGAGGCCACTTGAGCTACTTCAAATGGATCTCTTTGGTCCCAACGCTTACAAAAGTCTCGGTAGAAATTCGTTTGGTCTAGTTATAGTTGATGATTTTTCAATATTTACGTGGGTGTTCTTTCTCGATGATAAATCGCAGGTCCAAAAGATCTTCAAAAAGTTCGCTAAGAAGGCCCGAAATCAATTTGAAGTGAAGATCAAGAAGGTTCGCAGCGACAATAGAACGGAGTTCAAGAACGCAAATGTGGACACCTTTCTTGATGAAGAAGGGATTTCACATGAGTTCTCGGCTATGTACACACCTCAACAAAATGGAGTTGTTGAGAGGTAGAACCAGACGCTCATCGAAATGGCGAGAACGATGCTTGATGAGTACAAGATGCCAAAGCACTTTTGGGTGGAAGCGGTTGAGACAGCTTGTCATGCAACAAATCGCTTGTATCTTCACAAGCTACTCGGCAAGATGGCATACGAGCTCCTCACCGGTAACAAACCCCAAGTTGGATACTTTCGACTATTCGGCTCAAAGTGCTACATTCTTTATAAGCATCATCGTTCTAAATTTGCTCCTAAGTCTCATGAAGGTTTCCTACTTGGTTATGGCTCAAACTCTCACACATACCGTGTCTACAACAATTTCACCCAAAAGGTTGAAGAAACGGTAGATGTGAAGTTTGATGAATTTAATGGCTCGCAAGTAGAGCAATTGCCAATTGATGTAGGAGACAAAGATCCCTCGGAAGCAATCCAAGACTTGTCTATTGGCAAGATCCGCCCAACGGAGGTGAAGGAGAGTACCTCGTCCGTCCAAGTGGAATCTTCTACCTCATGACAAGGTGAACCAAGAGTTGATATGGAAGCATCCACAAGTGAGACACACCAAGATGAAGAAAACAAGGAAGTACACCAAGAACGTCAATAACCTCCTTCTCCACCACGACAAGAGAACGACAACGCCAAAAATGAAGAAGGCCAAGAAGAAGAACAAGATGAAGGAGATGTTCAACCAAGACCCAAGCAAAAGCTTTCACGAGTTCAAGCAAGAATTGCTAAAGACCATCCCGTCGAGCAAATCTACAATGATATCCAAACCGGGAGAATCACTCGCTCTAAAACTCATTTAGCTAACTTTTGTGAACACTATCCATTCATCTCTAGCATTGAACCTATGAAGGTTGAAGAATCATTGGAAGATCCGGATTGGATAAATGCCATGCATGAAGAGCTACACAACTTTGAGAGAAATCAAGTGTGGACATTGGTTGAGAAGCCCGACAACAATCACAACATCATCGGTACCAAATGGGTGTTTCGCAACAAGAAAGATGAAGATGGACAAGTAGTTCGCAACAAAGCACGTTTCGTCGCCCAAGGCTACACACAAGTTGAAGGTATGGACTATGGTGAGACTTATGCTCCCGTTGCTAGACTTGAGTCCATTCACATCTTACTTGCCTATGCTAATCACCATGATATCACCTTGTACCAAATGGACATTATAAGTTCTTTTCTAAATGGTGAAATAGAGGGGAAGTTTATGTTAAGCAACCTCTCGGCTTTGTCAATCCTAAGAAACCAAATCATCTTTACAAACTTCACAAAGCTCTTTATGGTCTTAAACAAGCTCCTAGAGCATGGTATAAATGCTTGACCAAGTTCCTTATTGAAAAAGGCTTTGAAATTGGAAAAATAGATTCTACTCTTTTTACTAAAAGGGTCAATGGAGAACTATTTGTGTGCCAAATCTATGTTGATGATATTATATTTGGTTCTACTAACCCTCATTTTAGTGAAAAGTTTGGGAAGCTAATCTCGGAGAAGTTTGAGATGTCTATGATGAGTGAACTCAAATTCTTTCTGAAGGAAATATTCCCTAGAGGCAATAATAAAGTTATTATTTATTTCCTCATATCATGATAAATGTTTATTATTCATGCTAGAATTGTATTAACCGGAAACATGATACATGTGTGAATACATAGACAAACATATAGTCACTAGTATGCCTCTACTTGACTAGCTCATTAATCAAAGATGGTTATGTTTCCTAACCATAGACATGTGTTGTCATTTGATTAATGGGATCACATCATTAGGAGAATGATGTGATTGACATGACCCATTCCGTTAGCCTAGCACTTGATCGTTTAGTATATTGCTATTGCTTTCTTCATGACTTATACATGTTCCTGTAACTATGAGATTATGCAACTCCCATTTACCGGAGGAACACTTTGGGTGCTACCAAACGTCACAACGTAAATAGGTGATTATAAAGGAGTACTATAGGTGTCTCCAAAGGTACATGTTGGGTTGGCGTATTTCGAGATTAGGTTTTGTCACTCTGATTGTCGAAGAGGTATCTCTGGGCCCTCTCGGTAATGCACATCACTATAAGCCTTGCAAGCAATGTAGCTAATGAGTTAGTTATGGAATGATGCATTATGTAACGAGTAAAGAGACTTACCAGTAACGATATTGAACTAGGTATTGGATACCGACGATCGAATCTCGGGCAAGTAACATACCGATGACAAAGGGAACAACGTATGTTGTTATGCGGTTTGACCGATAAAGATCTTCGCAGAATATGTAGGAGCCAATATGAGCATCCAGGTTCCGCTATTGGTTATTGAACAAGAATAGTTCTAGGTCATGTCTACATAGTTCTCGAACCCGTAGGGTCCACACGCTTAACGTTACGATGACAGTTTTATTATGAGTTTATAAGTTTTGATGTACCGAAGGTTGTTCGGAGTCCCGGATGTGATCACAAACATGACGAGGAGTCTCGAAATGGTCGAGACATAAAGATTGATATATTGAAAGCCTATATTTGGATATCAGAATGGTTCCGGGTGAAATCGACATTTTACCAGAACACCGAGGGGTTACCGGAACCCTCCCGGGGGTTAATGGGCCTTAGTGGGCCATGAGGGAGAAGAGGAGGGCCGCCCAGGGCAGGCCGCGCGCCCCCTCGCCCCCTAGTCCGAATAGGACAAGGAAGGGGGGGGGGCGGCGCCCCCCTTTCCTCTTTCCCCTCCCCCCTTTCCTTCTCCACCAAGGCAAGAGGGGGGAGTCCTACTCCCGATGGGAGTAGGACTCCTCCAGGCGCACCCCTAGGGGGCCGGCCGCACCTTCCCCCTCCCTCCTTTATATATGGGGCAGGGGGCACCCTAGAACACACAAGTTGATCTACGTGATCGTTCCTTAGTCGTGTGCGGTGCCCCCCTCCACCATATTCCACCTCGGTCATATCGTCGCGGAGTTTAGGCGAAGCCCTACGCCGGTAGAACATCATCATCATCACCACGCCGTCGTGCTGATGGAACTCATCCCCGACACTTTGCTGGATCGGAGTCCGGGGATCGTCATCGAGCTGAACGTGTGCTGAACTCGGAGGTGTCGTACGTTCGGTACTTGGATCGGTCGGATCGTGAAGACGTACGACTACATCAACCGCGTTGTCATAATGCTTCGTCTTACGGTCTACGAGGGTACGTGGACATTACTCTCCCCTCTCGTTGCTATGCATCACCATGATCTTGCGTGCGCGTAGGAAATTTTTTGAAATTACTATGTTCCCCAACACTTTCTTGGTTTGCAAATCAAACAAACTAGGGAAGGTACCTTTGTCTCTCAAACAAAGTACACCAAGGACTTATTCAAGAAGTTCAATATGCAAGAATGCAAAGGTATGACTACACCCATGCCTACTAGTGGACATCTTGATTTGACCAAAGATGGTGAACCCGCCGATCAAAAGGTTTATCGCTCTATGATTGGTTCATTGTTATATATATGTGCTTCACGTGCCGATATCATGTTAAGCGTGTGCATGTGTGCACGATATCAAGCTGCTCCTAAAGAATGTCATCTTAAGGCCGTGAAAAGGATAGTGAAATACTTAATTCATACACCAAATTTTGGCATTTGGTATCCTAAGGGGGCCTCTTTCGATCTTGTTGGCTACTCTGACTCGGACTATGCTGGTGACAAGGTTGATAGAAAGTCCACTTCGGGTACTTGTCAATTTCTTGGTAGATCTCTTGTGTCTTGGTCTTCCAAGAAACAAAACTCGGTATCCTTATCCACTGCCGAAGCGGAATACATTGCCGCTGGTTCATGTTGTGCTCAATTACTTTGGATGACCCAAACTCTTAAAGATTATGGGATATATGTGAAACATGTTCCATTACTTTGTGACAATGAAAGTGCTATCAAGATTGCTCACAATACCGTGCAACATTCTCGAACTAAGCATATTGAAGTTCATCATCATTTCATTCGAGATCATGTTGCCAAAGGTGACATTAATCTTAAGCATGTTCGCACCGAAAAACAATTAGCGGATATTTTCACCAAACCACTTGATGAGAAAGTGTTTTGCAGGTTAAGAGGTGAATTGAACATCATTGATGCTTCAAACTTGGAGTAGAAGCTCCATTGGATACATGCAAGACATGAGCTTATGACTAATCCTTGATATTTCTCTTATGATGATAATCTTATGTCTTGGATATACTTGCACCTTGCATGTTATCTAACCCATGTAGGTACCTGGTTGAATCGAATTCCATGAGATTTTAACCTACTCATATCTTGAGCAATCTCTACATCACCAAGTCTCTACACAATGGTGGTTGAAGACAAGGAAGCACAGAACCATTCAAACATATCCTTTGACAAATTCTATGATTGAGTTTCATGATTGTCATTTTGGACATACAAGTGCTCTTCCTTGCAAAAACTAACCCATGTAGGTAGATGAACTCAAATTCCAAGTTATGCTCCCAACTCTTGATGAGCTACATCAACCTTGAGCAACCCATACAAGTTCAACTACATGATCAACACCACCACCCAAGGTATGTCATTCCATCTTAGAGAAGCTTTACTCCAAGTCATGAGTCAAAGCAACTCGACAAGATGTGAATACATCCAGATGCTTAAACAATAAATGGTAACCCCATTTTGAGCTTAAACGATGAGTATGACCTATGATCAAGTGATCTCACTTGACTCCTAAAGTCAATATACTCTAACATAGGTGACCTTGTCGCCGACCATCTCTAGATGAAGTTTACTTGTGTTCTTTTCTGTACTCTTGCATTTGTCTCATGCATGTTTGATTCCCCTTTCCAAAAAAAACTTCATCTAGATTTCTTTTCTATTTATTCTGCATTCCCTGCATCCAATTCTTTGCAAATCCTTCAGTTAATTCCTTGCAAATCCTTGTGAGATCTAACTTGTCTAGTGAGCTGAGGTGACAAGTGTTTTCTCTGCGATGAACTCGTTCTCACCGGTTTGTTGTTTTTGGTCCAACCGAATCCTTTCGGTGCAACCAAAGCATACCACTTGGTGCCACCGATTTCACTACAGGAAATTTTTTTTGCCACTTGTTCCTGCTTTACTTTTGATTCAGCTCCACTCAATGAATCTTGTCCTCTACAAGAATCACATTTTTATTAGTGCTTTATGTTGTGACTCAAGGACCAAACCCATTCACGACAAATTCCAGAAGGCCCTTCTTGGAAATTGATGTCAAAGGGGCAGAGAGAGATCACATCAAAGCTTATCACTTCCAAAGGGGGAGAGAGTATCACTTCCACAAGGGGAGAGAGAGATCTCCAGGGGGAGAGAATACTCAAGAAGAGAGTAATCCTCAAGGATCCCAGATGCTTGGTGTTCAAGAGGAGAGATGCCACATGTCTTCTTGAGGGGAAAGACATGTTCATATGTGCCTAGTTGCATTATCTCTGATTTTGCATTTTGCTCTGTTTTTCTGTTCCCTATCTTCTCCCAGTATCCCATGCTAGATTTAGGGGGAGCAAGACATCTAAGGGAAAGAAATTCCTTAAACTCATTGCACATCTTTACCTTTGGGGACATGTCTATGTGGTACTTAGTACTCACTCTCTACATGTCATCCCAGTCTTGGTATTCTTGTGGTTTCTTCTGTTTGCTCTGGCTAGTAGGTGTATCTGTGTTATCTAACCTTGTTTACACAGGTTCATTCCATCCTAAGACAACTCAAGACCACAAGGTAAGTATATGCATCACAGTCATGTGTATGAGAAATTCTTGCTGATGTACATACTGTTTGCAAGAAGGACTCATGAGCATGAAGGTACATTTCCCACATACACATCTGTTGCTATCTTTTGCTCTGATGCATATGGCCAAGATACATGTAACACATTGCTTACTCTGTCATGTTCATGCATTCTTTTTTTTGCAGGAAATCAGAGAGCTTTTATTCATTAAACGCATTCTTGGGACAGTCAGCCAGTAGGCTGGTCACCAAGAAGCCAGGGGTATCATCGAGCCAGCTTTCTGTAACATTCAATGTGCAAGCACGCTTGGCACATAGATGCGCCGGAAGATTTGCCGACTGATTTACATGTTGAATATCGAAAGAAGAAAAAGAAGTACATAGCTCTCCTATTTCTAAAAGTAAAGGAGCCACAACAGAACGAGCATTGTGGCGAGTGTGCCAGAGCTTCACCAGCTCCAAGCAGTCGACTTCCATAGTCACTTGCGGGAATCCTCGAAGACAAGCGAATCGGACTCCATCTCGCAAGGACAAACACTCCATCATCAAGGGATCCGAAACCCCCACGTATGGTTTGCACCATGAAACCAAAAGGGCCGTAGAGGAGCGAGCCACTCCCCCAGCACCTCCCCGCCCTTCATCAAAGTTTAGGGATCCATCGGTTGTGATTTTGATCATACCCTCTTCCGGGGGTCGCCAGCCGTGACCTGGGAGAATCATCGCGTCCTTCCGAGGCAGCTGTAAGAGGGAGATTGCTTCCTTGATAGATCTCATGGTTGCTGTGGGGTCCCTCCCCTCGTCGCCATGTTTGATTCGGTTCCTCGAATGCCAAATAGACCACATTATGGTAGTGATCTTGGCTCGATCGTCTGCAGAAAACTGCGGGTGACAAGTTACATCATGCGCCCAAGTATTGGAGTGTAGGGGAGGCAGGCGAAGGCCGAGCCAAGTCCACGCCTCTTCCCAGAAGCCCTGGGCATGTGGGCAGTGAATAAGCGCATGCTTCAGATCCTCCTCCATGGAACAGCACACTTTGCATTGTCGAGCATCTGCAATATGTCTGTAATTAAGTGTAGCTTCATCTGGGAGTATGCCACGCAATACTCTCCACCAAAAAACTCTCACTTTGGGAATAACAGGCAATTTCCACAGAGATTTCCATAGTTGTTGGTCGTCCATTGAAGCTTCGGTAGCCGCCCCTTCCTCTTGAGACAAAATCTCAGTCTGAGTCACTAGAGCGCGGTACGCCGTCTTAACAGTGTAGTTCCCTGATTTATCAAATGCCCATGCGAAAAAATCTTCACCCCCGCCCTGCCTGATCGGGATGTTGAGGATGGCAGCGGCATCCTGGGCGGTGAAAGTGTTCCTCACCACTTCATGTTTACACGACCAAAGATCACTGTCAATTAAGTCTGACACCCGGTCGATGGTTGTACCTGCAGGTCTCAGGGTCGGTGTCATGGAGACCGTGCCCGGTATCCATTTATCCTCCCATACTGAGATGGTGGATCCGTCTCCATCCCTAGATATTAGTCCAGTATTGAGGGCATTCCTTCCCGCCACGATTGCCCTCCATGTGGCCGAAGCTGACTTGGGTATTGTGGCATGCAAGAAATCCGTGTCCGGAAAATACCGGCCCTTTAGAACTCGAGCACAAAGCGAGTTTGGGCCGGTAATAAAACGCCAGCCGTGTTTGCCCAACATAGCCAGATTAAAAAGATGTGGGTCACGAAACCCCATCCCTCCCTTGCACTTTGGTGTAGTCAACGCTTTCCAGGACATCCAGTGCATTGCTTTTTTGTCAAGAGAGCTACTCCAAAAAAATTGCCATAGGAGAAGTTAAACTCTTACAAACTTTCTTGGTGAGGAGAAAAGTGCTCATGGGGTAAGTTGGAATAGATTGTATGACAGACTTGAGCAGTGTTTCCCTTCCCGCGCAAGCAAGCAGCCTCTCAGACCACCCTTGCATCTTCCCACGAGCTCTCTCGCTGATATGGTCGAAGGTGCCACTAGTGATCCGGCCAACAGCAGTAGGGAGCCCAAGGTACTTCTCGTTGAATGCCTCTCTCTGGATATTCAGTATTGATTTCATTGCTTGCCTGCCAGTATCCGGAGTATTTGTGCTGAAATATATCGAGCTCTTCTCTCAATTAATACATTGTCCCGAGGCGACTCCATATATCCTCAAGATCTCGTTCAATCGAGCCGCACTCAGAGTATTTGCATTGATGAAGATTAAACTGTCATCTGCAAACAACAAGTGAGATACCCAAGGTGATCTATAGCTCACTCTTAGACCTCTATCAATAGTTCCACCATTGTAATATTTTAACAACGAGGAAAAACCCTCCGTGCATAACAGAAAAATGTAGGGGGATACTGGGTCACCTTGTCTGAATCCTCGAGTTGGCGTGAAGTATGGGAGAAGTTCGCCATTGACCCGGACAGAGAAACGGATAGAGGTTACACACTTCATGATCAGGCGAATGAATGTGATACTGAAATCGAGGCGAGATAGGATTGCCTCAAGATGATGCCACTCGACGCGATCGTAAGCCTTCATCATGTCCAGCTTGACCGCGCAAGAATAATTCTTGCCCTTCTTTCTTCTCCTCATCGTATGTATGCTCTCATAAGCAACTAGCACATTATCTGTGATGAGGCGTCCGGGAACGAAGGCACTCTGTTCTTCACTAATGATTGCGTCCATATTGCCTCGCAAACGGTTTGTAATAACCTTTGCAGCAATTTTATAGAGCACCGAGCATAGAGCAATAGGACGATACTGGGAGATCGACTGCGGGTGCCGTACCTTGGGGATAAGTGTTATGGAAGTGTCATTCAGGCCCGTCGGTAGCTCACCCCCATTGAGAAAGTCCAGAACTGCCAGGGTAACATCTTGTCCCAATAGGTCCCAATGCCGTTGGTAAAACCCAGTTGTAAACCCATCAACACCAGGATCTTTTGAAGGTGCCACTTGAAATAGAGCCCGTTTGACTTCCTCCGGGGTATAGGGTTTTGTAAGATCATCATTCATGGCCTGTGACACCTTAACAGGCACATGTGATAATAGATCGTTAGCATCCGCGAAGCCCTGTGTTTGATACAGGTCTTGGTAGAAAGCTAACACCTCCGCCTTGTCCTCATTTTCATTTGCACAAACTGAACCATCTGCTCGGCGAAGCCCAAGGATTTTGTTCATGCGCTTGCGTTGGGCAGCTTGTGCCTGAAAATAGGAAGTGTTCTGATCGCCCTCACGGAGCCAAGGAACACGAGATCTCTGTCGGATCCATACCTCCTCACGGTATAGAGCTTCCTTCAGTTTCTGAACTATGTCTTTCTCCTCGTCTGTTGGTCCCAAGCCAATCGAGTGGCACCGAATGCGCTCGAGTTTCTTTTGAAGTTGTCGTACTGTACGAGCCAGACAGCCGAATTCCTTAGAGCACCATGGCTCTAGCGTTGCCTGCAAGGTCCCCAAGGCCGAAGCAATCCCCTGGAGCCCCGGCCAGCGCTGAATGCCCCGCCAAGTATCCTTTACTAAGCGGTCATAGTCAGTATGTGTCCGCCACACATTCTCGTACCGAAACTGTTTCTTGGATCTTGGCCTCTGTGACAAAGTCTCCATTACCTCTGCCATGACAAAACAGGGATCAGACTCAACTGACGGTAGGTGTCTGACTCATATGTGATGGAAGAGTTGCCTGAACTCTTCGTTTGCGAAAGCTCGGTCTAATCGTGCCTGGACATTTGCCTCAGACGCTTCATGTTCATGCATTCACATGCTTCTACATTCCATATTCACATGATTGCATACATGTAGGGGGAGCCTATGCTTGTTACATGTCTTTCCAAAGCTTTACTTGCTATTCTGTATATCTTTATCTAAAGCTTTGATGTATGTTGTCATCAATTACCAAAAAGGGGGAGATTGAAAGCACAAGTGCTCCCTGGGTGGTTTTGGTAATTAATGTCAACATATCTCTTGTTGGACTAACACTTTTACCTAGTATGTTTCAGAGAAGTTCAACAATGGAGTGGCATGGACTAAAGGATGTGGAACCCCTTCAAGATGCTAAGGACAAAGGATTGGCTCAAGCTCCAATATCAAGACTCTACATTTTCTATTTTAGTGATCCAAGATCACATTGAGTCTATAGGAAAAGCCAATACTATCAAGAGGGGATGAGGTGTTGCTTAATGGCTTGCTTGCTCAAAGTGCTAAGTGATATGCTCCAAAGCCCTCAACTACTTTCTCACATCCACATATGTCCTAAACCAAAAGTCAAACTCGGCCCCACCAATTCTTTCTATCCAGCGCCACCGAGTTCAGATGTCATAGCCACTGCCACAAACCCTAGGCAAATCAGTCTCACCGAGATGGGATTGTAATCTCTCTGTGTATGTCCATTACTAAAATCGGTCTTACCGAGGTTGAGTAATCGGTACTACCGAGATTACAATGCAAACTCTCTGGTTAGCTTATTACCAAAATCGGTCCCACCAAGTTTGTGTAATCAGTCTCACCGAGTTTGCCTGACCAACTCTCTGGTTAGCTTATTACCAAAATCGGTCTCACCGAGTTTGTGTAATCGGTCTCACCGAGATTACGTTATGCCCTAACCCTAACCATATCGGTCCTACTGAATTGCATGTCGGTCCCACCAAAAATCCTAACGGTCACTAGATTTGCTGAATCAGTCCGACCGAGTTTTTAATTCGGTCCCACTGAGATTGGCAAGTTGTGTGTAACGGTTAGATTTTGTGTGGAGGCTATATATACCCCTCCACCTCCTCTTCGTTCGTGGAGAGAGCCATTAGAACAAGCCTACACTTCCAACTTACCATTTCTAAGAGAGAACCACCTACTCATGTGTTGAGGCCAAGATATTCCATTCCTACCATATGAATCTTGATCTCTAGCCTTCCCCAAGTTGCTTTCCACTCAAATCTTCTTTCCACCAAATCCAAATCCTGTAAGAGAGAGTTGAGTGTTGGGGAGACTATAATTTGAAGCACAAGAGCAAGGAGTTCATCATCAACACACCATTTGTTACTTCTTGGAGAGTGGTGTCTCCTAGATTGGCTAGGTGTCACTTGGGAGCCTCCGACAAGTTTGTAAGGGCAAGGAGATTGCCTACTTCGTGAAGATCTACCGCTAGTGAGGCAAGTCCTTCGTGGGCGACGGCCATGGTGGGATAGACAAGGTTGCTTCTTCATGGACCCTTCGTGGGTGGAGCCCTCCGTGGACTCGCGCAGCCGTTACCCTTCGTGGGTTGAAGTCTCCATCAACGTGGATGTACGATAGCACCACCTATCGGAACCACGACAAAAACATCCGTGTCTCCAATTGCGTTTGAATCCTCCAATCCCTTCCCTTTACATTCTTGCAAGTTGCATGCTTTACTTTCCGCTGCTCATATACTCTTTGCATGCTTGCTTGTTATGTATTGTGAGTGTTAAACTTGTGCCTAAACTCCACTCGAACTTAAAGAAGTTAAAAACTGCAACTTTTATCACTTAGTGTCTAATCACCCCCCCCCCTCTAGACACCTCTTCTCGATCCTTTCACTAATGCAAAGTGCAGAACATGTGAATAGCCAACTAAAAAAAGGGATGCAACCAATTGGGTAGAATTTTGTGCAACTTAACCAAAAACTAGTTCAAACAGCAACTGAATTTTCTGCCAACTGTTGTCACACATCTGTGCAACAAGATAAGTAAAACCGTGCAACTTGAAACATGTGACCACATGCCAAACTAGGGCTACAAGTTGTGCAACTACAGGCATTATTGTGCCAACTGATTACAGTTTTTACGCAACTACCAAGAAGTGTTGAAAAGCTGGTCCCAAAATCATATATGCACCTACCAAGGAATTAAAACTGGGAAGAAATGAATAGAACATAAAAATAGCCACTGTTGAAAAAAAAACAGAACTCACTTGTAATTTGCCGAACACACCAGGAGAGATCGTGTCCTTCTTGATCCTCTTGGCAATTAGGTTACTGTCCCATGCATTCGATCGTATAGCACAGTTGCTTACTGGGATGTAATGAACGAGCGCGTCATGGTACAGGATCTGCCACAGAACCAAAAAAGAAAAAACAAATTTTAGTTATTATGAGGGGTATTTTTCAGAAACTATGACTGCACAAAAAGAAGAAAAACACATTGAAGTACTAGTTTTCACTCACCATCAAGTGATACAAGCAGCAGCAAACAGTTTTCTTCGCCTGGTCCATGTCCCAGGAAGCTTCATTTATGTGTTCTGCTACAAAAAGGCAGATGTTCATGTTCTTGAGGTTTTCATGATCTAGCACGAGTTCATAGCACTTTGGGCTCAGCCTCAAGGCCGTGGTTGGTGCTAAGAAAGTGCTGAATGCAACCGCAAGCCAAGCCATAAAAAATGTGTCATCCGTTCTTCCCCCCATATCCTTAATCATCTTGGTCCATGTACTGATCTGGGGATGAGAAGTTCCAGTTATGTTGAAAGTCTCTCTTAATCTCCTAGTGGTATCCTTGTCAACTTTATAAATGACTTTTAGACCCATGTTAGGAAGATCAAATACCCTTTGAACACTGTCATCATCGACACAGATACTTCCCCTGCCTGGGAACACCATTTCAGATGTCTCTGGTTGGTAGGACTGCACCAGGAATTTACTGAAGTCCCCTGGAAGTGTATCTGATTCAAGAGGCCCCCAAACAACCTTGAAACTAGCTCTGACTTCTGTGGCGGGGATAGCGAGCTATTGAACTTCGCAAACCGCCCTAATGATGCCCTTGACCTGCCAGCTTGTGATGGTCGCTCCACATCTTCCCGGGCGGCCACCTCAACTCCTTCACCGTTGGCCTGATGATGAAAAAATAAAAAAAATAAACACAGGACAGAAAACTAAACTGTGAAAAACCTAGCAATGATCATGTGGATCAGTATAGCAAAAACTATATAAACATAAAATGGATCATGCCAACTGATTTGGTGTTTTTTGTGCAACTAAGAAAGCTCATCATGGCAACTGAAGACTACCAGTGTGCAAACAGCAAGAAAACTAGGAAAGCATACTAGACCTGACAACTACAGAAAGTTCTAGGGGATGTGCAACGATAAAGCATGATGTTGGAAAGAAGATAACAACAACTAAAAAAAGTTTTGCAAGAAACAGTTCAATAGCTCATAAACACACGCAAAAAAAACCACATACCTCAGCATCTGCTGCGGAAGATGAGGCAGCTCCTCCACCAACTGCTGCCTGCACAAAAATGGTGACAAATGATGTCAACTACAAAGATGTCAACTTCTTTGAAAACTATATGTACATCAAGATGACCAGTGATGTCAACTACAAGATGGTAATTGAGCAACTAGAACAAAAATAGTTGTGCCAACAGCATCATAAATTCATCAGCCCCTAAAAACCCGAGAAACATTGATATTCAAGGATTTACTTGCCCTAGTAGATGATTCAGCTCGCCCTGCTGCTGCTGCACATTTAGTCTGCTTTACAATCCGAAACCGATCAACATCCTAAGAAAATAAAAAAAACATGGGTGTGGGAAAAAATTATTATATGACCAAAAATAAGGTGAGTGTGTAATCAGCATGCCCTTACCTCAGCTTCCTCTCCCTGCTCAACACTACGTTTTAGGCGTGGCTGGCGATTAGCAGCACTCTTTGTCCTCCGGCAAAGGGACTGACTTCCAGAACCCTAATTAAGCAACCATAAAAACATGAAAAAAAAAGACATAAGCATACGTGGATAAGTTTAAAACAACTAAAAAATGCAGAAAAAATGAGAAAAATACATCTCCTTCATTGCCATCAGCTTCTCCTCCTATTATAACCATTTTTAGCCCGTGGGGGAAATTCAAGAAAAGAAAACATAGTTAGAAGATCCACAAATGAAGTACAGAACCAACTAGTACATGGATGCAGCCAACTAATCAGGCAACTTGTGCAACTGAACGACGCATAGATAGACAACCTAGCACAAAACATCAAGCAAACTAAGCAGGGAAACTAGTGTCCAGTGTAGAACACATGAACAGCCAACTAGTATAGTGATGCTGCCAAATCAGTAGGCAACTTGTGCAACTGAACAACGTGTAGACAACCAACTAGTACAAATAGTTAGAAACAGTAAACCAACTGACCAAGACAACTAGTGCAACTGCAGAGCATATGGACAACCTATTGGGGAACGTTGCAGAAAATTAAAATTTTTCCTACGGTTTCACCAAGATCCATCTATGAGTTCATCTAAGCAACGAGTCAAGGGAGTGAGTTTGCATCTACATACCACTTGTAGATCGCGTACGGAAGCGTTCGTGGGAGCGGTGATGATGGAGTCGTACTCGACGTGATTCAGATCACCGATGACCAAGTGCTGAACGGACAGCACCTCCGCGTTCAACACACGTACGGTACGGGTGACATCTCCTCCGTCTTGATCCAGCAAGGAGGAAGGAGAGGTTGAGGAAGACAGCTCCACCGGCAGCATGACGGCATGGTGTTGGTGGAGAAGCAGCACTCCGACAGGGCTTCGCCAAGCTCGTGACGGAGAAGGAGAGGTGTTGGGGAGGGGAGGGGCTGCGCCTTGGCTTGTGTATGCAGCCCTCCCCTCACCCCTCTATTTATAGGGGAAGGGGCAAGGGGGGCCGGCCCCTCTAGATGGGATCTAGAGGGGGGGCGGTGGCCAGGGAGGGGGGACTTGCCCCCCAAGCAAAGGAGGGTGCCCCCTCTAGGGTCCCCCCCCCCAACCCTAGGCGCATGGGCCCAAGGGGGGGCGTCCAGCCCTCCAGGGGCTGGCTCCTGCCCCACGCAGCCCATGTGGCCCCCCCGGGAGGGGTGGCCCCTCCCAGTGGACCCCCGGAACCCTTCCGGTGGCCCCGGTACAATACCGATATGCCCCCGAAACTTTCCGGTGTCCGTTTGACAACTTCCCATATATAAATCTTTACCTCCGGACCCTTCCGGAACTCCTCGTGACGTCCGGGATCTCATCCGGGACTCCGAACAACATTCGGTATTCACATACAAGTCTTCCTAATAACCCTAGCGTCACCGAACCTTAAGTGTGTAGACCCTACGGGTTTGGGAGACATGCAGACATGACCGAGACGGCTCTCAGGTCAATAACCAACAGCTGGATCTGGATACCCATGTTGGCTCCCACATGCTCCTCGATGATGTCATCGGATGAACCACGATGTCGAGGATACAAGCAACCCCGTATACTATTCCCTTTGTCAATCGGTACATTACGTGCCCGAGACTCGATCGTCGGTATCCCAATACCTTGTTCAGTCTCGTTACCGGCAAGTCACTTTACTCGTACCGTAATGCATGATCCCGTGACCAAGCACTTGGTCACTTTGAGCTCATTATGATGATGCATTACCGAGTGGGCCCAGAGATACCTCTCTTTCATACGGAGTGACAAATCCCAGTCTCGATCCGTGTCAACCCAACAGACACTTTCGGAGATACCTGTAGTGTACCTTTATAGTCACCCAGTTACGTTGTGACGTTTGGTACACCCAAAGCACTCCTACGGTATCCGGGAGTTACACGATCTCATGGTCTAAGAAAGAGATACTTGACATTGAAAAAACTCTAGCAAAACGAACTACACGATCTTGTGCTATGCTTAGGATAGGGTCTTGTCCATCACATCATTCTCCTAATGATGTGATCCCGTTGTCAATGACATCCAATGTCCATAGTCAGGAAACCATGACTATCTGTTGAACAACGTGCTAGTCAACTAGAGGCTCACCAGGGACGTATTGTGGTCTATGTCTTCACACATGTATTACGATTTCCGGATAATACAATTATAGCATGAATAAAAGAAAATTATCATGAACAAGGAAATATAATAATAATGCTTTTATTATTGCCTCTAGGGCATATTTCCAACAGTCTCCCACTTGCACTAGAGTCAATAATCTAGTTACATTGTGATGAATCGAACACCCATAGAGTTCTGGTGTTGATCATGTTTTGCTCGCGAGAGAGGTTTAGTCAACGGATCTGCGACATTCAGATCCGTATGTACTTTGCAAATATCTATGTCTCCATCTTGAACATTTTCAGGATGGAGTTGAAACAACGCTTGATGTGCCTGGTCTTCTTGTGAAACCTGGGCTCCTTGGCAAGGGCAATAGCTCCAGTGTTGTCACAGAAGAGTTTGATCGGCCCCGACGCATTGGGTATGACTCCTAGGTCGGTGATGAACTCCTTCACCCAAATAGCTTCATGCGCTGCCTCCGAGGCTGCCATGTACTCTGCTTCACATGTAGATCCCACCACGACGCTCTGCTTGCAGCTGCACCAGCTTACTGCTCCACCATTCAACATATACACGTATTCGGTTTGTGACTTAGAGTCATCCAGATCTATGTCGAAGCTAGCATCGACGTAACCCTTTACGGCGAGCTCTTCGTCACCTCCATAAACGAGAAACATGTCCTTTGTCCTTTTCAGGTACTTCAGGATATTCTTGACCGCTGTCCAGTGTTCCTTGCCGGGATTACTTTGGTATCTTCCTACCAAACTTACGGCAAGGTTTACATCAGGTCTGGTACACAGCATGGCATACATAATAGATCCTATGGCTGAAGCATAGGGGATGACACTCAGCTCTTCTTTATCTTTTGCCGTGGTCGGGCATTGAGCTGAGCTCAATCTCACACCTTGTAATACAGGCAAGAACCCCTTCTTAGACTGATCCATTTTGAACTTCTTCAAAATCTTATCAAGGTATGTGCTTTGTGAAAGACTTATGAGGCGTCTCGATCTATCTCTATAGATCTTGATGCCTAATATATAAGCAGCTTCTCCAAGGTCCTTCATTGAAAAACACTTATTCAAGTAGGCCTTAATGCTGTCCAAGAATTCTATATCATTTCCATCAAGAGTATGTCATCTACATATAATATGAGAAATGCTACAGAGCTCCCACTCACTTTCTTGTAAACGCAGGCTTCTCCGTAAGTCTGCATAAACCCAAACGCTTTGATCATCTCATCAAAGCGAATGTTCCAACTCCGAGATGCTTGCACCAGCCCATAAATGGATCGCTGGAGCTTGCATACTTTGTTAGCATTCTTAGGATCGACAAAACCCTCCGGCTGCATCATATACAGTTCTTCCTTAAGATGCCCATTAAGGAATGCCGTTTTGACGTCCATCTGCCATATCTCATAATCATAGTATGCGGCAATTGCTAACATGATTCGGACGGACTTAAGCTTCGCTACGGGAGAGAAAGTCTCATCGTAGTCAATCCATTGAACTTGCCGATAACCCTTAGCGACAAGTCGAGCTTTATAGATGGTGACATTACCATCCGCGTCCGTCTTCTTCTTAAAGATCCATTTGTTTTCTATCGCTCGCCGATCATCGGGCAAGTCAGTCAAAGTCCATACTTTGTTTTCATACATGGATTCTATCTCGGATTTCATGGCTTCAAGCCATTTGTTGGAATCTGGGCCCGCCATTGCTTCTTCATAGTTTGAAGGTTCACTGTTGTCTAACAACATGATTTCCAGGACAGGGTTGCCGTACCACTCTAGTGCGGAACGTGTCCTTGTGGACCTACGAAGTTCAGTAGCAACTTGATCAGAAGTACCTTGATCATCATCATTAATTTCCTCTCCAGTTGGAGTAGGCATCACAGGAACATTTTCCTGAGCTGCACTACTATCATGTTCAAGAGGTAGTACTTCATCGAGTTCTACTTTCCTCCCACCTACTTCTTTCGAGAGAAACTCTTTTTCTAGAAAGGATCCATTCTTGGCAACAAAGATCTTGCCCTCGGATCTTAAGTAGAAGGTATACCCAATGGTTTCTTTAGGGTATCCTATGAAGACGCATTTTTCCGACTTGGGTTCGAGCTTTTCAGGTTGAAGTTTCTGGACATAAGCATCGCATCCCCAAACTTTTAGAAACGACAGCTTAGGTTTCTTCCCAAACCATAATTCATACGGTGTCGTCTCAACGGATTTAGACGGTGCCCTATTTAAAGTGAATGTAGCTGTCTCTAGAGCGTATCCCCAAAATGATAGCGGTAAATTGGTAAGAGACATCATAGATCGCACCATATCCAATAGAGTGCGATTATGACGTTCGGACACACCATTACGCTGAGGTGTTCTAGGCGGCGTCAGTTGTGAAACGATTCCACATTTTCTTAAGTGTGTACCAAATTCATGACTTAAATATTCTCCTCCACGATCCGATCGTAAGAATTTTATCTTTCGGTCACGTTGATTCTCTACTTCATTTTGGAATTCCTTGAACTTTTCAAAGGTCTCAGATTTGTGTTTCATCAAGTAGACATACCCATATCTACTCAAGTCATCAGTGAGAGTGAGAACATAACGATATCCTCCGCGAGCCTCAACGCTCATTGGACCGCAAACATCGGTATGTATGATTTCCAACAAGTTGGTTGCTCGCTCCATTGTTCCGGAGAACGGAATCTTGGTCATCTTGCCCATGAGGCATGGTTCGCATGTGTCAAATGATTCATAATCGAGAGACTCTAAAAGTCCATCAGCATGGAGCTTCTTCATGCGCTTGACACCAATGTGACCAAGGCGGCAGTGCCACAAATATGTGGGACTATCGTTATCAACTTTACATCTTTTGGTATTCACACTATGAATATGTGTAGTATTACGTTCGAGATTCATTAAGAATAAACCATTGACCATCGGGGCATGACCATAAAACATATCTCTCATATAAATAGAACAACCATTATTCTCGGATTTAAATGAGTAGCCATCTCGCATCAAACGAGATCCAGATATAATGTTCATGCTCAAACTTGGCACTAAATAACAATTATTGAGGTTTAAAACTAATCCCGTAGGTAAATGTAGAGGTAGCATGCCGACGGCGATCACATCGACCTTGGAACCATTCCCGACACGCATCGTCACCTCGTCCTTCGCCAGTCTCCTCTTATTCCGCAGCTCCTGCTGTGAGTTACAAATGTGAGCAACGGCACCGGTATCAAATACCCAGGAGTTACTACGAGTACTGGTAAGGTACACATCAATTACATGTATATCAAATATACCTTTAGTGTTGCCGGCCTTCTTGTCTGCTAAGTATTTGGGGCAGTTCCGCTTCCAGTGACCCTTCCCCTTGCAATAAAAGCACTCAGTTTCAGGCTTGGGTCCATGCTTTGACTTCTTCCCGGCAACTGGCTTACCGGGCGCGGCACCATCTTTGCCGTCTTTCTTGAAGTTCTTTTTACCCTTGCCCTTCTTGAACTTAGTGGTCTGATTGACCATCAACACTTGATGTTCTTTCTTGATTTCAACCTCTGCCGACTTCAGCATTGAAAATACTTCAGGAATGGTCTTCACCATCCCCTGCATATTGTAGTTCATCACGAATCTCTTGTAGCTTGGTGGGAGCGACTGAAGGATTCTGTCAATGACCGCCTCATCCGGGAGGTTAATGTCCAGCTGGGACAGGCGGTTGTGCAACCCAGACATTTTGAGTATATGCTCACTGACAGAACTATTTTCCTCCATCTTACAACTATAGAACTTGTCGGAAACTTCATATCTCTCGACCCGGGCATGAGCTTGGAAAACTAGTTTTAGCTCCTCGAACATCTCATATGCTCCGTGTTGCTCAAAACGCTTTTGGAGCCCCGGTTCTAAGCTGTAAAGCATGCCGCACTGAACGAGGGAGTAATCATCAGCACGAGACTGCCAAGCATTCATAATGTCTTGGTTCTCTGGGACGGGAGCGTCACCTAGCGGTCCTTCTAGGACATATTGTTTCCTAGCAGCTATGAGGATGATCCTCAGGTTCCGGACCCAGTCCGTATAGTTGCTGCCATCATCTTTCAGCTTGGTTTTCTCTAGGAACGCGTTGAAGTTCATGTTGACATGAGCGTTGGCCATTTGATCTACAAGACATATTATGCAAAAGTTTTAGACTAAGTTCATGATAACTAAGTTCATCTAATCAAATTATTTAATGAACTCCCACTCAGATTTGACATCCCTCTAGTCATCTAAGTGTTACACGATCCGAGTCGACTAGGCGGTGTCCGATCATCACGTGAGACGGACTAGTCATCATCGGTGAACATCTCCATGTTGATCGTATCTTCCATACGACTCATGTTCGACCTTTCAGTCTCTGTGTTCCGAGGCCATGTCTGTACATGCTAGGCTCGTCAAGTAAACCCTAAGTGTTCTGCATGTGTAAATCTGTCTTACACCCGTTGTATATGAACGTAAGGATCTATCACACCCGATCATCACGTGGTGCTTCAAAACGACGAACTTTAGCAACGGTGCACAGTTAGGGGGAACACTTTCTTGAAATTATTATAAGGGATCATCTTATTTACTACCGTCGTTCTAAGTAAACAAGATGCATAAAACATAATAAACATCACATGCAATTATATAAAGTAGTGACATGATATGGCCAATATCATATAGCTCCTTTGATCTTCATCTTCGGGGCTCCATGATCATCTTGTCACCGGCATGACACCATGATCTCCATCATCATGATCTCCATCATCGTGTCTTCATGAAGTTGTCACGCCAACGACTACTTCTACTTCTATGGCTAACGCGTTTAGCAATAAAGTAAAGTAATTTACATGGCGTTCTTCAATGACATGCAGGTCATACAAAAAAATAAAGACAACTCCTATGGCTCCTGCCGGTTGTCATACTCATCAACATGCAAGTCGTGATTCCTATTACAAGAACATGATCTCATACATCACAATATATCATTCATCATTCATCACAACTTCTGGCCATATCACATCACATGACAATTGCTGCAAAAACAAGTTAGACGTCCTCCAATTGTTGTTGCATCTTTTACGTGGCTGCAATTGGGTTCTAGCAAGAATGTTTTCTTACCTACGAATAACCACAACGTGATATTGTCAACTTCTATTTACCCTTCATAAGGACCCTTTTCATCGAATCCGCTCCAACTAAAGTGGGAGAGACAGACACCCGCCAGCCACCTTATGCAACTAGTGCATGTTAGTTGGTGGAACCGGTCTCACGTAAGCGTATGTGTAAGGTTGGTCCGGGCCGCTTCATCCCACAATACCACTGAAGCAAGATAAGACTAGTAGCGGCAAGCAAGTTGACAAGATCTACGCCCACAACAAAATTGTGTTCTACTCGTGCAATAGAGAACTACGCATAGACCTAGCTCATGATGCCACTATTGGGGAACGTTGCAGAAAATTAAAATTTTTCCTACGGTTTCACCAAGATCCATCTATGAGTTCATCTAAGCAACGAGTCAAGGGAGTGAGTTTGCATCTACATACCACTTGTAGATCGCATACGGAAGCGTTCGAGGGAGCGGTGATGATGGAGTCGTACTCGACGTGATTCAGATCACCAATGACCAAGTGCTGAACGGACAGCACCTCCGCGTTCAACACACGTATGGTACGGGTGACGTCTCCTCCGTCTTGATCCAGCAAGGAGGAAGGAGAGGTTGAGGAAGATAGCTCCACCGGCAGCACGACGGCGTGGTGTTGGTGGAGAAGCAGCACTCCGACAGGGCTTCGCCAAGCTCGTGACGGAGAAGGAGAGGTGTTGGGGAGGGGAGGGGCTGCGCCTTGGCTTGTGTATGCAGCCCTCCCCTCACGCCTCTATTTATAGGGGAAGGGGCAAGGGGGGCTGGCCCCTCTAGATGGGATCTAGAGGGGGGCGGCGGCCAGGGAGGGGGGACTTGCCCCCCAAGCAAAGGGGGGCACCCCCTCTAGGGTTCCCCCCCCCAACCCTAGGCGCATGGGCCCAGGGGGGCGCCCAGCCCTCCAGGGGCTGGCTCCTGCCACACGCAGCCCATGTGGCCCCCCCGGGCGGGGTGGCCCCTCCCGGTGGACCCCCGGAACCCTTCCGGTGGCCCCGGTACAATACCGATATGCCCCCGAAACTTTCCGGTGTCCGTTTGACAACTTCCCATATATAAATCTTTACCTTCGGACCCTTCCGGAACTCCTCGTGACATCCGGGATCTCATCCAGGACTCCGAACAACATTCGGTATTCACATACAAGTCTTCCTAATAACCCTAGCGTCACCGAACCTTAAGTGTGTAGACCCTACGGGTTCGGGAGACATGCAGACATGACCGAGACGGCTCTCAGGTCAATAACCAACAGCGGGATTTGGATACCCATGTTGGCTCCCACATGCTCCTCGATGATGTCATCGGATGAACCACGATGTCGAGGATTCAAGCAACCCCGTATACTATTCCCTTTGTCAATCGGTACGTTACATGCCTGAGACTCGATCGTCGGTATCCCAATACCTCGTTCAGTCTCATTACCGGCAAGTCACTTTACTCGTACCGTAATGCATGATCCCGTGACCAAGCACTTGGTCACTTTGAGCTCATTATGATGATGCATTACCGAGTGGGCCCAGAGATACCTCTCCATCATACGGAGTGACAAATCCCAGTCTCGATCCGTGTCAACCCAACAGACACTTTCGGAGATACCTGTAGTGTACCTTTATAGTCACCCAGTTACGTTGTGACGTTTGGTACACCCAAAGAACTCCTACGGTATCCGGGAGTTACACGATCTCATGGTCTAAGGAAGAGATACTTGACATTGAAAAAACTCTAGCAAAACGAACTACACGATCTTGTGCTATGCTTAGGATTGGGTCTTGTCCATCACATCATTCTCCTAATGATGTGATCCCGTTGTCAATGACATCCAATGTCCATAGTCAGGAAACCATGACTATCTGTTGACCAACGTGCTAGTCAACTAGAGGCTCACCAGGGACGTATTGTGGTCTATGTATTCACACATGTATTACGATTTTCGGATAATACAATTATAGCATGAATAAAAGACAATTATCATGAACGAGGAAATATAATAATAATGCTTTTATTATTGCCTCTAGGGCATATTTCCAACACAACCAACTACTATATGGATGCAGCCAACTGGGGAGAATTTTGTGCAACTACAAACATATACAACAAGTTCAATCAGCCATTGCATTGCACACAGAATGCGCACATCTAACAAACAACAACATGAACTCGACATAGAACTTGAAGAAGGACTAGGACAAATCATATAAATCAACTGAAGTTTAACTGTGGCAAAGTAATAACTAGGCAGAAAATAATTAACTAAAGGCAACAAGCTCATTATCATAACTTGTGCAACTGGGACAAACAGAACTTGTGCAACAAGAATATACTATATTGGAAAATTGGCAGGCATTGGAACTAATTTGCACAAATAATGGTCCCTGGTTGCACACAGCAGGGAAAACACACATGAACAACCACATAGACAACAAGACTGACAGATTGGGTAGACCATATTGGAAAACTTGCAAGCATTGGTGCTAAATTGCACAAACAAGGGTGCCTGGTTGCACACAGCAGGGGGAACACACATGAACGACCAGATCCAGCACAAAGGCTGGCAGAAAAATCAGTAGACTATATTGGAAAATTGTCAACCATTGGTACTAATTTGCACAAGTGATGATATCTATTTGCACACAGCATAATAAAAACACGTGGACCACCACATCCACCACAAGACTGACAGATTGGGTACACTATATTGCAAAAAATGGCAAGCATTGGTGCTAAATTGCACAAACAAGGGTTCCTAGTTGCACACAGCACCGGAAAAACACACGAACCACCAGACCAATCATAAAGGATGGCAGCTTGGTTAGTTAATATTGGGAAATTGGTAAGCATAGGTACTGATTTGCACAAGTAATGGTCCGTAATTGCATACAACAGGGAAAAACACACATGACCCAGGAGAACCACCACAAGGATGACACATTGGCTATATTGTCTCAAAAATTGTCTACTACTGCTCCTAATTTGCACGCAAGGGGCAACACAGTTGCACACTGCAGGGGGGGGGACACTCATCAAAAACACCAGATCCACCGCGAGGCTACAATCCACAAACGAGGCTCTATCGCCACGAACCACTCATCCTCCCTGAACCACTCATCCCATACGTATATGCACGAGCTCTCCCCCTATTAAAACGCAAAAAACGACGGGATGAGCACAACCCTAGCCCGCCCCTGCCAATCCGGCGGTTTCCCAAACGAAGTAGTCCGCGGGGATGACCTCAACCTCGCCGGAAAATGAGTTCGACCTCCCTAACCCCGACCGCGACCTCGAGTTCGACCTCTACCTCGACCTCCCTGACAACGACCGCGACCTCACCGGAAAACGTGCGACCTCATCGGAAAAAAGGAGGGCGGGCGAGTGGAGAAACAAGCAGGGACGAAGAACGGGGAACGCGCGGTAGGAGCAGTACCTGTGCCGCCGCGGACGACGACCCTCGTGGCGCGCCCCGCCGTCGACCTCAACCAGCGGCGGATTTGGAACCGCCTCCGAGCACCAACCAGCGGCGAAAGCAAGGGGGAAAGAGGAGGAATGGGCGGCGATAGGTGCGGGGTGGACCGGGTAATGGCATGAAATTCGAAACCGCCGCCCACTACGACGGCTATCGCGCTGGGGAACTGCCTAATCCTCTATGACGTGTGGGTCCGTCAGGAAGTTTATCTCACGCGGCGCGGCTCGATCGGACCAGGCGACGGTCCACGCGTGGTCCGAGCGGCGCGGCTCCATCACCCGACCAGGGAACACCTGGACACCGCGCGTCGTCGATCGAAACGAGATCGAGCGGCTCTCGTTCGGCCGCTCGTTCTTTCCAGATAGTGCGTATGCACTTTTTAGGTTTTGGGATTTTTAAATCTCCGATTTTTTTTAAGTACGAACACTTTTTAAAATCCTGAATACTTTTTAAAAAACGGACATTTTTGGAGAACACAACCGATTTTGAGTTACACTATTCGAGACAAACATTTTTGGAAAAAATGGGAACAGATTTTAAAATATGAAGAATTTTTTTAAATGTTTGTACACTTTTATAAAATGTTTATTTTCATTAAGCAAATGTAAAATGTGCATTCGGCAAAATGTTACTGTGTCATATTTTTGAAAAAATATTTTGGAATTTCGTAAATTATTTGCTTTAAAAAATATATTCGGTATTTCAATTTTTTTACAGTTTTTTAAAGAAATGTTTGGAACTTTTTTCAAAAAGGTTTTCATAAACCGCTCGTTTCTGTTCTTATATTACTGTACCCGCTAAACATAATCATTAGTAGCCTTCAGGCTGATTGGCTCGGTGGGGCCTCTGCGAGTGTGACGTCCTGAGTTCAAATATTGTTAAGCTCATTTTTTGTGGCCGCTTTCAATTTTTGTCGCTCCTAATATTCCCTCCTTATAATCATGGGTGTCTAACGTTTCGGCACGAAAATTAGCACAGCCGTTAGTTACTTGATGAGCTGTCGTTGTCTGGTAGAGGACAAGTGGGTTTGTAAAAAAAAATATTTTCATTACGAAAATTTAAAATAATCGATTTAGCTTCTTTCATAAGTTGAAGGTTTGTTTTGGACTTTTTCCGGCTCAGGAGGGTAAAGTACAGAAACACGTACTCCCTCCATCCCATAATGTAAAACACTTTTTGACACTACACTACATCAGTACAAACTAAATTAACTGCAAAATGTATACTATGGTGCTTTCAGATTGTTGTCAACATGGTCTTATTGGATTCTTTTCCTTGTACCTCGCGGTGCAGCTCACAAAAACCATCAGATTCAGGCAGCCCAGTCCGGCCATCATCCAGAAGAAGCGATCCAAGTGACCCTCGTTCAGGTTGTCGGGGATCCAGCCCGGCGCGCCGCCTGTCGACGTGGCCCACTGCACGACCGTCAGTAGGAAGGAGCTCAGGTAGTCGCCGGCCGCTATCGCGAGGAACCCGAGCGCCGTGCACACGGTCTTCATCGCGGCCGGCGCCTGGCTGTAGAAGAAGTCGAGCTGCCCGATGGTAGTGAGCACCTGGCCCATGCCCATCAGCACGTACTGGGGCGCCTGCCACAGCACGCTGGTCGAATTCGGCGCCAGCAGCGACGCCTTTGCCGCGCGGAGGCGTGCCGTCTCGAGAAGCGCCGCTGCGGCCATGGCGAGCACGGGCATGGCGAGGCCGGCACCGACCTCTGAAGCCCCAAGATGCCCTTCTCCCTCCCGGTGAGCCTCCTGGCCGCAGGAACGAATGCCCGGTCGTAGAGCGGGACCAGGGCGATGATGGTGAGCACTTCAAAGGTGGACATGGACGCGGGCGGGACGCGTACGGAGCCGACTTTGGCGTCCATCGCCATGCCTTGCTCGACGAACGTCGACGAGACCTGCGCTAACACGGCATAGAAGAACACGACGGTCGCCCAGAGCGGAAGCATCCGCACGAGAATCTTGGTCTCCTCAACCTGCGTCACAATGCAGAGTCTCCACGGGCTGTGCGGTGTCGACGCGGCTGCCGTCTCCACCTCCTTGCCCGAAGGCACGACAACGGCGGCCTTGTCGAAGAATCTGATCAAGCAAGCAGCACATCCGTCTTGAGTGGTGAATCTGATCAAGCAGGCAGCTACTAGGAAACCTTAGAGGATTGTAGTAACTGACCGGAGATCAGGGGTGTGCTCGATCCTCTGAACTGCGAGGTCTTCTTCCCGCGGGTCGTAGAGAAGAGAGCTGTCGGACGGCGGCTCGACGCCAAAATTTCTCACTGCAGCAACGACGACCTGGCACACTCTGGTGAGTGCGCTGCCGCCGGGGCGGTGAAACCTGCACGTCCGCGAGCCCACGACCAGGCAAGAAAGCCCGACGGCGAGGACGGCCGCCGGGATGGTCAGCCCCAGCGCCCAGCCGTAACGGTCCTGCACCCATACGATGCCGGTGCTGGATACCAGCGATGCGCAGTACATGTTGAAGACGTACCAGTTGAAGAAGGAGCCCTTCGTCACGCGCTCCGATGGATCGCCGTCGTCGAACTGATCGGCGCCGAAGGACATCAGGCACGGCCTGAGGCCGCCCAACCCAAAGGCAACCATGTAGAGGCCCAGAAACAAGATGAACTCCTGAGCCGACACGATGTTGGACGAGGTGAGGCCTGTGAACGACGCGCCGTTCTTGACGAGCAGCGGCAGGTACGCTGAGAGTGCTGCCATGAGCATGCCCTGCCCAAAAACAGAGAGGCCAAATTCTCACAATCTTGCAGGATTCAAGTCTGAATTTTCTCAATTAGGACCGGGCAGGATGTAGACTGCAGAGTGGTGATTAATTGAAGTGCTCCGAGCAGGATGAAATGAAATTGCTGCAATGTCAGAACGATATTCTGAATTGCTCCACTGGGACATGACACAGAGATTCAGACTCTGGTGCAGAGTGATTATTGATTGCTGTGTAGAGTGGTTGGAAGGAACCTACTGCGACGCCGACGGAGCAGGAGACGACCATGGTGCGGTACCTTCCCCAGTAGGAGTCGGCGACGACGGCGCCGGCGAGAGGAGTGAGGTAACAGGTGCCCTTCCAGGTGGAGACGCACCTCGAGGCGGCGACGTTGGTCTGGCCCAGGACGGTCGTGAGGTACGTGACGAGGTTGTAGGAGATGCCATGGAAGGCCAGGCAGTAGCAGAAGTCGGTACCTGCACGCACATCATCGTTCCAAGATGCGGCCGGAACCAAATTAATCACCACGCCATCCACCTGTGCGCGTAGCCAAGAACAGTTGAATTGCCAAGAGAGTTTGGTCTCGTTGAAATCTCAGTCGGAACAAGAAACAAATTACCGAGGACTGCGCGGCATGCGCGCCATCCACCCGTCCGATTCTTCAGCGCCGGGTTCCCGTCGAAATCAAGAGACCCGTCGGTGGTGTATGCCTCCGCTGCCTGCGACGGCGATCCCCATCAAAATTAGGAGCCAAACAGCATCCATGGGTCAAAATTGAATCAGAGAGAAAAGAGTTTATCACGAGGGAGGCGGGGGAGAGGGGGACGAGACCTCGGGGGTGGGCGGTCGAGCAGGGGCACTGTGTGCTCGCCGGCGGAGGCCATGGCGAGAGCTTGGGACCGTACGACTTTTGCTTGTGCACTTGGCAGTGGAGTGGGTGGAGATTACTGTAAATCTGTAATCGAAAGTTCCGCGGAACTGCAGCTAGCTAGGCGCCGATGAGTGAACTCTTTTTTCTTCGAAAACACTAACGCCCATACGTGTGGGCGTCTGGCAACTCATCCACATACATGGATCTTTATCCAACCAATTCTGCATGAATCTTAACGCGTTCTAATAGTTTTTGTGTGTCACGTAAGACTGGGCTGGTGTGTGGGCATTCCTCCGGTCGCTCACACGTCCTTTTTCATCACGCGAGGGGGCTAGTGTGTGGGCATTTAGCAATTCGCCCACACATCAGTTTTCACGCACGCAGAGAAGCAGGTGTGTGGGCGTTTATCACTTCGCCCACACGCCCGTCTCCTCGCCCACACGTGTGGGCGTCTGGCAACTCATCCACATACATGGATCTTTATCCAACCAATTCTGCATGAATCTTAACGCGTTCTAATAGTTTTTGTGTGTCACGTAAGACTGGGCTGGTGTGTGGGCATTTCTCCGGTCGCTCACACGTCCTTTTTCATCACGCGAGGGGCTAGTGTATGGGCATTTAGCAATTCGCCCACACATCAGTTTTCACGCACGCAGAGAGGCAGGTGTGTGGGCGTTTATCACTTCGCCCACACGCCCGTCTCCTCGCCCACACCCAAAGTTATCAGTTGCCATGTGTTTCTGCAGGGTACATGGCAACTGCCCTAACTTTGCTTGTAAGCAGATGACAACTCTTTTACCCGAGTTGCCATGTGTTTTTGCATGATACATGGCAACTGCCCTAGCGTGCACATAAGCAGATGACAACCCTCTCTTTTTACATGGCAACTGCCCTAGCGTGCTTGTGAGCACATGGCAACTCTCTCTTTTTACCCGAACATATTTTTTCATGCTTTTTTGTAGTGCTACATGACAACTGTCTAGTGTTAGTAGGTGGCAACTCCTAAAGTTTTGAAATCATGGCAACTGCAGTAGACCAGACCATACATGGCAATTGCAGTTGAGCAACCATGGCAACTGTAGTTGTCCGACATGGCAATTGTAATTCAGCGACATGGCAACTGCAGTTAAATGAACATGGAAGAGGGTCCAGACCATGGCAACTGCGGGGGACGCGTGGTGACTGTCACGCTGGGCGTGGGGGACCATAAGGTAGGAGGTATGACGTACGGACGTGTGGGCATTATCTATTTTGCCTAAAACACCATAAAAAATATGTGGGCAGACCCCTTAACGCTCACACGTGTGGGCGTTATCGGCGTTTTTTTTCTTTTATTCAGTCTATGACGCCGCTAGAAACGAAAAAATGAGCTCGAGATGAACATTAAATTTCAACAAAATGAAAATTCTGAATTTGTTTGGTGGAAAACCAATGATAGAGGTTTTAAGTTCTTGTAAATTTTCATAATGAAATGACATTTGTGGAAGTCGTGAAAAAAAATCATCACTCCAAAATGCATTTCAAAAAAAACATTTTTGGAGCATTGATTTTTATTTTATTTTGCCACGGCTTCTATAGATGTCATTTCACTGTGAAACTTTGCAAGCATTGACAACATTTGTCAATAAATGCAAGAATGCAAAACAGAAAGGAAATACATGTTAACCTCACATACAAGTTGGCCTCAAACCCATTCTTTCAAGGTTCATTCTCGAGCAACTTAAATAAAAAAGACTACCTTTTGAGCATGGCTAAAATAGTTCAGGTGGAGAGGATACTTATCAAGACAATATAACCAATTCCCTACAAAAGGACAATATAATTAATGAATTACTGTACTCACCTTAATATAATTGTAGTCCATGGTAACAACAACAAGCCTTGTGAGTTTACTTTGTCAATCATAGGTCTATCATCATGTCTCACCATTAAGTCATGAGCAATGCCACTAACGACGGAGCATTGCAGAAAAACCATGAGCCTGAACCTGAGCTTGAGAGGGAAAGGAAGCGAGGAGCTCACCACTGACTTGTCACCAACGAGCTACTGCTAGATCCTAAGAGGGGGAGGAGGTACCACCACTGGATTGTCGTATGCGAGATGATGCAACATCATATGAGGAGGAAGTGAAGACCACATAGTGGGGGCAGAGCTTGACAACGAATCTCGACCACCGTTGCGTCTGCAAGTGAGAGGGGCTCAAAGAGGGCGGTTACGTCATTATTGGCGAATTTTGGGGCCTACCTTGTGTTGGGGAGGGGACTCGAAGAAGAAGGACAATGACTAAAAAATAAGTATAAGTGAGAGTTCTTTTTGCACAGAAGCATGTACTTATGCGTGCGGGTCCCTCCACTAAGATCTCGGCCATCTGATTCCAATCCGACAGTTTGGATTGATATTTTCAATCTCTTTTACAATATGCCCGGTTTCCATCCTAGTTGCTCCCGGATCTTGTCCCACATCAGGCCAACTAAGGTACATGACGATTGATGTTTGCTTCGTGCGAAGCACATACGTTGTGCTAGGTAACACAATATGGGCAAATCATAAAAAAAATTAGAAAAAATGTGGGCTCAGCAACTCAAGGTTGCAAGGAGAAGAGTAATGCTACATCTACAAAAATTTATGTATCGGGGTTTACGGGTTGACGTTGCGTCTCGCAATGAAATCAGGGGGGTTAGTTTGATAAATCAAGGGGATAAGGAGACATAGGCCCGGAAATCAATTTTCAATATATCTAGCCTTATTGATAAGAGAATGAGGTCTAGAAAATCTAGTTCGATTATATTTGTGGGAGTATGCAATTATACTATGGCCTAAGTTTTTACAAAGTGTGTGGCTACGCCTTTATCGCCTTTACCAGATATGATGTGTTTAGGGGTGAGGTTGTGCAGAAGAGCATTTGGGCAATTTGGCATAGAGCTTGTGTTTCCTTAAAAAGTGGAAGGCCATAGTTAGGTGCTGCGAATGTTGATCAAGGTCTAAATTGTACATCAAGATATCATCCATGAACACTAGAAAACATACTTCCTGATTTTTTGAAGCAAATAATAAATTCTTTTTTGTGAAAAATATGAAACTCCATATATTGAAGTCGACCTATCTTTACAAGGGCTATCCTTACAAAGATTTAAAACTACAGAAGAGTCCGTCTTTCTCTTGAAGTTGCCAGCGGCATGCCTTGAGCAATGCTCGATGATGCCTGTAGACATCCGAAACTGTTGAAATATGAGATGGGCCTAGAGCCCATATGACAATTTCAGATTTAATCTCTAAGGGCCCATGTAGGTGGCATGACAAGGTGGTGGGAAGTTTAGTCCCACCATGCTAGTTGAAGGAGAGTTGGAGTGGTTCATAAGGAATTCTCTCCCTCATGCTATTGGAGCTTGAGAAGAACAGAAGCACTCGCGCACTCCTCCTCCTCCGCTCGCCTTGCCGCGCCGCGGGTTGCGGGATTGAGCCAAGCCGAGCTCACTCCTATGCGCTTCTTTTTGCCGGTCAGGAACGGAGAGTCTTTGACAGGTAGGGCCACGATCTGAGACGTCGGATCATGGGCTACCGACTTGGACGTGGGTTCAGTCCACGTCTCTCCACGCGCGGCCGCACATATATATGTGGGGCGCTGCGAAATAGAACGCATCTCCGCCTCCATGCCCGCGTCGTTCCTTTGCTGCTGCTGCCGCCGGCGACTCCATCCCGTTCACCACGTACACGGTTGACAGGAGAGCAGACCTCCGAAACCCCGCCTCTCCGGATCTTGTACGGGAGAGGGGCGATTAGGTTTTTGGGTAGCGACTACTCAACTACTCGCTTTTGTTCATCTACGTCCGCATCACCTTTGTCATCACCATGTCGACCGACGCCGACCGTTCCGCTGCTGAGAAGGTCGAGGCCGACAAGAAGGCCGCCGAGGATGCCGCGGCTGCTGCCACTGTCACCGCCGCCGCGTGGCCGATTGGAGGGTATACATCGCTTATCCCTCTCGTGTTTCTTTCTGTTGTAGCAGTACTAGCGATATGCGTAGATGTTTCTACTATGTGCGTAGTACATGCTCTGTTAGATCGTAATCAGTGTGTTAGCAATGTTGTCCATGTCATGCTCATGATTTATTCATGGATTAATTTAATCGAAAAACTGCCTATTTATTCATCAATCCAAAAACCTAATGTGTGTAGGAGTTTTTCGAATTCTGATTTTGCTGCTGCACTGAAACCGTCCCCGTTTAGGGGAACATACTTTAAGCGTTGGCAGACTAAAACCACCTTATGACTCACGGCCATGAACGTGTTCTGGGTCACCGGTGTGACTCCCACAGGAACGATCGCTCCTGAACAGGAGAAGGCGTTCAAGGAGGCCACTGTCGTGTTCCTCGGGGCGGTTCTGAGCGTGATTGGAGATAAGCTGGTTGACGCATATTTGCATATGCGGTCTGCCAAGGACTTGTGGGAGACGCTCGAATGTAAGCTCGGGGTTGCCGATGCAGGGAGCGAGATGTATATTATAGAGCAGTTCCACGATTACAACATGGTTGAAAACCGTCCTGTATTGGAGAAGGCTCATGAGATAATATGCATTGTTAAGGAGCTTGAGCTTCTTAAGTGCGTGTTACCGGGCAAGTTTGTCGCGGGCTGCATAATCGCTAAGCTCCCCAATTCCTGGAGGAACTTTGCCACCACTCTAAAACATCAGAGGCATGAATTCTCTGTGGAGGATGTCATTGGCCATCTGAGTATTGAGCAGAATTCAAGGGCAAAGGACTCGCACAGAAAAGGGGTCGAAGGAACTTCTGTGGCCAATATGGTACATCAGAAGAACTCCAATTCCCACAAGCTCAAGGGAAAGAACGGTGTCCAATAGAATACCGACTTCAAGAAGAAGGGTAAGAAGACCTTCAAGAAGAACAAGAAGGATGAGGGCTGCTTTACTTGTGGTTCGGCTGAACATTGGGCCAACAAGTGCCCAAACAAGTTTAAGAAGTCAGAACAGGACTCCAAGTCTATCAATATGATTGTGAGCAACAATGAGAGTGGTGCATCTGGGTACGGTAATTTATTTGCTGTATTTTCAGTTTGGTCGTCCACCGATTGGTGGGTCGACACATGTGCAGGTGTTCATGTGTGTGCTGACATTTCACTGTTTTCTTCTTACCAGGCCACAGGTCATGAGTCTGTACTGATGGGGATTGGCGCGAGTGCTTCTGTTCTTGGTGTTGGCACGATCTATCTGAAGTTTACTTCGGGAAGGATCGTGCAGCTCAAGAAGGTGCAGCATGTCCCTGCCATCAAAAAGAACCTCTTTAGTGGCTCCCTTCTATGTAGAGAAGGGTTTAAGTTGGTATTCTAGTCTAATAAATTAGTTGTTACAAAATATGGACTATTTGTTGGAAAGGGTTATGAATGCGGAGGCATGTTCCGCCTTTCTCTTGCAAATCTATGTAATAAAGTCGTGAACAATATTCATTTGAGTGTTAATGAATCTAAAGTCTGGCATTCACGTCTTTGTCACATTAGTTTTGGTGTTATGAGCGGCTAGCCAAATCGAATTTAATCCCGAGTTTCACTTTAGCCAAAGGTTCTAAGTGCCATTCGTGTGTGCAATCTAAGCAACCTCGCAAGCCTCACAAGGCATCAGAGGAGAGACACTTGGCGCCACTTGAACTCATACATTCTGATCTTTGTGAGATGAATGGTGTGTTGACTAAAGGTGGAAAGAAATATTTCATGACTTTGATAGATGATTCCACTAGATATTGCTATGTGTATATGTTAAATACCAAATATGAGGCTCTACACTACTTTAAATCTATAAGGCAGAAGTTGAGAATCAACTCGAAAAGAAAATCAAACGAGTTCGGTCAGATCATGGTGGAGAGTACTTCTCGAAAGAGTTTGATGCCTCCTGTGCGGAACACAGTATTATTCACGAGAGGACGCCTCCCTACTCACCCTATTCAAACGGGGCTGCCGAGCGGAAAAACCATACTCTAACTGATTTGGTTAACGACATGTTAGATACGTCGGGTTTATCCAAGGCCTGGTGGGGGGAGGCTATAATGACATCATGTCATGTCCTGAATAAAGTTCCGACAAAGGATAACGAGATCACTCCTTATGAGAAGTGGACCAAGAGAAGGACAACACTCTCGTACTTACGTACTTGGGGCTGCTTAGCGAAATTTAATGTGCCGATCCCCAAAAAGTGTAAGCTTGGACCAAAGACTGTGGACTGCGTTAATTTGGGCTATGCCATGAATAGTGTTGGCTATAGATTTCTAGTAGTGAAATCTGAGGTACCTGGCATGAAGGCCGGTACAATTATGGAGTCTAAGGACCCTACATTCTTTGAGGACATTTTCCCCATGAGAGATGTACAAAGCACTTCTAGACATGAATCTAAGGAGACTCCTGAGCCTGCCATTCCTATGGAATATTATGAATGAACACATGATGAAAATCCTGAGGAGGATGACGAGGAAACCCTTGGTAGGGGAAAGAGACAAAGGACTGCAAAGCCCTTTGGTGATGATTTCTTCGTGTATCTCGTGGATGATACTCCTACTTCTATTTCAGAAGCGTATGCCTCTCTAGAAGCTAACTGCTGGAAGGATGCGGTCCGTAGCGAGATGGATTCCATCATGGCTTATGGGACATGGGAGATCACTGAGCATCCCTATGGTTGCAAACCATTGGGATGTAAGTGGGTGTTCAAAAAGAAGCTTAGGCTCGATGGTACGATTGAAAAATACAAGGCTAGGCTTGTGGCCAAGGGCTATGACTAGAAAGAAGAGGAAGATTTCTTCAATACTTATTCACCTATGGCTAGACTGACCACCATTCGAGTATTACTCTCGTTGGCGTCCTCGCACGATCTTCTCATCCACCAGATGGATGTTAAGATGGCTTTTCTGAATGGAGAGCTAAACGAGGAAATCTACATGCAACAGCCAAATGGCTTTGTCATAGATGGTCAGGAAAGAAAGGTGTGTAGGTTGCTGAAATCTTTATATGGCCTGAAGCAAACACCTAAGCAATGGCATGATAAGTTTAATACAACTCTGACATCTGTTGGCTTCGTTGTTAATGAAGCTGACAAATGTGTATACTATCGCCGTGGTGGGGGCGAAGGAGTCATACTGTGCTTGTATGTTGATGACATACTGATATTCGGAACCAACCTCAAAGTCATTGAGGAGGTTAAGTCGTTTCTGTCTTAGAACTTTGAAATGAAGGACCTTGGTGTGGCTGATGTTATCTTGAATATCAAGCTACTAAGAGATAATGAGGGTAGAATCACACTTCTGCAATCCCATTATGTTGAGAAGGTGTTGAGCCATTTTGGATATTCGGACCGCAAACCATCTCAAACACCATATGATCCTAGTGTGTTGGTCCGAAAGTTCGAAGGCACAACTAAGGATCGACTGAGATACTCTCAAATCATTTGTTCACTCATGTACCTAGCAAGCGCAACGAGGCCTAACATCGCGTTTGCTGTGAGCAAACTGAGCCGGTTTATTTCCAATACGGGTGATGTACATTGGCATGCTATTGAGAGAGTTATGCACTATCTGAAAGGTACTATGAACTACAGACTTCACTATACCGGATACCCATCGGTACTTGAAGGGTATAGTGATGCGAATTGGATCTCTGATGCTGATGAGATGAAGGCCACAACTGGGTATATGTTTACTCTTGGAGGTGGCGCTGTTTCTTGGAAGTCTTACAAGCAAACGATCTTAACGAGATCGACAATGGAAGCAGAATTAACATCATTAGACACATCTGGTGTCGAAGCAGGATGGCTTCGTGATCTTTTAGTGGACTTGCCATTGGTTGATAAACCGGTTCCGGCTATCCTTATAAACTGTTACAATCAGACTGTCATCACCAAGGTGAAGAGTTCAAAGGACAACATGAAGTCCAACAAACACATAAGAATGAGATTAAAAGCTGTCAGAAAATTAAGAAACTCCGGAGTGATAGCGTTGGAGTATGTCCATACGGCTAAGAATCTGGCAGATCCCTTTACAAAAGGGCTATCACGTGTTGTGATAGATAGTGCATCGAGGGAGATGGGTATGAGACCCACATGAGTTGCCATGGTAGTAACCCAACCTATGTGATCAGAGATCCCGTGAAGTAGGACCTGGGAAACAAGCCAGTGGTGAACTCAGGAGAGTAACTTTACTAACCCACTCCGTTGGAGATGCAATACTCTCGGAAACTGTATGGAAGGATGACTACTGTCTTAATGTGTTCCAAGGCTTATATGTATAAGCAATATGCTATCCTACACAGCGATCTTTGGAGGAACACACCTATATGAGCCCGACTGCTGGTCACAGTATATGAGATTGGGGTGATCTCTAGCAAGCTCATGAACAGGCCAGGAGTGTGACTAATATGCTCCACCCGAGGGGTCGGCCTTCGGCAGCCTCGTATCAGTGAGACTTGTGGTGAAACTTCTTGACGCCAAACTAACAATTCAAGGCATAGTCCATTGTTCAGTTGTGAATGAGTGTAACTACTTGGTCTAGGTGGAGCTCAACCTTAATCGGTCTCCACTGAGATGCTGGTATATCAAAACAGCATTTGGAACAAAGGACAAAGTGGGCCCCTGAGATCTGGTGGGGGATTGTTGAAATATGAGATGGGCCTAGAGCCCATGACAATTTCAGATTTAATCTCTAAGGGCCCATGTAGGTGGCATGACAAGGTGGTGGGAAGTTTAGTCCCACCATGCTAGTGGATGGAGAGTTGGAGTGGTTTATAAGGGATTCTCTCCCTCATGCTATTGGAACTTGAGAAGAAAAGAATCCTTCGCGCACTCCTCCTCCTCCACTCGCCTCGCCACGCCTCGTCACGGGTTGCGGGATTGAGCCGAGCCGAGCTGAGCTCACGCCTATGCGCTTCTTTTTGCCGGTCAGGAACGGAGAGTCTTTGACAGGTAGGGCCACGATCTGAGACGTTAGATCATGGGCTACCGACTTGGACGTGGGTTCAGCCCACGTCTCTCCACGCGCGGCCGCACATATATATGTGGGGCGCTGCCAACCCTAGCCGCTGCGAAATAGAACGCATCTCCGCCTCCACGCCCACATCGTTCCTTTGCTGCTCCTGCCGCCGGCGACTCCATCCCGTTCACCGTGTACACGGTTGACGGGAGAGCAGGCCTCCGAAACCCTGCCTCTCCGGATCCTGTATGGGAGAGGGGCGATTAGGTTTTTGGGTAGGGACTACGCGACTGCTCATTTCTGTTCATCTACGTCTGCATCACCTTTGTCATCACCATGTCGACCGACGCCGACCATGCCGTTGCTGAGAAGGCCGAGGCCGACAAGAAGGCCGCCGAGGATGCCGCGGCTGCTGCCACTGTCACCGCCGCCGCGTGGCCGATTGGAGGGTATACATCGCTTATCACTCTCGTGTTTCTTTCTGTTGTAGCAGTACTAGCGATATGCGTACATGTTTCTACTATATGCGTAGTACATGCTCTGTTAGATCGTAATCAGTGTGTTATCAATGCTGTCCATTGTAAGATTGGGGAAACCACACGTTGTGGTGCCTTGTATTGATCTATATATATATATAGGTTACAAGGCAGAGTTCGTATCATACAATATACGGACACCTATACAAGGACTACACATATACAACCGTATAACTATACAAAACAATACGTTTATATATATTCTAACACCCTCCCTCAGTCGTAAACGGGCGTCGACGAATGTTAAGACTGTCCCGAAAATCCAAAAAGAGAGGAGATGGCAATCCTTTGGTGAAAATGTCCGCAAATTGAGAAGAACTCGGAACGTGAAGAACCCGAACCTCGCTTGTGGTGACACGGTCGCGCACAAAGTGTAAATCGATCTCCACATGCTTGGTGCGCTGATGATGAACGGGATTCTGTGTCATGTAAACAGAGCTCACATTGTCACAAAACACCACAGTGGCACCAGTCACCGGTCGATGAAGCTCCTGAAGAAGCTGCCGTAACCAACATGTTTCAGCCACGACATTTGTAACTGCCCTGTATTCGGCCTCGGCGCTGGAGCGAGAGACCATGTGCTGCCGCTTAGCAGACCACGACACCAGGTTAGTGCCAAGGAAGACACAATAACCTGAGGTAGACCGGCGAGTGTCAGGGCAACCTGCCCAATCAGCGTCAGAATAGGCCAGCAATTTGTTGGAGCTGCGTCAAAGCAAAGTGAGGCCATGGCCGGTGGTGCCGCGGATATAGCGAAGCACACGCTTCACAAGTAGCAAATGATTAGCCCGAGGATCATGCATATGAAGACAAATTTGCTGCACTACATAAGAGATGTCCGGCCGAGTGAACGTGAGGTACTGAAGACCGCCTGCAATACTATGATACTCGGTGGGATCTGCAACTGGATCACTGGACTTGGCTGAAAGTTTGGAGGTAGTATCAACTGGAGTAGAGATGGGTTTGCACACTGCAACATGCTAGCTTGATCAAGAAGATCCAATGCATACTTCTCCTGTGAGAGGAACAGACTGTCCTTGCTGCGTGTGACGGAGATGCCCAGAAAATAATGAAGATCACCCATATCCGTCATACTGAATTCGGTACGAAGAGAGGCAATCAAACTGTGCAACAATGTCGAGGACGATGCAGTCAGGATAATGTCATCCACATAGAGCAGGAGATAGGCCATGTCAGCACCACGCCGATAAACGAACAACGATCTGTCGGACTTGGAGCCAATGAAACCAACCGATGCAATGAACGAAGCAAACCGTTGAAACCATGCACGAGGCGCCTGTTTCAAACCATAGAGTGATTTGTTGAGATGACAAACCTTATCAGGGAAACGAGGATCAGTGAACCCAGAAGGCTGACGAGCATAAACAGTCTCGCTGAGAGTACCATTGAGGAAAGCATTCTTGACATCAAGCTGATGGATGGACCAGTCACTAGAGAGAGCAAGAGAGAGCACCATTCGAATAGTAGCTGGCTTGACGACCGGGCTGAAAGTTTCATCGAAATCGATACCTTCTCGCTGTGTAAATCCACGAAGCACCCAACGAGCCTTGTAGCGATCCAAAGAACCATCAGACTTCATCTTGTGACGGTAGATCCACTTACCGGTAACAATGTTAGCATTGCGAGGGGGATCGACGAGGTCCCAAGTGTTGTTGGAGAGAAGAGCACCATACTCCTCAACCATAGCGGAATGCCAATTTGGATCCTTGAGAGCACCACGATAAGTCTTCGGTATGGGAGATAAACCCTCAACATGAAGATCAAATATCTTTTTCGGCTGCACAATGCCCCGTTTAGCACGAGTTGCCATGGCGTGAGATGGTGGCGGTGGAGGGGCCCGTGGCCGGCGAGTCTGGGGTGGATCCACCGCAACAGGAGCTGGCGACGGTGTTGCCGGTGGTGACGCGGCTGCAGGAGGAGAAGGACTCCCAGCAAGGTCGCTCTCGGAGCTCCCAGCAAGGCGTTCGGCAGTAGCCCGGGCCCCAGGCGACCGGGGCGAGGTCAGTGGCGGCGACCGAGGCAAAGTCGATGGCGGCGACCGTGGAGGGGACCGTGGCGGCGGTGACGGCGACCGTGGCGGCGACGGTGGAGTCGCGTCCGAGGTCACCGTGCCTAGCACGGTGAATGGCATCAACGAAACCGGCTGCTCAGCACCCTGCAAAAAATCATAAGTGTGCAGGGAAGGAGTAGGAGTTGACGAAGATGAAGGGGAGGCGAATGGAAAGGTTGACTCATCAAACACTACATGACGAGAGATGATGATCTTTTGGGTGGAACGATCAAGGCAACGATAGCCATGATGCCGTGATGGGTACCCTAGAAACACGCACGGCACGGAGCGAGGCGCAAGTTTGTGCGGAGCGACGGCTGTGGTGTTGGGGTAACATAGACATCCGAAAACCCTAAGACCAGCATATGCAGGATCTACGCCAAGTAAGGCACGAAAGGGAATACGATCCGAGATTGCCTTTGAAGGCAGCCGATTATGCAACATAACGGCGGTGTGAAGAGCTTCAACCCAAAAACGAGGTGGCATACTGGCTTGGATAAGTAGTGTACGAGTAATGTCATTAAGAGTATGAATAATGCGTTCGGCTTTACCATTCTGTTGCGAAGTGTATGGACATGAAAAGCGGAGTGCAATTCCATGGTGCTGGGCAAAGGAATGGAGGAGTGAATTATTGAACTCACAACCATTATCACACTGAATAGCCTGCAAGCGTGCACTAAACTGGGCGAGCGCTAAAGCATGAAGGGACGACAAGTGCGAGAAAGCTTCGGACTTAGTCCATAGAGGGTACACCCGCGCATACTCAGTAAAATCATCGAGATAGACGAGATAATACTTAAAGCCAGAAATACTCTCAACAGGAGAGGTCCACAAATCACAGTGAATTATTTGAAACGGAGTAGTGGTTACACGATTGGTGGAAGAAAAAGGAAGACGAACATGACGACCTAACTAACAAGCATGACACAAGCTACTTTTATTCTTTTCCCTAGGAATAACCAAAGAACGAGCTAATGACTCCATGACGGGCTGCCCAGGATGCCCAAGCCGACGGTGCCAGAGTGCTGCATCGACGACGAGGAAGGCGTGTGGCTGGTTGGTAGAGGAAGGGCGGATGGAGTAGAGAGCTCCGAAGCTATTGCATCTGAGAATCTCGGTCCTGGATAGAAGATCCTTCACAGACAAACCAAGAGGGTCAAATTCGACGGATACACGATTATCAATGGTGAACTGACGAACAGACAAAAGATTTTTAACTATGTTAGGAACTACTAAGACATTACGAAGGTAAAGAGGGCGAGAGGTAGTAGAAATAGGAAGACGTGCATGCCCGGTACCGGTGATTGGAAGAGTGGAACCGTCACCGACAATGACAACACGACGAGAGGAGGAGGGGGGGGACACAGAGGTGAGCATACCGGGATCGGACGCAAAGTGGGAGGAGGCGCCGGTGTCCATCACCCACTCCCTGGAGGGTGCTTGCAGCCCCATGGTTTGGAACTGATGCATGAGCGCGGCCTGGTCCCATGAAGCCGAAGATGAGGCCGGTGATGATGGAGCAGTGCCGGGGAGGCCATAGGAGAGCTGTCCAGGGGCGTAGCCGTAACCATAGGGAGCAACGCCGTACGGGTTCTGGGCGTAGAACGCATGCGGCGACGGGGTGTGCTGGGGCGCGTAGCCGGGAGCAACGCCATAGCCGGGCGGCGCGCGACCGAGCAGCCCCCCTTGGCCATAGGGCCACATCTGGATGGCGTTGTTCCAGGGATGTTGCGGTGAGGGCCAGGAAGGAGTGGCAGACTGCGGGGTCGCGGGCGCCGGGGTCTCCTTGGTGACTCCAGCGGCGGCCTTCTTCTTCTTCTTCTTTCCTTTTCCAGGAGCCTTGCCAGGGTTGCCGGTGTTGGTGAAGAGGGCCGTGTCTGAGTTGCGGGCGCGGCGGTTTTTGCGCTTCATGTCTTGGAGCGCAAGCAACGAGCGGCACTGCGCAGAGGTCATCCCGGGCATGAGGGAGAAGAGATCGGCGGCGGACTCGTATTGCTCGGAGAGGCCGTTGAGGCAGTGGACCACCATCTCGGCATCGTCAATGGGGGCGCCAAGATCTGCAAGCCCGTCGGAGAGGGATTTGACCTTCTGGAGATAGTCGGCCATACTCATCTCTTCCATCTTGACATCGCCGAGCTCGGCCGTAAGGTGGAGTTGGCGATTGATCTTGTGGTCGTTGAAGAGACCGTTGATGTTGTTCCAGAGATCGACGGCGAGGGGATCGTCGCCGGGCGTCATGACGGCATTGAGGATACTGAGAGAGACAGACCCATAGAGCCAAGAGACGACGGTGGCGTCGAGGAGAGACCACTCCGGGTTCGGCGCGTCGGGAGCATCGAAGTCGAGGTGATCCAGGAGGGCGTACTTGCGACAAGCGGCGCGGAAGAAGGTGCGCCACTGCCGGTGAACGCCGGTGTCAAGCGCGAGCTCGACGGGAACGTGGCCTTTGATGGAGTGGATACCGACGGCTTGGGCGTGCAGCGAGGTCAAGGAGAAGGACCTCGCGCTCGTCCCGGATCCATCGGCGGCGGTCGCGAGAGGCAGCTTTGCCTTGGCGGCTTCGGCAGCCTCGGCGTCCTGGCGCTCCTTGGCGGCGGCCAACGCCTGGTTCGTCGCGTCAGCGTCGGGTTGCGACATGGAGGCGGCGGTGTGGGCGCCGCGGCGAGAGAGGTGGTGGTTTCGGCGGCAGCGGAAGGAGGAGGAGGGCGGCACAGGCTAGGGTTAGGTTTTTAGGCTCTATACCATGTAAGATTGGGGAAACCACACATTGTGGTGCCTTGTATTGATCTATATATATAGGTTACAAGGCAGAGTTCGTATCGTATAATATACGGACACCTATACAAGGACTACACATATACAACCGTATAACTATACAAAACAATACGGTTATATATATTCTAACATCCATGTCATGCTCATGATTTATTCATTGATTAATTTAATCAAAAAACTGCCTATTTATTCATCAGAAACATCATCGGAGCCAAAAAACATTATTGACGCAACGCCCAAGACATTGTTAGCCCTCTCTGGCTTGACATGGAGACGCCAGCGTGATGACGAGTATCACTTTTTGATGTTGGTGTTGCAGAAGAAGTTGACTTAGTCATGTGCGCCAAATTCATATCTTGTAATGAGTAGGCAGAAAGTATTTTCATCAGATGCAATGCTTAAGCAAGCGCAGTACGGAGTAATTCGATTAACTTCGTTGTCTGGAAATGGCATGCATCCAAAATTGCTTACCGGCGATAAATTGATCGGTCGCACTTCTGCATTTTAGAAAAAGATCGGTCGCAGTCACGAACTCACGATATGGCAATGAGTCAATGAGTATGAAACGGCCATCACACGATCAACCAGATACGAAGGCGATGAGTACGAAAAGCCCACCACACGATCAACCAAACACGTACTCCCTCCGTCCGTAAATACTTGTCATCAAAATGGATGAAAGGAGATGTATCTAGACATATTTTAGTTCTAGATACACTCATTTTTATTTGTTTTGATGACAAGTATTTTCGGACGGAGGAAGTACGTACAATCGATGACTTAATTTCCACGATCATTTCTTGCATGGTTCATGAGTACTTCCATTACAATCAAGCGAACGCTGCGAACGAGACCGACTTGGACTAGCATGCAGGCTGCTCTCACGGGGTTACATTATTTAGAAGCCAATGCGTAAACATGCATGCATGGCCGAATTAAGCTGCTGACGAGTGACGAGAAGCTCGACTGACTGATTGACTGACGGACGGAAGACGGGAAGAGCGCTCCCAGTCTCCGGCTACTTTCCTCCGGCGCCGTGGAGGCCCTGGAAGTAGCCCTGCGGGTTGGACTCGAGCCCGGGACGGGAGATGTAGGCGCCGTCACCGCCGGGCGCCTTCATCATACCACCGCTGCCACCGCTCGTGCCGGACGACTTCCCTGCGCCTCCACTGCCGCCTGACCCCTTTGATCCGCCTCCGCCTCCCTTCGTTCCTCCTCCCCCTCCACCGCTCCTGCCGCCTCCACCTCCACCGCCACCGCCACCGCCCTTGCCGCCGCCACCTCCTCCCCCGTTGCCGCCACCTCCACCGCCGCCCTTGCCACCCATCTCTCTCTCCTGGATCGGTCGTAAGCAGAAGCTTCTCTTGCCTGGAGTAGACTGTGGTGCTGCGTCTGCGTAGAGAACGAGTGCCGTGTTGCTCTTTTATAGAGGCTTTAGAGGTGAGAGCTCGCCGGGAAGCGGGAACAAATCAAAGCCTGCAGCGAGCGTGTGCATGCACACGGCGCCGCTCGCGCCGCCCTTTGGATCCCTGCATGCCAATGAATGAAGGAAGAATTACTCCGGCCAAGCTCCGATGAGCTCTCACCTAGCAATCTGCGCGCATTCGCATCCGTGAGATTTTAAGCTCGAGTTTGACTCTCTTCCTCTCTCTTCAGAATCCGCTGGTCCTTTTGACTGTGGAGGAGTACTTTGACCGTTTCCGGGAGCCTCGGTCCAGCCCAGGCTGCAGCCCACCCACGTTGTGATGCAAGGCTGATCGAACCCGTCAGCTAAAACATGGCAGAGATTGGGAGCTCCTAACCGGCGCCTTAAGCGCCGGTTCAGGAAGCTGGCGTTCACAGCTGCGCCTGCTGGGCCGGCCCACGACACGCCTTCTATACCACAAAAAAAATCCCATCTATACCACAAAAAAATACACTAAAAAGTGTTGCTCCCGTGAGGATTCGAACAAGCGACCTCCAGTACATGTTCCAGTCGACTAACCACTAGTGCAAACAATTAATCATGCATATTTTCAGCGCGCATGAATTAAGAATAATTAAAGTCGCGCTATTTATTGCGCACAGATTTTGGGAAACGTAATTTTTTTGGGACGAAATTTGAAAATTCACAGATTTCAAAATAATCACGAATTGAAAAGGTTAACGAACTAAAAAAATCATTGATTTTAAAAAAGTTCACAAATTTCAAAAAAGTTCATCAATTTTGAAAAATAGTTCATCAATATCAAAAAAGTTTGTTCAAACTAAAAAAAAGTTCAACGAATTTGAAAAAAAGTTCATCAAAGTTGGAAAAAGTTCATCAAATTTGAAAAAAGTTTGTCGAAATTTAGAAAAGGTTCATTGAAATCTAGAAAAAGTTCATTGAAATTGAAAAAAGTTCATGGAATTTTAAAAATGCATTTTTCGTTTTTTGTTCGTGATTTCAAAATGTGTTCATAGTTTTCCAAATTTATTCACTTTTTCAAATTTTGTTCACTATTTTAAATTGTTCAATGTACATAAAAAAATGTTCAATGGGTATTTAAATGGTTTTTCAGCGCATATCACAAAATTGTTCAATGTGTAGTTAAAAATTGTTCAGATTATATTACAAAAATGTTGAATGTATAAAAATTGTTCATATTATATCAAAAGAATGTATAAATATGTTTTAAATTATTTCAATGCATATCACAAAAATGTTCACTGTGTAGTTAAAAATTGTTCATTGTACACCGGAAAAATGTTTAGTGTATATTTGCAAATCGCTCATCGTATATAAATTTTTGTTCAGGTTCTCAATAATTGTTCACGTTTTTAAAAAATCATGGAATTTGAAAAAAAAATCATCGAATTTTTAAAAAAGTTCATCGATTTGATAAAGGTTCATTGGATAAAAAAATTGCACACTTACGAAAAAAAGAAAAAGGAATAAAGAAAAGAAAAATGAAAAAGGGCAAGAAAAGGGAGAAAAAATCTCGCGACCTGGAGAAACAATAAAAGAGGAAAAAGAGGTTTGCAAACAACAAGTGGTTCTTTGCCTAGTGGTAACTACGCTGATGTATAAACGAAACATCGCAAGTTCGAACCGCCGCACACCAGCTCCGAGCACTTGCAGGACAAGGCTGAGGGGGTGGTGCATGACCCCAAGATAGTGTCTGGAGCAGCAACAGGAGGGGATATGCCGCCCTTCACCGACACTAGCGACCCAGCTCCAACTGTTGTTGGCACCCAGTACCCAAACACTAACACTCGTTCCGCCCCAGGTGATGATGGAAGACCCCTGGAAATTGGGGCAGTGGAAAACCGTTGTTGGAGGACTCAAAGGTTGATCCTGACGAAACTAAGAAAACCCTGAACAATGTCAAAGACAAGAATTCAGCTTCAGGGAGTGCAACACCAAGTAATGTCAACACTGAGGATGGTGGAAAAGGTACTCTAGGGTCAAGAGTTACAAGCAGTGGACATAGGGGTCATAGTCGCTCTGAATCCATTGTTAATGTTACTGAAAGTAGGGCTGTAAAGATTGTGAAATCTGCTCTAGGCAAAAGGCAGGATAGAACTCTAGATGGAGAGAAAATAGGGAGTGAGAGTAGCTCAGGCAAACTTGTGATCAGAAAGAAGTTGTGTAGCGGTCAAGAGGAGAAGCAAGGCATAGGTCAGCAAGGTGGAAAGGCGGCAACCGATCCTGGGGCCATCGGTACTCTGACGAGCGCGAATGGCGACGCCCGTCAGGAGAAATGAGTCTCCTCAGCTGGAACTGCCAGGGCTTGGGGCAACCCCGGACAGTTCAGGAACTAGTGTGCCTAGTGCACACATACAAGCCCAAGCTTGTGTTCCTCTCTGAGACGCGGCAAAGCAATTCCTACGTCAATAAGTTAAAGTGGAGGCTTGGCCTCAGGCATTGTATCACGCAACCCGGCATAGGAAAAGGTGCTGGTATTGTGCTCTTCTATGATGAAAGTGTGGAAGTAATAAAGCTTGCCGTTGGCCCGAGGTACATCGATGTGTTAGTGCGTTTTCACTCTTTGAGTTTGCAGTGGCGTTGTACCTTTGTTTATGGTGAACCGAAAGCAAGTGATAGGCATCTCATGTGGGAATTGATGAGGAGACTAAAAAGTAACTCAAACGCACCATGGCTGATGATGGGGGATTTTAATGAGGCGATGTGGCAATCAGAGCACTTCTCAGCTACAAAAAGATCAGAACGGCTAATGGAAATTTTTTGAAAGGCTTTATCTGTTTGTAACCTTTTTGACCTTGGTTTTAAAGGCCCAAGTTGGACTTCTGACAACAAACAAGAGGGATGGAGGAATGTTAAAACCAGACTGGACAGGGGGGTCGCCTCGCCGGAGTGGTCAGATTACTTCAGAGATGCTTCGATTGAGCACATCTGCTCTTCCAGATCAGACCACTTGCCTGTGTTGCTGCGTGTAGGAAAAAGAAAGGAGTGGAGACCCATAGGGGAAAGAAAGAGTAGGCAGTTCCGCTACGAGCAGATGTGGGAGCGACTGGATACCTTGCAGAAAACCATTAACGCAGCTTGGAGTAGGAATGGATCGGCTACAAACCTTCAGGACGTGGGAGCTAAACTAAAGCTGATGCAGTCCGCTTTGGCTTCTTGGGCTGACAGAGATTTTGGCTCTGTGATCAAACAAACAGCAGTGATAAGGAGTAAACTTTGTGCCCTCTGGAGCGGACCCAGGTCAGTCGAACGGCAAGAAAACATCAAGAAATACTCGAAGGAATTGGATGAGTTGCTTCTGAGAGAAGAGCTCATGTGGAGACAGCGATCGCGGGCTACGTATCTTAGAGAGGGTGATAGAAATACAAATTGGTTTCAGAGAAAAGCAACATGGAGAAAGAAAAAGAATGATATTACGAGCTAAAAGATAGCACAGGTGTTTGGAAGGAGAACAGAGAGGAAATCAAGGTGATGGCGCGGCAGTTTTTTCAAAGCCTATATGAAAAAGAAGCAGAAGTGAGGCCACATGAAATTCTGCAGCTTGTTGAAAAGAGGGTGACCGAGGACATGAACAAAAAGCTAACAAAAAACTTCACAACGGAGGAAATTAGTGACGCTCTGTTTCAGATCGGTCCCCTTAAAGCTCCTGGGCCGGATGGATTTCCTGCGAGATTCTATCAAAGAAACTGGGATCTTCTCAGAGATGACGTTACCAAAGGCGTTCTGAGTTTTTTTGATAATGGCCACTTACCGGAAGGGATTAATGACACGGTGATTGTACTCATCCCCAAGAGTACGGACCCACAATCACTGAGAGATTACCGGCCTATAAGCTTATGCAACGTTCTGTACAAGGTGATCTCAAAGTGCCTAATGAACAGGTTACGCCCCTTGCTGGATGGTATCATTTCAGAGACCCAGAGTGCGTTCTTCCCAGGCAGGATTATTACAGATAATGCCACCATTGCTTTTGAGTGCTTCCATAAGATACAACACAACAGGAACACCCATAATACTCATTGTGCATATAAACTGGACCTCGCCAAGGCATATGACAGGGTAGATTGGTATTTCCTCGAGGAGGTGCTGCTGAAAACCGGTTTTGATAAGAGGTGGACGAGCTGGGTTATGCAGTGTGTACGGTCAGTTAGATACTCGGTCAGGTGCAATGGTGAGCTGCTAGAACCTTTCACGCCATCTAGAGGTCGTAGACAGGGAGATCCCCTCAGCCCGTACTTATTTCTTTTTGTTTCTGATGGCTTGGTTAACCTGCTATGCAAGGAAATTAGTGATGGGAACCTAACACCCCTTAAAATCGCGAGGAATAGCCCGGGCATCTCAGACCTCCTATTTGCTGACGATAGCCTTCTCTTTTTTAAGGCAACAGTGGATCAAGCAAGAGTCATCCGAAGAGTCTTGGAAATCTTTCAGAAGGGTACAGGCCAACTCCTTAGTGAGAGCAAATGCTCTATTCTATTCAGTGAGATTTGCCCTGCTGAAACTAGGGAAGAGATCAAGAGCACAATGGGAGTTATCTCTTCGTCCTTTGAGAGCAAGTACTTGGGACTCCCGACCCCAGAAGGGAGAATGAAGGATGATAATTTCCAGCCTATCATGGATAGATTTCAGAAAAGATGTAATGATTGGTCAGAAAAGTATATGGCATATGCTGCAAAGGAAGTACATGTCAAATCAGTCGTCCAAGCTCTACCTTGCTACACGATGGGTGTTTTCCTCCTTTCTAAAGGTTTCTGCGATAAATACGAGAAGCTGATTCGCGATTTCTGGTGGGGGGATGAGAATGGACACCGTAAGGTTCACTGGATGTCATGGGAACGCATGACGATGCCGAAGAGAGCGGGTGGAATAGGTTTTAGGGACATGCACCTCTTTAACATTGCTCTACTTGCCAAACAGAGCTGGAGGCTGGTCCAGAACCCAAATAGCCTTTGTGCTAGGATACTCAAGTCAAAATACTACCCGAATGGCAACCTTTTGGACACTGTGTTTGCGTTTGATGCATTACCCGTGTGGAAGGGAATCGAGGCTGGGTTAGAACTCCTTAAAAAGGGTATTATTTGGCGAGTGGGAGATGGTAGGAGCATCCAAATCAAACGAGACCAGTGGATTCCAAGAGATGAGGGACTGAAAACAGCTACATTCATAAAGAGGTCGAGGTTAAGATGGGTAAGTCAACTCATGTGCCCGGACAGGAAAGAATGGAACGAGCCACTAGTAAGGCAAATTTTTCACTCCTTTGATGCGGATGAGATTTGCAAAATCCCCATCCCGAGGGTGGATGCCACGGACTACATAGCGTGGCATTATGAAAAGAGTGGCAATTTTTCAGTCAGGAGTGCTTACAAACTTGTGGCTGCCATCGAAGGTCATACGAACTTGGCTCCCTCCAGCTCGTCTAGTGCCACCAATAACCGCATCATATGGGACTTGATCTGGAAGGCGAAAGTACCCCCCAAAATCAGGATTTTTGGTTGGAGGGTAGCAACTAATACCCTGGCAACCCAACACAATAAGTTCAGACGAACCATCATCCAGGATGGTACCTGCATCATTTGTGGTACAGCAGCAGAGGACAAGCATCATGCGGTGATTAACTGTACTAAAAGTAGAGCTCTGAGGCAGGCCATGAGGGAAGTTTGGGATCTCCCTCCAGAGAAAAGCTTCTGCTACACGGGTCGGGACTGGTTACAGATTCTTCTGGACTCAGCGTCAGACGATCTACGTGCTAAAATTCTCTTTCTTCTCTGGAGATGCTGGCACTTGCGAGATGATTGTGTCCATGCAGGGGGCAAGGAGTCAATATTGGGATCAGTGGGCTTCCTTCAGAGATATGAAGAGGAATGGAAATCTGCTTCGGTCCAGGAACTTTCAGTTTCAGGCAAAACTACTGGGACTCGGTCCAAACCAGGGGGGAGCGGCCTCGTTGTACAACGCTTACTTTGGTCGACTCCAGCAGTTGGATGGGCAAAGTGCAATACTGACGCGGCGTTTATTCAAGAAAATGGCAATAGCTGGGCGGGAGCGGTGAACCGTGATCATGTCGGTTTGGTCTTGTCTTCAGTCTGCAGGAAATTACCACATTCACGCACGGCTGAGGAAGCGGAGGGTCGAGCGGCGCTGATCGGCCTTCGGTCCTTGGCAAAGGTCTAAAAGGGACCAGTGGTGTGGGAAACTGACTGCAAGTCTCTGACCATCCTTTGCAGTGCTGATAACCCAAGTAGATCGCCGCTATTTGGTCTGATCCTGGACATAAAAGCTAGCCTTGCAGTCTTTACTGAATACAGAATATCACACGTCCCCAGGGAATGCAACCAGCTAGCACATGAGCTCGCTGCTGAAGCCAGGATTAGCGGAGACCAGGAAATTATTGCTAAAGTTCCTGACAGACTTCAGGGCCTTGTTGCCTCCGAGTGTATTACAGCCTGAGTTGTTTCTTGGGCACTCAAAAAAAAAAAGAAAAAAGAAATGGGCCGGCCCAACCTAGCGCGGGGGGTATGCGCCCGTTTGCATGCAGAAAAGAAACGGGCGCCGTTTAGGATTTGCCCCGAAATCACTACTTTTATTGTTTTGCGAATGACCCAAAATCACTAATTGGCTGTGGACTTGCCTAGAAAAACTAGTTGACTGTGGACAACTGTGCTTCACACAAAAAAATGCGTTTCTTGTGGAAGTACCTTTTTTTTAGAAGCACGACTGTGCTTTGCAAAGGAAAATTTGCTCCAAAACATAGGAAAAACCAGAAAAAAAAAACTGAAAAGCCAAAAAAACCAAAAAGAAACAATCTAAAACTCAAAAAACACATATAGGAAAAAAAACATTCAGAGAAAACGTCTGGCACGCAATATATGATGATGGTTGGGCACACCACTTGCGTGCTCGCATGCCAAGAAAATGATCCTTGCGGGAGCCCTGCAATGAGTAACCCTTGGGTAGTCGCTCCCGACGGTGTTGAGGTAGTACTTTGAGTCTTTAACCATTTTCGTGAGCTGCAAGCTGCCGACCCATGTTGTGATGCAAGTGAACGAGCCCGCCAACCCATGGGCTTCGATCACTAAGTTTGGATTTTTATTTCGACTGTTTTAAGAACCAGAGGTAATACCCCATGTTTTGTGGGAATTGGGTGCAGTTATTTCTATGAGATTTGGCAGTATGAAACTTTAGTATTTGGATTAGCAATACTGGGAACTAAATATTTGATTATTATATAGTTATATAATATTTATTGAATATATGAATGGCATGCATGGTGCATGTTAAGGTGTGATTATTTTTCCATGTACGGTGGCATGGTGATTTGGCATAGTTACATGTTCAGAGAATTAAAGTTAGTGGAGCATGCATGGTCACGTGATGAGTTGGCTTAGTTGCATGTGTTAAGATAATTGAATTAATGGGGATAAACTATTTAGATATACAATATATATTTAAAAATATGTGTGCTTCTAAAAACATAAGTTCATATAAAATGTTCATGAATTTCTACAAAATGTTTGTCAAATTTGAATATTTTTTTTGAATTCTAAAAAATATTTGTGTAGATAAGAAATATTCCTTCATTAAAAAATCAATTCATGGTCTTTAAAAGTGTTCATAGATTGAAATATAAAAGAGAGAAAAACAAAAATCAGAATAAAAAAGAAAGGGGAAAATAAACCAAAAATAGGACAAAAGGGAAAATGAGAAATGTGATAAAAAATCGAAGAAAACCACCAATCCTGATAGAAGACAGACAAAATAAGGGACAAAACGCCCAAACAAAAGAAGAAAACCACCCTAAACTTGTACGCTCGTGTCGAGTTGGGTTGGCCCGTCACGGACTCGCCTGTATGGGTCCTCGATTTTGTGTCACACTGAAAATTTGGGAAAGCTAACTGGCGACCAGTCACTGGGGGCTATTTGAATTCCATATGTGATGCGAAGGTACTAAGTATGGAGCGGGTGTTAAATGACAAACCCCTAGTGGATGAGTAGGC
>NC_041393.1:568899337-568901158 GCF_002162155.2 Triticum dicoccoides | reverse complement strand
GGTGGACGGGTTCTTCTCCCTGGAGGACGGTTCTGCCAGAGCGAGGATGGTGGTTCTTCGCGACAGCATGTGGGAGGTTATTTCGCAGCATGTCACTTACTCTACTTCTGCAATGATGCACTCGAGGCATGTTGGGGAATGCGGTAATTTCAAAAAAAAATTCTACGATCACGCAAGATCTATCTAGGTGATGTATAGCAAAGAGAGGGGAGAGTGTGTCCACGTACCCTCGTAGACCGAAAGCGTAAGCGTTTCAATAACGTCGTTGATGTAGTCGAACTTCTTCACGATCCAACCGATCAAGTACCGAACGTATGGCACCTCCACGTTCAGCACACGTTCAACTCGATGACGTCCCTCGTGCTCTTGATCTAATTGAGGACAAGGGTGAGTTCCGTCAGCACGACGGCGTGGTGACGGTGATGACGATGTTACCAGCACAGGGCTTTGCCTAAGCACTACGATGGTGTAATCGAGGTGTGTAACTGTGAAGGGGGGGCACCGCACATGGTTGGGAGAGAAACTTGTCTGTCCTAGGGTGCCCCCCTACCCCCGTTTATAAAGGAGCAAGGGGAGGCCGACCGACCCTTCTAGGGCGCGCCCCACAAGGGGAGTCCTACTAGGACTACTAGTCCTAGTAGGATTCCACCAAGAGGGAGAGAGGGGGAAGGAAGGAGAGGGAGAGGGAGAAGGAAAGGCCCCCCCTTCCCTAGTCCAATTCGGACCCAAGGGGAAGGGGAGGGGCGCGGCCTACCCTGTCCGTCCCTCTCTCTCTTCACTAATGCCCTTGAGGCCCATTAGTTCCCCCGGGGGCTTCCGGTAACCCTCCGGCACTCCGGTTTTTTTTGAAACTTCTCTGAAACACTTCCGGTGTTTGAATATAGACATACAATATATCAATCTTTATGTCTCGACCATTTCGAGACTCCTCGTCACATCCGTGATCTCATCCGGGACTCCGAACAAACTTCGGTCATCAAAAACACATAACTCATAATACATATCGTCATCGAACGTTAAGCATGCGGACCCTACGGGTTCGAGAACTATGTAGACATGACCGAGACACATCTCTAGTCAATAACCAATAGCGGAACCTGGATGCTCATATTGGTTCCTACATATTCTATGAAGATCTTTATCGGTCAAACCGCATAAGAACATACGTTGTTCCCTTTGTCATTGGTATGTTACTTGCCCGAGATTTGATCGTCGGTATCATCATACCTAGTTCAATCTCATTACCGGCAAGTCTCTTTACTCGTTCCATAATACTTCATCCCACAACTAACTCATTAGTCACAATGCTTGGAAGGCTTATAATGATGAGTATTACTGAGAGGGCCCAGAGATACCTCTCCGAAACACGGAGTGACAAATCCTAATCTCGATTTATGCCAAACCAAGAAACACCTTCAGAGACACCTGTAGAGCACCTTTATAATCACTCATTTATGTTGTGACATTTGGTAGCACACAAAGTGTTCCTCCGGTATTCGGGAGTTGCATAATCTCATAGTCTGAAGAACATCACTACTAGGAAAAGGGCTATAGATGATATGGCCACTAATGGCGCACCAGACATGTGGTGCGCCATTACTATATACTAATGGCGCACCATGTGATGGTGCGTCATTAGTAATATATTACTAATGGCGCACCTGGTGCCTGGTGCGCCATTAGTAGTTTAAAAAAAACAAAAAAACTGTTACTAATGGCGCACCGTTGTACAGTGCGCCATTACTAGTTGACATAGTAATGGCGCACCAAACCCACCGTGCGCCATTAGTAGTTTTGAAAAAAAAATAAAAAAAAATGTTA
>NC_041393.1:568898031-568898573 GCF_002162155.2 Triticum dicoccoides | reverse complement strand
GCCGCCGAGCACCCCCATTTGATGATATTTTTTCATATTCATAAAAAAATTATTACTGTTTTTATAAAAAAAATATTACTATTTTTATAAAAATATATTAAAAAATAGCAACAAAAAAAACATACTAATGGTGCACCGCTAGGGAGGTGCGCCATTGGTATCTAAAAAAAGATTACTAATGGCGCACCGCTCGGGGGTGCGCCATTAGTAATCTTCCCCCTAGCTCTAACTCGCCCGACCCCTTCTCCCTCTCGCCAGATCCACTTTCCTCACCCGCGCGCTGCCCCGATGACCCACGACGCCGCCGCCGCGCCCCCGCGCCATCGCCGACGCCTACGCGACCTCGCCGTCGCTGAAAGCCTCCCCGCGTTGGCCCCTGCCCTGCGCCGCCTCCCCGCATCGGCCCCTACCCTGCGCCGCCTCCCCGCGTCGGCCCCTGCCCTGCGCCGCCGTCGACCCCGACCCCAACCCCGACCCCTCCGGCGACCGGCCGCGCCTGCCCAGGTACCTCTCCTCCTTCCTCCTTCCTCTCTCTCCACCCT